>NW_027256884.1:125406738-125581832 GCF_029215685.1 Pituophis catenifer annectens
TCCTCCCTCCCTCCCTCCTTCCTTCCTTCCTTCCTTCCTTCCTCCCTCCCTCCTCTCCTCTCCTCTCCTCCCTTCCCTCCCTCCCTCCCTCCCCTGCCCCTCTCCTCCCCTCCCTTCCCTCCCCTCCCCTTCCTTCCTTCCTTCCCCCTCCCTCCCTCCTTCCCTCCCTCCCACTATTTCTCCCCTTCCTCCCTCCCTCTTCTATTTCCTTCTTTCTTTCCTTCCTTCCTTCCTTCCTTCCTTCCTCCCTCCATTTCTCCCCTTCCTTCCTTTCTCCCTCTTCTATTTCCTTCCTCCCTCCCTCCCTCTATTTGTCCCCTCCCTCCCTCTTCTATTTCCTTCCTTCCTTCTTTCTCTCCTTCCTCCCTCCCTCCCTCCCTCCCTCCCTTCCTTCCTTCTTAGCTTCATACCTTTGTTTTTATCCTTTCTTCCTCTCCCCTTCCCTCCCTCTCCCTCCCTCCCTCCCTCCTTCCTTCCTCCTCTCCTCTCCTCCCTTCCCTCCCTCCCTCCCCTGCCCCTCTCCTCCCTTCCCTCCCCTTCTTCCTTCCTTCCTTCCTTCCTTCCTTCCTTCCTTCCTTCCTTCCTTCCTTCCTTCCTTCCTTCCCCCCTCCCTCCTCTCCTCTCCCCTCCCATCCACTCCTCCTTCCCTCCCTCCTCCCCTCCCCTTCCTCCCTTCCTCCCCTGCCCCTCCTCTTCCTTCCTCCCCTCCCCTCCCTTCCCCTTCCTTCCTTCCTCCCCTCCCCTCCCCTCCCCTCCTCTCCTCTCCTCTCCTCATGATATGATAGCCATCTTCCAGTACTTGAGGGACTATCACAGAGAAAAGGGAGTTGACCTATTCTCCAAAGCACCTGAGAACAGGACAAAAAGTAATGGATGGAAACTTATCAAAAAAAAGATCCAACCCAGAACAAAAGAGAAATTTCCTGACCGTGAGAACAATTGATCAGTAGAACGACTTGCCTCTAGAAGTTGTGGATGCTCCATCACTGGAGATTTTAAAGAAGAGATTGGACAACCATTTGTCTGAAATAGTATAGGGTCTTCAACTTGAACAGGAGGTTGGATTCGAAGACCTCCAAGGTCCTTCCAACTCTTATTCTGTACTAGTGCGAAAATGCAAATCTATAGTTCTTCCTTAATACTATCACCCTCTCTCCAGACATGATGTATCTCTACTTCTTAAGAAGTTCACCAGCCAGTGAAGCTTTTGAAATGCAAAACTCGCCACATTATTTTCCAAGCTTTTAACAGAGAATCTTTCTCTCTCTCTCTCTCTTTTTTGCAGAGCAAAAAAGGTAGAGAGCGGTTTTTTGAAGTTCAGTAAAAAAAGGCAAAAGAAAAACTCACCCTTTTATCTATCTCCATAAAAGCGACTTGCTTATAACTGCTTTTCATCCTGCCTACCACCACCCCCACCTTAGTCCCACAGGAACTGCTTTGTCATCTCATTCATCAAGAGACCTCAGCATTGATTTGAAAATATCACTGTTAACAATGAACCGTCCCATTTGGGCAGACTGTGATGGTCTCCGGAATAGCACTGATGGGTATGGCTGTAGGTCGTTATCAACTGATAACAATAGAATAGAATAGAATAGAATAGAATAGAATAGAATAGAATAGAATAGAATAGAATAGAATAGAATAGAATAACAGCATTGGAAGGGACCTTGGAGATCTTCTAGTCCAACCCCCTGCTTAGGCAGGAAACCCTACACCGCTTCAGACAAATGGTTATCCAATTTCTTCTTAAAATCTTCCAAGTGTTGGAGCATTCACAACTTCTGCAGGCAAGTTGTTCCACGGGTTAATTGTTCTCACTGTCAGGAAATTTCTCCTTAGTTCTAGGTTGCTTCTCTCCTTGATTCGTTTCCACCCATTGCTTCTTGTCCTGCTCTCAGGTGCTTTGGAGAATAGCTTGACTCCCTCTTCTTTGGGGCAGCCCCTGAGATATTGGAAGACTGCTATCATATCTCCCCTAGTCCTTCTTTTCATCAAACTAGACATACCCAATTCTTGCAACCGTTCTTCATATGTTTTAGCCTCCAGTCCCCTAATCCTCTTTGTTGCTCTTCTCTGCACTCTTTCCAGAGTCTCCACATCTTTTTTACATTGTGGCGACCAAAACTGGATGCCGTATTCCATGTGTGGCCTTACCAAGGCCTTATAAAGTGGTATTAACACTTCACGTGATCTTGATTCTATCCCTCTGTTGATGCAGCCTAGAACTGTGTTGGCTTTTTTGGCAGCTGCTGCACATGGCTGGCTCATATTTAAACGGTTGTCCACTAGGACTCCAAGATCCCTCTCACAGTTACTACTACTGAGTGAGGTACCACATATACTGTACCTGTGCATTTGCCTAAATGTAGAACCTTACTTTTATGTGATGGTCTCCTGAATAGCACTAATGGGTATGGCTGTAGATCGTTATCAGCTGATAATACCGCTTGGCGTTCCCACATAACACTGCTCCTGCGTGAGCTGCACTGGCTCCTAGTGGTCTTCTGGGTGTGCTTCAAGATGTTGGTTACCACCTTTAAAGCGCTCCATGGCATAGGACCTAGTTATCTTCGAGACCGCCTGCTGCTACCGACGACCTCCCACCGACCCGTGCGCTCCCACACAGAGGGCCTCCTCGGGGTGCCATCAGCCAAACAATGTAGGCTGGCGACCCCCAGGGGGAGGGCCTTCTCTGTGGGGGCACCTACCCTCTGGAATCAGCTGCCCCCTGAGATAAGGAGGATCCAAGACCTCGGTGCCTTCTGCCGTGCCCTTAAAACTTTCTTTTTTCAGCAAGCCGGGCTGGCTTAACATATTTTTTAAAATATTTTTAAATTTTTAATTGGTTGGTTATCTTAAATTGGGGCCAAATTAATATATATCCTTTTAATTGTTTTTAATGTTTGTATTGTATGTTTTTATCTGGCTGTACACCACCCTGTGTCCCTCGGGAGAAGGTGCAGTATATAAATTCGAGATAAAATAAAAATAAAATAAAATAAAATAAATAACGTTAGAAACAATATGGGAAAGAGATTCTTCTGCATATAGATTGGGACACCGTCATTTGTTTTAACATGGCAATTGGCAAATTTTACTTACCAAATTTGAATCTGGTTAGGGTTAGAGTGGAGGTTTATTACCCAGGTGTCCCTGATGAATAGAGGTGGTATTCAGCCAGTTCGGACCGGTTCAGGTGAACTGGTAGCGGAGATTGCGGGTGGATCAGTACACCCACCCCGGCATCATGCCGTCCTATTTAGGCAATTTTTTTTGAGGCCGGGTACCTGTGTGGAAGGTGTGTATGTGCGCGAAACGAGCGTGCCGTGCGAACTGGTGAAAATGTGAAACCCACCTCTGCTGATGACACAGATAGACCTCCAAGTGGCCTCAAGGACTCTCTAAAAAGGATGCAAATGACCAGCTGTCTGCAAGGAGTATAAATCCTTCCATTCCCCACCATCCAGTCAGAGCTGAAGAAGCTTCTTGGATGAGAAGCGAAACGTCTTCAAAGAAAAACCAGAAAGTCCAGTTGCCTCTTGAAAAAAAAGCACCTTTGGGACAGAGTGAGTAGAATTGTTCTAGGTTTGGATTGTAGGGAAACGATGCAATGGACCCGAGATCTCCCTTTAGTGAGGCATGTGGGTTGTATGTAGAAAACAACGGGTTGTGTTTTAAAACACACACTGGAACGATGTTGAACCATCAAGAAACAAACAGGAAGACACCTGCTGAACATCATCAGTCACTGATGGGTCCTTCAGGTGAGTATAATATCTACTAACAATTTGATTGGGGTAGGTTGCACAGCGGTGGGGAATTCAAAACATACTTCCTAACTTATTAAGGAGGACAGATATTATGGCAGGGACATCTGGTGTCATTATAAAACCATTCAAGGGGAAGGCAGGTTGCTGTAGGAGAAGGAAGAGGGAAGTGGTGTTTAGGGTATCAGAAAGCCTCTAATGCACACCGTTCCTTAATGTGTGTGTGATTTATCTTAGATGCACGTGTTAGATGCTCAGAAGATACTTCCTGGTTGTCAGCACCAGAGTCTAACTGAGGAGTAATAATCTGCAGCTGGGAAATGAAAGAAGAACACAGTCTTGGAGGTGGAGAAGACAAGAGAGATGAAATCACTGTCTCGAGCTAGTTAACGACGACGCGAGGACCTGATTTTATGTGAAGGGTCTTGGATCTAAAATTCTTCGGTCAAGATTGAACTGCTTTACTTCTTTCAAACCCTAAATGCTTATCAACTTGTCAATGAACTGGGGTGAGGGAAGGAGGAAATGAAGAGGTGGTATTCAGCCGGTTCGGACCAGTTTGGGTGAACCGGTAGCGACGATTGCGGTAGCGACAACTGCAGGTGGAGTACAGGTATAGCTGGGTGGGTACCCTCCCACCCACCCACCCAGATGTAATGCAGTGCTATTTAGCCACGTTTTCTTTTTTTCTTTTTTTTTTAAAAATAGTCTTTATTTACATTTTCCTTTAAAAACAAACAAAAAAATAACAATACACCATATATATAACATACAACACAAAAAACATTACAAATAACACACAAGTGGTAGGTACAGATGGTACCTTCATATCTGAGTATTTAGCCACGTTTTCAAGGCTGGGAGCATGCACGAAAGCTGCGTGTGTGAGCAAAGTGCATGTGCGGAAGTCATGTGTGTGAAGTGAGTGTGCATGTGCATGGCGCATGGCCTTCCGAGCATGCACGCGCATGACGAACCGGTAGTAAGAATATGGGAAACCCACCGCTGGGGAAATGGAATGTTGAGATCATGAGAGCATGGAAACCATCAAGGTCACCAGTGCAGCTGCTTGAAAAAGAGATGGATTGTTCCCATAACAAAAGGATGTCTCATAATTGGACAATGTGATCACCCAGGGGTGGGGAGAAGGGGAAGCTATTGTTTAACCAGGCAAGCATTTCCATGGGAAAAGCAGAGCTGGTTTTGTTTCTTCAGTACCAATATTGGTGTAACTAATAAAGTTTTACTTCTGGTAGAAAAAAAGACTTGCCTACTATTGAAGAATGGACACTAAAAGTAGTGAATTTAGCAGAGATGGCCAAAATTTCAGCGTATTTGAAGGACCATTCAAATGAAAGATATATATTGGAATGGAGGAAAATTGTTGTAATGATTGTTAAAACTTTTTAAATAAAAATAAATAAATAAAGTTTTACTTTTGGGAAGTCAAAGCTCCTGAGAGTGTTTCCTTGTTTTGGGTTCACCAGTTGGACAGTTGACATCTTCTTTAGACCCAGTGATCTTGCAGCTAGGAAATATTTATTTTTTCCAACTTTCAAGGAACACCAAAGCTGACTTTTTATAACACGAATCTATTTGCAGAAGTAATTCTTTTTCTGGTTTTCATACATTTATTTATTTGCCTTTACTATTTTTACAAAGTGAACCTATCCAACCCACCTTCCTCCTCTTATTTTCCCTAGAACAAAAATCCTGTGAGGTGGGTTGGGCTGAGAGAGAGTGTCTGGCCCAGGAGTGAAATGCTATCAGTTCGCACAGGTTCGGACGAACTGGTAGCAGCGGCAGTGCATGGTTCGGAGAACTGGTAGCGGCGGTAGTGCGAGGCTCTGCCCACCCACCTGGAAGTCATTACTTCCTGGTTTTAACCAGGAAGTAACCTGTTTTTGACCCTCTGCGCATGCGCAGAAGGCTTTTTGCATGCGCAGAGGGTCCAAAATCACGCGCACACTTCTGAACCGGTAGGGAAGGTAAATAGATTTCACCCCTGGTCTGGCCCAAAGTCAGCTGACTTTCATGACTAAGGTGGAATTTTTTTAAAAAAAATTTGATTTATATGCCACCCTTCTCCGGAGACTCAGGGCGGCTTACAATGCGTTAAGCAATAGCCTTCATACTTTTGTATATTTATACAAAGTCAGCTTATTGCCCCCACAAACTGGGTCCTCAATTTACCTACCTTAGAAAGGATGGAAGGCTGAGTCAACCTTGAGCCTAGCAAGATTCGAACTTACTTTAATTGCAGACAGCTGGTGCTAAATTATAGTGCTTTTAGTCTGCAGAGCTATCCAGGCTCCTGATTAGAATTAGAACCCACGGTCTCCAGCTCTCTAGCCTAGTGCCTTAACTACTAGACTAAAGTGGTTTATTACAGGTAGTTCTCAACTTTTTTTTTTTTTAAATTTGATTTATATGCCATCCTTCTCCGGAGACTCAGGGCAGCTTACAATGCATTAAGCAATAGCCTTATGACCACAACTGAGCGCAACATTTCTGTAGTTAAGCAAAACATTGACTTTGGGCCAATCATTGGAGATGGTGAGCTCAAGTCCCAGCTTAGGTATGAAAGATGGTTGGGTGATTTTGGCCCAGTCATTATCTCTCATCCCAATTCATCTCACAGTGTTGTTGTTGTGAGGAAAATGGGGAAAGAAAAGAGTATTAGAGGCTGTGTGTTCACCACCTTGAGTTATTTGTAAAAGAATAACAAAGACAGATGGCAAGTAAATAAAATAAAAATAATAAAATGCCTATTAATTAAAGTATACTGATAAGGATCCCTTGAGGTACCATCTCGTCAAGTTTTCATTTCTTTGGTGGCGGGAGTGGTGAAGGAGGGGGACATCTCCTCTGATCAGCTTCTTCCATATGGTTTGTCTAGCTATAGTTACCTTACAGGGGAAATGGACAGCATAAACATTTAATCCATCCATCCATCCATCCATCCATCCATCCATCCATCCATCCATCCCAGAGGTGGGTTTCAGCAGGTTCTGACCAGTTCTGGAGAACCAGTAGTGGAAATTTTGAGTAGTTTGGAGAACTGGTAAATATCACCTCTGACTGGCCCCACCCCCATGTATTCTCTGCCTCCCGAGTCCCAGCTGATCAGGAGGAAATGGGGATTTTGCAGTAACCTTCCCCTGGAGTGGGGAGAGAATGGAGATTTTTTTTTGTTTTGTTTTTGGCTTTAATTTATATGCCGCCCTTCTCCGGAGACTCAGGGAGGCTTACAATGTGTTAAGCAATAGCCTTCATACTTTTGTATATTTATACAAAGTCAGCTTATTGCCCCCACAATCTGGGTCCTCATTTCACCTACCTTTGAAAGGATGGAAGGCTGAGTCAACCTTGAGCCTGGTGAGATTTGAACTTGCAGTAATTTGCAAGATTTTACAGTATCCTTCCCCTGCCATGCCCACCAAGCCACATCCTCCAAGCCATGCCATGCCCACCAAGTCACACCCACAGATAGTAAAATTTTTTGAAACCCATCATTGATCCATCCATCCATCCATCCATCTCTCCCTCCCTGCATAATATATCCATCCATCCATAATACATCCCTCCCTCCCTCCATCTATCCCTCCCTCCCACCATAATCCCTCCCTCCCTCCATCCCTCCATCCCTCCATCCCTCCATCCCTCCATCCATAATCCATCCCTCCCTCCATCCCTTCATAATCCATCCCTCCATTCATCCATAATACATTCATCCATCCATAATACATCCCTCCCTCCCTCCCTCCCTCCATAATCCATCCATCCATCCATTCATCCATAATACATCCCTCCCTCCATCTCTCCATCCCTCCATCCATAATACGGCCCTCCCTCCATTCATAATCCCTCCCTCCATAATCCCTCCATCCATAATACATCCCTCCCTCCATCCCTCCATCCATAATACAGCCCTCCCTCCCTCCATTCATAATCCCTCCCTCCATAATCCCTCCATCCCTCCATAATACATCCCTCCCTCCCTCCATCCATCCCTCCATCCATAATACATCCCTCCCTCCATCCCTCCATCCATAATACAGCCCTCCCTCCCTCCATTCATAATCCCTCCCTCCATAATCCCTCCCTCCCTCCATAATACATCTCTCCCTCCATCTCTCCCTCCCTCCCACCACAATATACCCATCTCTCCATAATCCATCTCTCCCTCCCTCCCTCCATAATCCCTCCATCCCACCATCCTTCCATCCCTCCATCCCTCCATACTATATCTGGAGCTTATGGAGTAATGAAAAGAACAAACTCTTGTTTACTGCTCTGGTAACGAAGGCAGGTCATAATCAACAGTTAATAACAAGCCACAACAACATCACCCCCACCTTCCCCGAACCTTGATTATGCCTTCGTAAATATCAAGCTGGGATCATTGTTCCTTAGGTAATACGTGCATTTTCTAAATGACTCACAAGCACCACACTGACTTTCCGATAGGTTTTAAATGGCGCGCTGCAGGTATTACATTGTTTGATCGCACCTCCATGACTTCCCGATCAAAAGTGGCTAATAGCTCCCACTGCCAATGGAAAAAAAAATCATTTCCGTTCCTGGAGAAGCTGTCTGCCCTAATCCTCCGTGAATTACACGCAAATTACATCAAGTTCTTAATGAGTTTGCAAATAGATCGGCCAGGACTTGTGTAGAGAAAATTGGGCACCAGCCAGATGGAACTGCTCAGTTTTAAACTTGTTTCCCCCTCCCCCCCCAAGGGAAAAAAAAAAGCTTGAAGAATTTTGGAGGAGGGAAAATGTCACCTCCTGGAATTGTGGGTGCTCCATAGCTGGAAGTCTTTGAGAAAAGATTGGACAACCATTTGTTCTGGATGGTATAAGGACTCCTGCCTTCGAGAGCGGGTTGAACCAGAAGATCTCCAAGTCCCTTCCAACCCTTTGATTGCATTCTATGATATTCAGAACATTGGAATAACAGAATTGGAAGGACCTTGGAGGTCTTCTAATCCAACTCCCTGCTAAAGCAAGAGACCCAAGGATGAAATGCTACCGGTTCGCACCAGTTCGGGCGAACCGGTAGTGATAAAAACTACTGGTTCGGGTGAACTGGTAGTAAAAAAAGCTACCGGTTCTTCAGAACTGGTATTTCCAATGATCAGCTGTGCCCCATGGTTTATATTCACTAGAAAGCAGGAAATCCTGCTTTCTAGCAAAGCTAAATCCCGAGCACAGCTGTTCCCCCCCCCTCGCTGTTCTATTTACCTTCCCAAGTGTCCTTTTTCTGCACGAAGCACACATTTGGTGCATGCTATGCGTGTGCAGCATGCTTTTGGTGTGTACTGCACATGCGTGATTCCAGCACGCATTTGGCATGTACTGCACATGCGCAGGCAGCGAACCGGTGGCAATCCACGGAGGATTTCACCACTGAGGAGACCTATACAATTCCAGACAATTGGTTGTCCAATATCTTCTTAAAAAACTTCAGTGGTGCAGCACCCACAACTTCTGAAGTCAAGCTGTTCCATTGGTTAATTGTCCTCAGTATTAGGAAACTTCTCCTTAGTTCTAATCTCTCCTTGATTAGTTTCCACCTGTTGCTTCTTGTCCTGCCCTCGGGTGCTTTGGAGAATAAGTTGACCCCCTCTTTTTTTGTGACAGCCCCTCAAGTACTGGAAGACTGCTATCATGTCACCCATAGTCCTTCTCTTCATTAGACTAGCAATAACCAATTCCTGTAACCGTTCTTCATATGTTTTAGCTTCCAGTCCCCTAATCATCTTTGTTGCTCTTCTCTGCACTCTTTCTAGAATCTCAACACTGTTAGGAAATTTCTCCTTAGAGTGTTGTGGTTCGCCAGCAGCCTGCGGAGCTGGCAGCGGAGTTGGACAGCGATGAGGCTGAGGAAGAACAGGGGCCAGTCCTGGAGGCTGGGGAAGGCCCGGATGAGGGCTCTGCTTCAGAGGCAGAGATGGGGCCAGGGCCATCGGGAAGAGATGTGCGGATTCTGGAGCCTCCGAAGGCTGACAGTAGAGAGGCAGAGGAACAAGAGGAGCCTGTTCCTAGTACACGAATGAGAACAGCTGTCAGAAGGCAAGAGTAGCTAATAGCAAAGAGGATGAATCCGGAGTAGGACCAAGAGATGATTGGCAATGGCTCTTGGGCTCTTTGTCGGAAAACAATGTTGATAGTCTTGCTGCACTTATCTCTTGTCGGCGTCTTCTGCTTTTGAACTTTTGCCAAGAGAAGCCTTTGGCAGTTTGCCTAATTATACCAAGGTTGGTGATTAGACTGAAGAATTTGTGTTATGAAGAGTTTGTTTTAATTTAGTTTGGACTACGCTGAGAATGAGTTAATTCTCAGCTGTTCTAATAAAGTCTGTTTGTTTTGGAACTGTTTGCGTCAATTACTACCTACTTGGGCCTGGGTCACAACATAGATAATCTTCCATCCATGACTTCTGGTCCTGCCCTCCGCTAAATAAATATTGTCTGATTGTGCACCTTTTGAGACGAATAGTTGACGTTGTCTGATCATATACCATTTCAAAAGAACAGTTGTGGTATCTAGAGCAGGGGTGTCAAACAGTGGTGGGATTCAAGTAATTTAACAACCGGTTCTCTGCCCTAATGATTTCTTCCAACAACCAGTTTGACAAACTGCTCAGAAAGTTAACAACCGGTTCTCCCGCAGTGGTGCGAACCGGCTGAATCCCACCACTGGTGTCAAACTCAAGGCCCGCGGGCCAGATCCGGCCTATGAGGTGCTTAGATCTGGCCCGCGGAGCCGCCCTGGAAACAACGAAGGACCGGCCCGCGGAGCTTCTGCCATGCTGCCCTCCTACGCTCCGTTTTCAGCTGCAATCAGTGGTGGGATTCAGCCGGTTCAGACTGGTTCTGGCGAACCAGTAGTGGCGCTATGCCATTCTATTTAGCCACGTTTTCTAAGCCGTGTGCATGCGTGCAAGCCGCGTGTGTGAGCAAAGCGCATACACGGAAGGCTCATGCTCACATTTTCGGTGAGCGGCAAACCAGTGGTAAAATTATGTGAAACCCACCTCTGGCTGCAATGACCTCCTGTAGCTTTTTGCCAGTGAAAACAGAGCTTGGGGAGGCTGCGTGTCCCCCCAAGTCCAGGCTGAACAGCCATGTCTTTAAATTGCGGCGGAAGGTGCGGAGGTCAGGAGCCAACTGGAGCCCCAGAGGAAGTTGGTTCCAGAGGGTGGGAGCACCCACAGAGAAAGCTCTGCCTCTAGGGGTTGCTAGTCAACACTGTCTAGCCGACGGCACCCTGAGTAGGCCCTCCTTGTGAGAACGCACCGGGCGATGGGGAGCTGTTGCCGGTTGCAGATGGTCCAACAAATATCCTGGACCTAAGCCATGTAGGGCTTTATAGATCATCACCAGCACCTTGAATCTCACTCGGAGGGCACCCGGCAACCAATGCAAGTCGCGCAGGAGAGGTGTAACATGGGCGTATCGGGAACCACCCATCACGACCCACGTGGCTGCATTCTGTACCAGCTGAAGCCTCCGCATGGTCCTCAAGGGCAGCCCTAGGTAGAGAATGTTGCAGTAGTCAATGCGGGAGGTGACTAGCGCATGAGTAACTGTGCGTAGGGTTTTCCCTGACAGAGGGCTGCAGGAGGCTGTTGCGGCTGAAAACGGAGCCTTAATGAGTGATGTCAAGCTGACTATGCCCCGGCCACGCCCTCCCCCCAGCCCCCTGAGGTCAAACACAACCCGGATGCGGCCTTCAATCAAATCAAGTTTGACACCTTGATCAAACCATAGTCACCAAATTGGAAATAACTTTGGGGGTGTTTTCTTCTGCTTCAGTCTGAAGGACAGGAAGTCCAGTAGGATGTCCAGGTGGAATTGATCATTCCTCCATCTAAAATTCATACACAAACACACAACCGGGAGCTATAAATGCACCCCCCCCAACATGGTTTATAAATACCAGTACTTACATTTCATTATGGGATAATAGGCAATTAGAAACCAGGGGTAAAGATTCTGTATGCACTCCAAAGAGCAATTGTTGACCCCGTTAATGTGTCTCTTGCCAAAACCTCAGGTGTTTGTTCCATTAATGGGCGACTGGGTTAAATATGTTGTAGGAAAAGGGCCAAGGGTTAATGTACCGGGATAAAAAAAGGTCTAAATAAATAAATAAATAATTTAAAAAACCCCGGAACCTGATGGAAGATCAAATCTGCTTTTACCTTGTTTGTTGCAAAGAACTAATTCCCCGTTTGCTCTTTTCTATCCAGAATCCATTGACAAAACATATTGATATTTAGACATTTGCATCGGTCGGCATATGTCTACTAGTTGTCATAACTTTTATCCCGGAAGTTTTAAAGTGTAAGGTTTTTTTAAACCGCTATTTTACTATCTGTAAACTGCCCAGAGCTTGTGACAATTGAGAGGACAGATAAATTGTATGATTGAATAAAAAATAAAATGTGGAAGTCCTTGGTGGCCTCTGAGTTTGGTTGTTTTCTTGCAGACCTTTCATTACCCAACTAGGTAGCAACCTCAGTGCTAGAAAGGAGTGGGGCCTGTGGAGAAGGAGAAAGGAGAAGGCAGAGGAGGAGAAGGAGAAGGATTGTGAGGTCCTCAATAGCCTTTGAGCTTAGTTGTATACTTGCAGACAAGTGGTGGTATTCAGCCGATTCTATCCAGTTCGGGCGAACCGGTAGTAGCAGCGGCAGGAACCTCTGCCCATCCGCCCAGACCTAATCACGTCCCATTTTTGACACACTGCGCATGCACAGAAGGTCCTGCGCATGTGCGGAGGTGGCGGTTGGGCTCACATTTGCAAACCTTACCTTCGCCATCTCAATTGCACCACCCCCGACAAACTTCAACCAAACTTATCTCAGACAAACATGACCCCTACATGTCCCCATGGGAGTCTGACAACAGCCAATAGAATACATGCTCTTGCCACAGGAACAGGAAGCTCAAGTTCAAAACCCAAGAGAAGGTATAAATACCCCCCACTCTCAACTCCATGTCATCAGCTGCCGAGAATCACACATGCTTAGTGGTTCTGTTTCATCAATAAATGGATCCTTTTTCCAGTCAGTCTCCAGCTTCCATCTTGTCTCCAGTGTCTTTCTCCCGGCTTGGATCTGGACCTGGATATTTCTTCCAACATGCTTCCATTATTTTTATTGTGATGCTTCTGACACTGAGCCGAGGTGGCGCAGTGGTTAGGGTGCAGTACTGCAGCTACTTCAGCTGACTGCTAGTTCAGCAGATCAGCGGATCAAATCTCACCGGCTCAAGGTTGACTCAGCCTTCCATCCTTCCGAGGTGGATAAAATGAGGACCCAGATTGTTGGGGGCAATATGCTATTTAGTATACTGTCTTTGGTGTAAGCCACCCAGTAGTTGGCATAAGGCGGCATAGAAATATGAATAATAAAATAAATAAATAAATAAACACACCTCCAAATTTCTGCTAATTCCTAGACAGAGTCTTAAAAAAAGGAGAATATTCTCACCCAATGGGAAAGATATCACCGTGTCAGCTAACCCTTCCCCACCCCCAATGCTGGTAGATGCTTTTAAAGAGCATTACAATATTATTTTCTGAGGATTTGGGGGCGGGAGTTTATTTTGTGATAATGGAATGGAAAATGTATGCTAAATTGGTGAGGAAATTAACACCTCCCTACCTTTGTTCGCTGCCATGAGTTTCTAATGTGTGTTCTTTAATTAGCTTCAAGGCTTTAAAACAAAAATAATTACTCACGGAAGTTTACTGTAAATTAAATGTGCTACTGAGTATTATTAAAAACACTTTAACTTAAATGCTAATCCTTCTTCCTTTCTGCCAAAAAAAGAAAAGAAAAAGAATTCTCCGCAGATTCCAAGCCTTGAACAGCTTTGTATAATTACGCAGCCTTGCTGCAAAACTCTTTTAACGACACGCAGATGAAGATAAATCGAGGATCCAGTGCAAGAGCTGATAAGGGATGGGAAACTGGAGCCTTTGGGACATTTAGAGTGTTCCAAACAAATCATCATCATCTTCGTTTAACGACACCATAATCCCCTGTGGGGTAGAGTCTGGGCAGCTGAATGTAGCTAGCAGAGTGTTTTAATGGCCGGATGCCCTTCCCTGTCGCCAATGCAGAGTTTTGTTCTGCAGATATATTCTCAGTGTGCCAGAGAGAGAAATATCTGCCTCTACCTAGGATCGAACTCACAGTCTCCTGATAGTGAGGCATGCATTGGACAACAGTTGTAATTCAAAACTCAAGAGAAGATCTTTATCCATAAGGATCTCAAGGCAGGAGAAAGGTCCTGCCTTCAGCAGGGTCTTCTTTCAGCCCTATGATTCTATGTTCTACATTCATTTTTATTTTTTTTAATTTGATTTATATGCCGCCCTTCTCCGGAGACTCAGGGCGGCTTACAATGTGTTAAGCAATAGCCTTCATACTTTTATATATTTATACAAAGTCAGCTTATTGCCCCCACAAACTGGGTCCTCAATTTACCTACCTTAGAAAGGATGGAAGGCTGAGTCAACCTTGAGCCTGGCGAGTTTCGAACCTGCAGTAATTGCAGGCAGCTGGTCTTAATAACAGGGTGCTTTAGACCACTGTACTACCAAGGCTCGTAGGAATTCATAAGGAAAGATGGCCTCTAATATATGGTACTACTAAGCAGGGGTGAAATTCAGCAGGTTCTGACGGGTTCTGGAGAACTGGTAGCGGAAATTTTGAGTAGTTTGGAGAATTGGCAAATACCACCTCTGGCTGGTCCCAGAGTGGGGAGGGAATGGGGATTTTTGCAGTATCCTTCCCCTGGAGTGGGTTGGGAATGGGGATTTTGTAGTATCCTTCCCCTACCATGCCCACAAGCCACGCCCACCAAGCCACACCCACAGAACCAGCAGTAAAAAAATTTGAATTTCACCACTGCTACTAAGGTTACATTTTAGGGCCAAGATGAGTGCGTGATTGGAAATGCTCTGGTGTTAAAACTACTATCTAAGTGGCAAAGGTTTGGGGGTCTCAGAGAGAAGGGAAAACACAGGTAAATTGGCAGGATTCTATTAGTTTAGCCCAGTGTTTCTCAAACTTGACCCTTTTGAAGATGTATGGACTTCAACTCCCAGAATTCATCAACCAGGCATACTGGCTGGGGAATTCTGGGAGTTGAAGTCCATGTATCTTAAAATAGCCAAGTTTGGGAAAAACTGGTTTAGCCCATCAGAATAACAGAATAACAGAGTTGGAATGGACTTTAGAGGCCTTCTAGTCCAACCAGTGGCGGGTTGCTCCCTGTTTGGTCCGGTTCTATAGAACCGGTAGTAAAACAGGCAGGAGGCTCCGCCCACCCGCCACGACATCATCATGGTTGATCAGTGCATGCAGAGAAGTGTGCGCTCCCATTGCGAACCGGTAGTAAAGGTAAGTGGAACCCACTCCTGAGCCCAACCCCCTCTGCAAGCAGGTGTTCTGCCCCAGCTGTGGACCCCAAAGAAGATAGCGCACACAAAGTCCGTTCAAACCTTGGTTTAATAAATAAGTCAGTCTTTTACAACAACGGCTGTTAATTAACTGCATTAACAGCCGCCAAGAATTCAAAGAATAATAACTGAAAGCTTACTGCGGTTGGCAGAATGCCCAGAAGCAATTTGCAGGAAGCTGATAAGATAAGCAAGACAAGACACGAAGGTATATGAACGAAGTTGTTCCCTCCAAATTGCTTCAGTTGGCATTCCTCCTTATATAGGCTAAGGGAGTGGCCAATTAGCCCCAAGCCTTACTCTCGAGGAGACCTCCTCCTGAGGAGCCACTCCTGCCTTTTGGCAGCTCTGTGCGCCCGTGCATCGAGAAGAGGCTCCTCCTCTTCTTCCTCTTCACTTAAGGGAGCTTCTGGAGGTTCTGAAGGCCCTGGCTGAATCCCTGCCTCTGGCACCACATCTTCTCCAGCCTCCTCATTGTCTGACTCGAGTGCCAGCTGCACAGGCTGCTGGCGCAGCACCACACCAGCCTCCTCGCTGTCTGAATCAGCTACTAGCTGCACAGGCCGCGTACGGGCCACAACAGCAGAAGACAATATCCCAGGGGTGTCAAACTCAAGGCCCGGGGGCTGGATCCGGCCCACAGGGTGCTTAGATCTGGCCGGTGGGGCCGCCTTGAAAACAGCAAAGGACTGGCCCGCGGTGCCTCTGCCAGTGAAAATGGAGCTCGGGTGACCCTCCCGAGCTCCGTTTTCACTGGCAGAGGGTTGCAGGAGGCCATCACAGCTGAAAACAGAGCTCGGGAGCCCGTTTTCACTGGCAGAGCGCTCGGGCCACCACAGGCGCCCCCGACACCAGTGACGTCGAGCTGGCCACGCCTACCATGGCCTCGCTCCTCCTGCCCTCCACCCCGAGGTCAAACCCAACCCTGATGTGGCCCTCAATGAAATCGAGTTTGACACCCCTGCCCTAAACTATTCCATGGCTGGCTGGAGAATTCTGGGAGTTGAAGTCCATCCTCTTCAAGTTGCCAAGCTTGAGAAATATTGCTCTGAGGTGTACTTCGTAATATTACTCCATTTGCCTTTATGTTCAGTCTGTTTCTGTCGGATAAGATTTCATGAACAGAGTACCCAAAGCAATAAAATCATTCTGCTCCAGCAGTTAGACTCTTTTTACTATAGAACGTAATAAAATCTGGGGTGATTTTTAGCTTCTGCCACACACCATTAATTTGGATCCTAATTTGCTTGTGATATATTACGGAAGGCACACAAAAGCATTTGTTAATAACAACCTCTTTCCTTAAAGAACCGAGAGAGGGAAAAGAGAATGCTCTCCGTAAATGCATTTTAAAATTTCCACATTTCTTCTTGGGCTGTGACAGATATTTTTCTCCTTAATTGAGATAAATATAGGAGAGGTTGTTGATTAAATTCAAGAGCCTTGAATCAGCTCTCAAGAAAACGATGATCTATGGAGTGGAGGAAGGGGGGGGGCGTATTTCGTGCATTCTTCCAGATTGCCTATCCTTCTTAATTTCTGAATTTGGTTGATAAAATGCACAGACAAATAAGTTGAAAAATTATAGTTTCTACCTGCAAACAACCTCTATTCAAAAAGGGTTTGGATGTTGTGGCTCTGTTACCTGAGCCTGTGTCATCGGCAGGAGAAGACTCCGAGAGTGAAGGAGAGGAGTTGGCAAGGCCTCCTTCTCCAGGACCCTCCTCTCTGGCAATGCCTTCGGTGTCCGCCGAAGGGCAAGAGATAGGCTGGGGCCAAGCACGTCCACACAGCCACAGATGGACAGTGATGAGGGTAATGAGTCTTGGCTGGATCCACGCCAGCGTCGCAGAGAAAAGAGCGCGCAACAGAAGAAAAGGCGTGCCAGAGATTAGGCTGAGTCACTGGACCATACCCCACAGGGTATAAAAGGGTGGACATTCAGACTCTGTGACGGACAAAACTAACTACTATCGAGTCACATTGCATCTTTGGAAACAACATTATCGGCCTTGGATTTATTTTACGAACTGGACAATTCTTGACTGTGGGTATTTTGTTTATTGAGTAAAAGTTCTTGGCAAGCAGCTACTGGGTTGCTGCCAAGCGTCTTATCGAAGAATTGGTTGTCTGCCAGTTTATTTAACCCCCGGCTGTCTGTTCGTGTGTGTGTGTGAGACGGGGACAGAACATTGGGTTATTTGCAGGTAGAAATGACAGTATTGATCAGGGGTGTCAAACTCAAGGCCCGGGGGCCAGATTTGGCCCACGGGGTGCTTCAATCTGGCCCGTGGGGCTGCCCTGGAAATAATGAAGGACCAGTCCACGGTGCCTCCACCAGTGAAAATGGAGCTTGTTTTCGCTGGCAGAGGGTTGCAGGAGGCCGTTGCAGCCAAAAATGGAGCTCGGGAGCCTGTTTTCACTGGCAGAGCACTCGGGCCACCACAGGCACCCCAACATGAGTGACATTGAGCTGGCCACGCCCACCCAGGCCCCCCAAGGTCAAATACAACCCTGATGTGGCCCTCAATGCAGGGGTGAAATCCAGCAGGTTCTGACAGGTTCTGGAGAACCGGTAGCGGACATTTTGAGCAGTTCGAAGAACCGGTAGCGGACATTTTGAGTAGTTTGGAGCACCAGCAAATATCATCTCTGGCTAGCCCCAGAGTGGGGTGGGAATGGAGATTTTGCAATATCCTTCCCCTGGAATGGGGTGTGAATGGAGATTTTGTAGTATCCTTCCCCTGCCAAGCCTACCAAGCCATACCACGCCCACCAAGCCACACCCACAGAACTGGTAGTAAAAAAAGTTTGGATTTCACCATTGCCTCAATGAAACTGAGTTTGACACCCCTGGTTTTGATCAATGGCGATTCTCCGTCATTCAAGGCCATGGTTATCCCAAAGGTGTTTTTTTTTCCTCCCCCCCATCTATCCAAAATAATTCTCTAGGACTTAAGCTTAATTGTTTTAGGCTAACCTGTATAATTGGGTCTTTTTCCCCTGACACATAGATTCATGTTTCTAGGCAAACATTTCATATTGTTTGAATTACCATCTGGTTATTGAATTCTGCCCTAATCATGGATGGGATTCAGGCTATTCGGATAGGTCCGGTCGGATCGGTCCGGTCAAACCGGTAGCTCCGACGATCAGCTGAGAGCAAACCTATTCGCTCCGTCGATTAGGTGGGCCCGCCTGCCCACCCCTGCGCTATACTGACCTATATTTCCTTTGTTTGAAGCCCAGCTGATCGGCTCGGCAAAGCAGATTTTCAACGCCTCAGCTGTTTTACTCAGTTTTAGAGCTGTTTTCAAACACACCGCCAGTTGCCAAGTGTCTGAATTTTGACCCCGTGACCAGCGGGATGCTGCAATGGTCATATGTGTGAAAAACAGTCATAAGTCACTCAGTGCTTTTGAAACTTTAAATGGTCACTAAATGAACTATTGTAAATTGAGGACTACCTGCAGTTAGATTCTGCATGTATGTAGTCCTTGATTTACAAACATTTGTTTGTTTAGTGACTGTTCAAATTTACAACGGCACTGAAAAAAGTGACTTATGGCCATTTTTCCCACTTATAACCATTGCGGCAGCCCCTGGTCATGTGATCAAAATTAGACACTTGGCAACTGGCTCCTATTTATGACGGTCACAGTGTCCCGGGGTCACATGATCTCCCTTTTGCGACCTTCTGACAAGCAAAGTCCATGGGGAAGCCAGATTCACTTGACAATCGTGTCACTAACTTAACAACTGCCATGATTCACTTAACAACTGTGGCAAGAAAGGTCGTAAAATGGGGCAAGACTCACTTAACAACTGTCTCGCTTAGCAGTGGAAATTTTGGGCTCAATTTTGGTCGTACGTTGAGGACTTCCTCTAGTATTCTGTTAGTAGAGGCCATTATATCTGACCCACACCTGGTAAAATGCCGATATTTGCATATCCCTTTAAAAAAGGATAATGTATGAACAGAGATTTCTTTGAGAAAGGCCGTTTCCTCTAAGTTGTGCCTTTTTACTTTGCAACTTTTGTCTGAAAAAAAAAAGTGCAGATATCTTGACCTTGAATAAATTGCATCCGCTTCTGCCCTCCAGAAGCAGAAAGATGAATTTTGAACAGAAAGATTCCTTCAAGTTCAGGTTCAAAATCTTCTTGCCTTTTAGGTTCTGATTTTTTATTTTTGTTAAGCCAGTCAAAGGAGGGGAGAAAGAGAAAGAGAGAGAGAGAAAGAGAGACAGAAAGAGAGAGAGAGAGAGAGAGAGAGAGAGAGAGAGAGAGAGAGAGAGAGAGACTCACAAACAGAGAGATAGAGAGACAGACAGACAGACAGAGACAGACAGACAGAGACACAGAGAGAGAGAGACTGACACACACACACACACACACACACACACACACACACACACACACACACAAAGAGACTGAGACACACACACACAGACAGAGAGAGAGAGGCAGAGAGAGAGAGAGACAGGCTGACACACACACACAGAGTGAGAGTGAGTGTGAGTGAGTGAGTGAGAGACAGACAGACAGAGACAGACAAAGAGACAGAGAGAGACAAAGAGAGACAGAGAGAGACAGAAAGAGAGACACACACACACACACACACACACACATACACACACACTTGTAAACAGAGAGACAGACACAGAGACACAGAGACAGACCTACAGAGAGCGCGAGCGAGCGAGACAGACAGACAGACACACAACACAGACAGACAGAGAGAGACAGAGAGAGAGAGACAGGCTGACACACACACACACACAGAGTGAGAGCAAGAATGAGTGAGTGAGTGAGTGAGTGAGTGAGTGAGAGAGAGAGAGAGAGAGAGAGACAGACAGACAGACAGACAGACAGACACACAGAGAGAGAGAAAGGGGTGGGTGGGTGGGAGAAGGGAAATGAAAAAAAATGCTATTCCCTAATTCCCCCGTCTTTAACTACCATGAAAATCTCTTAGTTTGTAATTACGAATACTTTTTCTCTCTCATGTTTTAATTATGTTCTGTCCACATTTTTTAGAGAGGCTGTTGGAAAAGAACAGTGAAACAGGGCTCTCTTGCCATCATTGCTGAATAAATCAGCAGCTTGTTGCTTGATTTTTTAAAAAAATACTGGATAGCTTTGCTTTCAACTGTACCGACAATCCTTGACTTACAACAGTTCATTTAGCAACTGTCCGAAGTTACAATGGCACCAAAAAATGGGCCAAGGACCAGTTTTCAGCCTTATGATCCTTGCGGTATCCCTGTGATTACACAATCAAAATTCAGATGCTTGGCAACTGGCATGTACTTATGACAGTTGCAATGTCCCGTGGTCATATGGTTTCCTTTTTTGATCTTCTGATGAGCAAGATCTATGAGGAAAGCAGATTCACTTAACAGCCATGTTACTAACTTAACAACAGCAGCGATTCACTTAACAATTGTGGCAAGAAAGGTTGTAAAATGGAGCAAACTTCACTTAACAATGGTCTTACTAAGCAACAGACATTTTAGACTCCACTGTGGTTGCAAGTTGAGGACTATCTGTAGTTCCCTTTATTGTGCTTCACCTACTGTTCTGCCCCAGCTCCGGATTCCCAAGGATTGTGACACACATCAATGATCCTTATCAAAGTTATAATGTATCAAGAATAAACAAAGTCCAGCAAAAGTTGGCAACCAGCCCAGAAAACAAAATACGATAATACACTCACTCTCCAAAATGCTCTGTAATAATTACACGTTGTTTCCAGCAAGAAATTACTAACTGCGTGCGACTTAAATAGGCTAAGGGAGTGGCCAATTATCCTCAAACCTTACTCTCGAGGAGACTTCCTCCTCCTGAGTAGCCACTCCTGCCTTTTGGCAGCCCTGCGTGCTCAAGCATTGAGGAGAGGCTCCTCCACTTCGCTCTCTCCACTTGAAGGAGCCTCTGGAGGTTCTGAAGACCCTGGCTGAGTCTCTGCCTCTGGCACCACATCTTCTTCAGCCTCCTTGCTGTCCGACGCGAGCACCGGCTGCGCAGGCTGCTGGCACGACCCCACACCAACCTCCTCGTCGTCGGGATCAGCCATGATCTGCGCAGGCCGCTGGCGGGCCACAATGCCTACAGACAGAATCTTGCCAAGCTAAAGCAGACTACTTGCATCACTAAAGATATACTCTGAGAACCTCTAGGGCGGCGCCATCTTAACTCTCTTCCTCCCAACCAAACGATTTAAACTTCGTTGTCTCCTGGTTCTCTGGAATGCAGCCCCTCCCTCCCTCCCTCCTGGGAATCCAGCCCACATTCCACTACATCAGCTATAAACAATTCACAAGAGAACAATATATAAAGAACAGGTGGGATATCCTTGAGGGATAGGTGGGAGAGACGATGCCAAGATGTGTCGAGGCAAAAACCTGAGTCTGGGGAAGGAATGTCATGTCTGAATACATCTCAGACGAGCCCCTCCCTAGTTCCTAGAAAGGTAAAGGAAGGGAGGAAGTATGTTCAGACTTGCGAGATTCTGTTAGACTACAGGAACCATTTGCACCACTCAGGTGACCCTGAGGACACAGATAAACCTCCAAGTGCTTCAACGACCCTCTTAAAGGATGCAAATGAGCAGCTGTCTGCAAGGAGTATAAATCCTTCCATTCCCCACTATAGAAGCGAAACATCTTCAAAGGAAAAAACAAAAAAGTCCAGTTGCCTCCTGAAAAAAAGCACCTTTGGGACAACCATCTTCGGCTAAAGAGGTTGTAAAAAAATGCTTTTAAAAGCCTCTGACGATCCCAGATGACTTGCCTGATCGGCAGAGGCTTTTCTTTTTTTAAAAGCCTCTGACGATCCCAGGTGACTTGCCTGATCGGCAGAGGCTTTTCTTTTTTTTAAAGCCTCTGACGATCCCAGCTGACTTGCCTGATCGGCAGAGGCTTTTCTTTTTTTTAAAGCCTCTGACGATCCCAGCTGATTTGCCTGATCGGCAGAGGCTTTGTTTTTACTTTTAAAAGCATTTTTTTTTTCGGTCGAAGAGGTTGTAGAAAAAATGCTTTTAAAAATAAAATAAAAAGCCTCTGATGATCGTGCGGCTCAGCTGGGCATGGGGTTGGGGAGGGATTTTTGCTACCGGTTCTCCGAACCACCTGCTGCCATCGTTACCGGATCGGGCGATCCGGTCCGAACCGGGAGCATTTCACCCCTGCCCGGAACACTGCAACCGTCATAAGTATGAACCACATGCCGAGCATCTGAATTTTCTTTACGTGACCTCCAGGGAGCCTGCAATGGTCAGAAGCAGTGGTGGGATTCAAAAATTTTACTACCGGTTCTGTGGGCATGGCTTGGTGGGCATGGCCAAGGGGTGTGACAGGTGGCACTTGGCCTCCTGCATCCCCCTGGGAGCAAAAACGGGCCATGAGGGGGATGAGCCACCCCCCTGTGCCCCGTTTTGGGCCTAGGAGGCTTCCCTGAAGCCTTCAGAGGGCAAAAACAGGGCACAGAGGTACCACACCACCCCCCGTGCCTCATTTTGGGCCTAGGAGGCCTCCCTGCACTTACCTTGGAGCCAAAATGGGACGTGTGGGGATTCCTGGAAGGGGCAGGGCAGGAAGGATTGGGGCCAGCCCGCAATTTAACTACCGGTTTGCCTGAATTTGCCCAAACCAGCTGAATTCCACCACTGGTCAGAAGTGTGAAAAATGGTCATAAGTCACTTCTTTCAGTGCCATTGTAACTTCGAACCATCATTAAATGAACTGTTGTCTTGTATTTGCAGTAAAATAACAATGCCTGTGTGATGTTGATTTCCTAGTCAGATGAATTTTGCCCTTTCTCATGTAAGCTGCAATTCTATTCAGCAAACCTCTTTCCTATAAATAAATCCCCCAACAGAATATTTACTGCATGTTTATGAGTCCTGTGCTCACTCTTTTGTGACTCATTGATTTATTAAATATATAAGGTTGCCTGTCCACAAATGTTTTCAGTTTGCAGATAAGGTCACGCCAAATAAAATGGTGAATTATTGAAAATGACATAGTGAAATAAAACTAACCTTAAATAAATTTCATTTGTTTAAGAAATAGAAAATTGAAAATACCTCTAACAGAAAAGAAAGCACATTGTGACGTTACCAAAAAGCCAGCAATAATTCTACATATTTAATGTCGTGTGATGCAGAACTTCCTTCTGCATAAACATCTACAAGATTATATAGTGTTGATTTTTCAGAGGTTTTTTTTTTCTGATGGATTCAGAAAAAAACTACAATGATTATGATTTGCTCCATCACTGGAGGTTGTGGGAAGCCATCCCCGAAGAATGAAATATTTTGGGAAATATTAAAAAAGGCAGAATATTATATTTCCCCAAAGAGAGAAATGGAAAAACATATTTTTGGAGGCAGAAATCAGCCCCCAGTCTTTCTTAGTAGCCCACAGCAGATGCCAGCATTTAAGAGCTTATTGAAAGAGGAAGACAAGTATCTAGCTAGCTCTATTCATAAGCAAAGCAAATACTGCAGGCAGAAATCCATTCAAGACAGGATATTTCAAAACTACTGGCAGAAAAAATTGACAGCTAACAAAAGCAGTGTGATAAGATTAGAACAAGCAGCCCCTCACCCATGTTCCAAAAACCATTAGCCACAATAGGAATCACCCAACATCTTTTTCGAAACACAAAGCCCATATTATACAAATTCCAAAACTTCAAAAACATAGAACCATATGTTGTGACCTAGGCTTACTGAGTCATTACAAGACACAATTAGTCCCAAACAAACCTATTTTATTGTAACAGCTGAGAATTACGTTCATTCCCAGCTGAGTCCCAATTAGTTGCAAAACAGGTCCTTCGGAAGAAGTCCTTCGGAATAATCACCAACCTTTATCTTCTTTGACACCCTGCCAAAGGCCTTACTTGGCAAAGCCCCACAGAGTTCAGAAACAAACAAGAGATGCTGACTGAAAACAGAGTTAGCAATGTTGCTTTCCTGCAAAAGGCCCCAAGTGCCTTTGTTTCTCTTTTAAGCCTTATGGGAGGGGCCAATCATTTTCTGGCCTTACTCCTGAGTCGTCCCTTTTGCTTCAGCTGCTCTTGCCTTCTGGCAGCTCTGCGCATGCACACACTAGGAATAGGCTCCTCCTGTTCCTCTGCCTCTCTGCTGTCCGACTCTGGGGGCTCCGAAGTCCGCGTATTACTCCCAGATGGCCCTGGCCCCATCTCTGCCTCCGACGCAGAGCCCTCGTCCGGGCCTTCCCCAGACTTCACACTGACTCTGCTGCCAGCTCTGCAGGCTGCTGGCGGACCACACCACCATATAAGAATCCTTCCTCTTACACAGTTGGTTGTTCAGCTGGCCCAGAACTGCACACTTTCTTTGTGTGCGGTTCTGCTTCACCAATAAACTTTCTTTCCAATCAGCCTCCATGTTGTTTCCAGCGTCTTTCTCCCAGCTTGGACCTGAACCAGATGGATTTTGCTTATGACAAGGTTTTCAAGAAGAGATTGGACAGCTGTTTGTCTGGAATGGTAGAGGGCAGTGATGGCTAACCTTTTTCTCGTTGCGTGCCAAAAGCGCATGCGCGTGCCAGCACCCATAAGGCAATGCACGCACTCTCCCTGTGCTCCCCCCTGCCCCCCACATGTGCACGCAACCCCTTGCACATGTGCACGTGTCTCCCGCATGCATCCTGCATCCTGCCCCCCATCCATATGTGGCAGAGACCTGAAAATCAGCTGGCCAGTGGGAGGCGCGCGCGCGCATGTGCAGTGTAGCTGAGCTAGGCGACGGCTCGCGTGCCCGCAGAGAGGGCTCTGCGTGCCAACTGTGGCATGCCTGTCATAGGTTCGCCATCACTGGTATAGGGTGTTCTGTCCCCGTCTCACACACGCACACAAACAGACAGCCAGGGGTTAAATAAACTGGCAGACAACAAATTCTTCCAATAAGAGGCTTGGTAGCAACCCAGTAGCTGCTTACCAAGAACTTTACTCATAAACAAGATACACACAGTTCAAGAATTGTCCAGTCCGTAATTAAATCCAAGGCAGATAATGTTGTTTCCAAAGATGCAATGTGACTCGATAGTAGTTAGTTTTGTCCGTCACAGAGTCTGAATGGACACCTCATCCCGTTTTATACCCTGTGGGGTGTGGTCCAGTGACTCAGATTAATCTCTGGCACGCCTTTTCTTCTGTTGCGCGCGCTTATCTTTGTGACGTTGCCGAGGATCCAGCCAAGACTCATCTCCCTCATTACTGTCCACCTGTTGCTGCGTGGACGTGCTTGGCCCCGGGCCTATCTCTTGCAGACACCGAAGGCATTGCCAGAGAGGAGGGTCCTGGAGAGGGAGGCCTTGCCAACTCCTCTCCTTCACTCTCGGAGTCCTCTCCTGCCGATGACACAGGCTCAGGTAACAGAGCCACAACATAGGGTCTCCTTGATTGAACAGGGGGTTGGACTAGACCTCCACGGTCCCAACGGTAACAACCCTTTTGTTATTCTGTTTGCGCTTGCTAGTTTAGGAGCCTGCCTTGAAAATTCTGGCTGCCTGCTGCTTTTATATTTTATCTGCATTGTGATCAATTCATTAGGCCTAACCCAGCCAGGCTGAGTACATTATCAGCGTGAATTTATGCACTGCAGTTTGGTTCAGGAAAAGTCAGGCCAATTTGCTCGGGTGGCCACTTAATGATGGTGCTCAGTGTTCCAGCAACCCATTCTCATAATCGCTGGGAAAGCAAGTCAGATCTCGGCTAACACGAAGGGCCTGACGACGAGAAGGCAAAAGAAGAACATGTGTCTCACATATCTCTTCTCACCTTTCCCGCTGCTAGAAATTGACCGTTTATTGAATCTCTTCTACATATATTAAAAAGGGTTGAGTGATTAGATTACAGCAACTGCACTGAATTGATTGTCGTTTTCAGGAACGTGTCCTGGTTGTTTTGTGAAGCTTCTGGTCTGTAGATAAACACCTGTTGGAAGGAAAACCCAGGTTCAGTTCCAAACCGGGAATAAAATGAAGGCTGCTTAAGAAAGAAGGTCCCTTTATGGATGAGCAGAACCAACACATGTACAGCATGTAGTTCTGGGACAGCTGACAAGTTGGTTTGATGAAGTGCAAGGATTTTTATACAGCATTTTGTAATTTTGAGGTCTGTTTTGTGTGCTTTTATTATCGGATTGGTTTTACTTGTTTCGCAACCGTCATAAATAGGAACCAGTTGCCAAGCATCCGGATTTCAATCATCTGACCATGGGGAGGCTTCAACGGTCGTTATGTGTGAAAAACGGCCATAAGTCACTTTTTTTCAGTGCCATTGTCATGGTTCGAAGTAATAACCCCATAAAAAGCAGAACTCTGAGGCAGGCAGATTCCTCAAAGAACAATTTTATTGGTGATATCATATTGGCACAAACTGGTTAAAACCGACTCTGAAAGTTCCGGTGGTTTTCACCCGATTAAAAAATGAAAGTTCCCCCTTCCTGCAAACGATCAGTCACATTGTCCAATCAAGATGCTGGCTGACTGCTCGGTTACTTTACTCCTCCTCTCTCCAGCCACCTGTTGGAATGTCCTTGGTTCCCACAGGAAACTATTTTGTTTTGGCTACAAAACCTCCATCTTAACTATGTTCCCCCTCCCTATCCATTCTTCACATTGTGGCAACTGTGAAGCCTCCAAAATGGCCCCAGCCAGGTTTGCTTCAGAGTTGACAGCCGTTGTATCTGTAAACAGCCACTAAATGAAACTGTTGAACATCAGGGACTACTTGTATTGGATCTCCTACTCCCAGAGGTGGTATATAGCCCAGGGGTAGGTTCTACTTACCTTTACTACCGGTTCGCAACGGGGCCGCGTGCGCGCGCTTGCTTCGCTTATGCGCGCACGCTCTTCTGCGCATGCGCAGAAGCATTTTCATGATGTCGGGGTCAGTGGGCGGGGCTTCCTGCCGGTTTTACTACCAGTTCTATAGAACCGGTGTGAACCGGGGGCAACCCACCACTGATTCAGCCGGTTTGGACCAATTCGGGCGAACTGGTAGCAGAAATCGTGGGTGGAAATCATGGGTGGAAATCGTGAGTGGAAATTGTGGGTGGAAATTGTGGGTGGGCCCCCCACCCCCGGCTCTATTCTGTCCTATTTAGTCACGTTTTTGAGTCTAGGCGCATGTGCGGAAGGCGCACGTGAGCAAAGCGCATATGCGTGCGAGCAAAGTGAGCAGGCACGCTCACATTTTCAGTGCTAGTCAAACCGGTAGGTAAATTATGTGAATCCCATCTCTGCCTACTCCAGATGAAAACTTGAAGCGCAGAATAAATTTTTAGCGATGGTGATTTAGGACTTTTGTAATTATGACTCTTGAGACTTCTCTGTTTTATTAAGGAAAGGAATTTTGTTGTCTAGTTTCACAGCAACAAAAAAAACCCCCGTTATATTTCCAAGTACGTTCTAACTGCAAGACATTCTGAGCTCTGAGTCTATTTACTTCTGTTCCCCAAATCCCCAATATTTGCCGTAGAAATGGCGTGTGTGACAAACGTGATGCGGGGAAGAAATTTTAGCGTTCGGCTCGAATTCCCAATGATTCATTTGCAAAGGTCTGTTTGCAGGGTTAATAGAATACGGAGCGTTGTACCACAATTCATTTTTTTTTTTAAAAAAGAACAACGCCTGTTTTCTTTTCTTTTCAATTGAAAACCAACCTGAGAATTGGAGAGTTTATTAAATTGGAAAGCTAAAAAGAACTGGGCAAAATCGATGATAGCGTGGACAGATTTTTCTGGAGCTACAAAATACCAAATGCCATTTGGAATGTTTCATCAAATAGGAAACAAAGAAACAAGAGAGTCCACGACTTACAACAATTCATTTAGTGACCATTTGAAGTTACAACGGTGCTGGAAAAAGTGACTTACAACCAGTGCTGGGATTCAAATAATTTAACAACCGGTTCTCTGCCCTAATGACTGGCTGGGTGGGCGTGGTCATGGTGGGCGTGGCCAGGGGGTGTGACAGGCAGCACTCGGCCTCATGCACCCCTCTGGGAGCAAAAACAGGCCATCGCACCCCCCTCATGCCCCGTTTTGGGCCTAGTAGGCCTCCCTAAACTTACCTGGGAGCCAAAATGGGGTACATTGGGACTTCTTACCTGCCGGTATTGATGGAGGTATGGTTTTCTCCTTGGTAGTTCCTTGCTTAGGGTATTGTTTTCTGATTGATTGATTGATTGTTTGTCTGCTGGATTATTTGTCTACTTGATTTCTTGATTGGGGTATTGGCAGGAAAAGCTACTGTATATAAATAGGAAGCAATCTCCACACTCACTCGCACTGATGATGTTACCTAGGCAGATAATGAAACCAGAGGTGGTTGAAACTGGTTTAGACCGGTTCGCCTGAACCGGTTGTGGAAATCACCCGCTCCTTCTCTATGCCATTTAGGCATGTTTTTGAGGCCGCGTGGAAGGTGCGCGTGCCAGCAAGGCACATGCACGGAAAGCTGGGCATATGCGCGGAAGGCTGGGCGCATGCCCGGATGGGGAGCGTGCACTCACATTTGTAAACTGGTAGGGAAAGTAAACGAATACCACCCCTGAATGAAATGTCTGCAAGCTCAGAGGGCACCAAGGACTCCATACATTATTCCGATAAGCATATTCTCTTATTTGATTCCTGGTCATTGTGTTGACTGACATCCTCTGTCTGGGATGAAAATTCCTGCTTAGCTGAGAAGAGAGAGAAAAGGAGAAGGAGGAACATATCGACAATCTGAAAAAAAAAGTCCTTCAAATTCAGCCAAACCTCGTTCCCCTTATATCTTTTCTAGACATTCCTGTGTGCAAAAATCTGACAAATGACCAAATGAGCCCTCCATTAAAAATTTACTACGGAAAAGGATCCTTGTTATTCACAATTCCTTTTGATGTTATTTTTTGCCCCCCCCCCCGTTTGTCCCAGAAGTCGTAAAGACTGCTGTCTTCTTTCTAATTAATGACCAAGCAATGCCGGTGTTACAGATGTCTTCACATATGGTTCATTGCCCCAAAGACAAAAACTGTGTAAGAGTTAAAAGGTTTATTTCACGGGGTTCTTTGTGCAACCATGAAGAATGAGGCAATTAAAAAAAAATATCAAATATGTCTGAGCTGAAAATATTTAATTTTTTTTCTGTAGACACTTTTTTTTAAACCCCGTAGGAAAGTCTCTCTAATTTTGGGGGTGGAGGTATTGTTCCCAAGGGGGAGGGGAAACCCCTAAAATTGTCATCATAGTTTCTTTTTTTTAACCTTCGGTGGTGCCAAATTTGATTGGTGACACAGATTGATGATGTAATGTTTTGCCAAGGGTCAAGACAGTGATCAGGTGCCCAGGAATTTTTTTTCTTTTTTGGAGACAATAATATAATAAGTAATAATAAGTATCTCGGTAAATAAAAGGATTTTAAGCTTTAGACACTGAAGGGCACCGCATGTCAGAACAACTAGACACAAGGACAGTTTTTACCCCATGCCATCACTCTACTAAACAACTAATTCCCACAACACTGTCAAACTATCTAAAAATATTTACAGACCCCTCGCATCCTGGACATAAACTATTTCAACTCCTAACCTCAAAACGACGCTATAGAGCACGGCACACCAGAAGAACTAGACACAAGAACAGTTTTTTCCTGAATGCCATCACTCTGCTAAACAAATAATTCCCTCAACACATTTTTTTTTACTACGGGTTCTGTGGGCATGGCTTGGTGGGCGTGGCATGGCTTGGTGAGTATGGCTTGGTGGGAGTGGCAGGGGAAGGATACTGTAAAATCTCCATTCCCTCCCCACTCCAGGGAAAGGATATTGCAAAATCCCCATTCCCACCCTACTCCAGGGGAAGGATACTGTAAAATCTCCATTCCCACCCCACTCCAGGGGAAGGATACTGTAAAATCTCCATTCCCTCCCCACTCCAGGGGAAGGATACTGTAAAATCCCCATTCCCTCCCCACTCCAGGGGAAGGATACTGTAAAATCTCCCTTCCCTCCCCACTTCAGGGGAAGGATACTGTAAAATCTCCATTCCCTCCCTACTCCAGGGGAAGGATACTGCAAAATCCCATTCCCACCTCACTCCAGGGGGAGGATACTGCAAAATCCCCATTTCCTCTGGATCAGCTGGGACTCAGGAGGCAGAGAATTAGATGGGGGCGGGACCAGTCAGAGGGGGTATTTACCGGTTCTCCGAACTACTCAAAATTTCCGCTACCGGTTCTCCAGAACTGGTCAGAACCTGCTGAAACCCAACTCTGTGCTTCATCGTTAAACCATCTTCCCGATCCGCCTGCATGTTTCCAGTTCCTTTCTCCTGGCTTGGAACGGAACCAAATGGATATTTCTTCCCACAGTTGCCAAGTCCCAGCACACATTTGGAGACTCTATCAGTATTCCTGGCCATGATCGTCTTCACACTGCTTTACTGCCCATTGTTAGAGTAGCTATAAAGAAGGCGCCATCTGTTTTTGCAACTGCTAAATCAGGGAATGAAGGCCAGACTGACCAGGTTTGCTACTCGCTATCAAGAAATAAAAAGCAGAGGTGGTTTATTTCCGCATGGCCTTCAAACAAATGTAGCCTTGGCTGAAATCTTCTTTTACTGCAATCAATTAAATTCTATGATGTAATTGGAAAAGGACTCCAGACATATACTTGTAATAATACAAGGATTTAATGATATGGGAATAGCCATCCAGCCTAAATCAACACCACATGTATAATTAACCAGCCTTCTACCTGCAGAAACATTTAATATACATTTTCTGGTCAATATTCCTCGAATATCCATATCGGTGCCTGCATAGAATCAAAATCATGTGAAGTCTTAGTACCGCTTTATAAATCCTTAGTAAGGTCACACCTGGAATGCTGCATCCAGTTTTGGTCACCACATTACAAAAAAAAGATGTTGGGACTTTGGAAAAAGTGCAAAGAAGAACAACTAAAATGGATTAAGGGCCTGGAGACAAATTCCTTGTGTGTCCAATCACACTTGGCCAATAAAGAATTCTATTCTATTCTATATAGAATAGGGGGACACAGGGGGACACGGTTGATGGTTAAGACACTGAGCTTGTCGATCGAAAGGTCGGCAGTTCCGCGGTTCGAATCCCTAGTGCCGCGTAACGGGGTGAGCTCCTGTTCCTTGTCCCAGCTTCTGCCAACCTAGCAGTTGGAAAGCAGGTAAAAAAAAAATGCAAGTAGAAAAATAGGGACCACCTTTTTTTTTTTTTTTAATTTGATTTATATGCCACCCTTCTCCGGAGACTCAGGGCGGTTTACAGTGCGTTAAGCAATAGCCTTCATACTTTTGGATATTTTATACCAAGTCAGCTTATTGCCCCCACAAACTGGGTCCTCAATTTACCTATCTTAGAAAGGATGGAAGGCTGAGTCAACCTTGAGCCTGGCGAGATTCGAACTTACTTTAATTGCAGACAGCTGGTGTTAAATTACAGTGCCTTGTCTGCAGAGCTATCCAGGCTCCTTTGGTGGGACGGTAAAAGCGTTCCGTGTGCCTTTGGCATTGAGTCATGTCGGCCACATGACCGCGGAGATGTCTTCCATCAGCACTGGCTCTTTGGCTTTGAAATGGAGATGAACACGCCCCCCCCCGAGTCAGGAACGACTAGCACATATGTGCAAGGGGAACTTTTACCGCTATTCTATTCTATTCTATTCTATTCTATTCTATTCTATTCTATTCTATTCTACTCTACTCCATATGAAGAATGGTTGCAGGAATTGGGTAGGTCTAGTCTAATACGAAGAGAAAGGACTAAGGGCGACATCATTGCGGTGTTCCAATATTTGATGAGTTGCCACAAAGAGGAGAGGGACAACTTATTTTCCAAAGCACCAGAAGGCAAGATAAGAAACAGTGGATGGAAACTAATCAAGGAGAGAAGCAACCTGGAATGAAGGAGAAATTTCTTAACAGTGAGGACAATTAATCAGTGGACGCGCTTGACTTCAGAAATTGTGGGTGCTTCATCACTGTAGGTTTTTAAGATGAGACTGGACAACCATTTGTTGGAAATGGTACTGTTGTGTCCTAGACTCACTTAGTGATTACAAGACACAATTAGTCTCAAACAAACCTATTTTATTATAACAGCTGAGAATTACTTCATTCCCAGATTAGTCCAAATCAATTCCAAAACAAGTTCTTCAGAAAAAGTCCTTCAGACTTATCACAAACCTTTATCTTCTTTGGCACCCTGCCAAAGGCCTTTCTTGGCAAAGTCCCATGAAGTTCAGAAACAAGAGATGCCGACTGGAAACAGATTTAGCAACGTTGCTTTCCTACAAAGAGCCCAAGAGCCTTTGCTGCTCTTTTAAGCCTTATGGGAGGAGCCAATCATCTCCTGGCCTTACTCCTGAGTCGGCCTTTTTGCTTTAGCTGCTCTTGCCTTCTGGCAGCTCTGCGCATGCCTGCACTAGGAACAGGCTCCTCCTGTTCCTCTGCCTCTCTGCTGTCCGACTCTGGAGGCTCATCACTCCCAGATGGCCCTGGCCCCATCTCTGCCTCCGATGCAGAGCCCTCATCCTGGCCTTCCCCAGACTCCAGGACTGGCCTAGGTTCCTTCACAGCCTCCTCACTGTTCAACTCCGCTGCTAGCTCTGCGGGCTGCTGGCGGACCACAACAGGTATAGAGTCTTCTACTCAAGCAGAGGGCTAGATTAGAAGACCTCCAAGGTCCCTTCTAATGCTGTCATTTTGTATTCTGTGAAGGGAGTTATTTGCCTTCACAGCAGACAAGTTAAACTGGAACTTAGGTAAAAACAAAAATTGGCTCCCGAGACCATACCGGAGAGGTAGCAGGAAATAAAACTGTGAGATGAAAGAAAGACTTTTGATGCCATTCCACAGGTTAATGAAGTCATAAATTTAATGCACATGAAATGCCACCAAATGGAGGGGAAAAAAAGCGAGTCAGGAAAGGCCTCCAATTTGTGAAATTTTGTAAAAGGTCTACCCAATTAAATCTCTCTCAGTGGGCAGAGACGAACATTTTCCTTCAGGTCGGGGGCTGGCAGTGCAGACCCAGATGTCTGTGGGGGTGGAGATGGAGTGGGGTGGGATTGGCAGGAGGGACAAATAACAGAATATGCAGCACAATGTTCTGAGGTAAGCCGTATGGCTGATGCATATCTCGTATTTTTTTTTGCATTATTGCCATTTGCACTTAGACTTAGAACAGAGGTGTCAAACTTGATTTCACTGAGGGGCGCATCAGGGTTGTGTTTGACCTTGGGGGGGGCGCAGGGTGGGTGTGGCCAGGGTGGGCGTGGCCAGCTCAATGTCATACATGTCGGGGAGGGGCTGTGGTGGCCCGAGTCCTCTCCTAGCAAAAACGGGCTCCTGAGTTCCGTTTTCAGCTTCGATGGCCTCCTGCAATCCTCTGGCAGTGAAAATGGAGTTTGGGAGGGCTACTCACAGCCCTTGTGAGTTCCGTTTTTGACTGTGATGGCCTCCTGCAACCTTCTGCCAGCAAAAATGGTTTTTGCTGGCAGAGGAACTGCGGGCCAGTCCTTCACTGTTTCCAGGGGAGCCCCACGGGCCAGATCTAAGCACCCCAGAGGCCGCATCTGGCACCCGGGCCTTGAATTTGACACCCCTGAATGAACACTAATCAGCATACATTAAAATGAAATTTTGTTGTATACAGCTCTCAAACGGTCTCCACCTCTAATATACACTATATAAACATAATAAAATAAATAAATACAAATGTATGCATATACCCACATATATTATATGACGCGGAGAAACAACACAGTCTAGTTTGGATGTATACATGTACATGGTGAGCGATACGAATCTTGCAAGTTGACCAGATGGATGACCTAGGGAACAAAGCTGTTACAGAATCTGGAAGTCCTGCTAGAAATACTTCAAAACCTCCTCCCAGAGGGGAGCAACAGAAACAGACCTGTGAAGTGGGTGTGTGGGGTCTCTAACAATGCTTTGAGCTCTAAGTGCATAGCGCTTATAAGCAGTATCCTAAATGACAGGAAGCGAGCTTCCTATAATCGTCTCAGCTGTCCTCACCACTCTCTGTAGGAACTTTCTATCTGAGGCGCTTCCGCCACCAAGGCAAGCAGATGCAGTTTGTTCGAACGCTCTCAATCGTGCCTCTGTCAAAAGTGGCCAGGACACTGGAAACCTGTAAGGATAAATATGTCACTGCCTATTTAGAAATATGTCTCACTGAGTTAAGTGGGCCAATGTAGATACCCCCCAACTTACGACCACAACTGCGCCCAAAATTTATTTGGTTAAGCGAGACATTTGTAAAGTGAGTTTTGCCCCATTTTACGACCTGTCTTGCCAATGTAGTTAAGTGAATCACTGCAGTTGTTAAGTTAGGAACACGGTTCTTAAGTGAATCTGGCTTCCCTATTGTCTTTGCTTGTCAGAAAGTTGCAAAAGGTGGTCATGTGATCCTGGGACATTGCAACCGTCATAAATATGAACCAGTTGCCAAACGTCTGAATTTTGATCATGTGGCTATCGGGATGCTGCCACAGTCATAAGTGTGGAAAATGGTCATAAGTCACTTTTTTCAGTGCTGTTGTGACTTCGAACAATCACTAAATCAACGGTTGTAAGTCAAGGTGTCCCTTCCCTTCCCTCCCTTCCCCTCCCTTCCCCTCCCCTTCCCTCTGTTGTGGCCTGCCAGCTGCCAGTGAAGCTGGCGGCAGACACGGGTGATGAGGAGGTTGGGGAGGAACTTGGGCCAGTCCTGGAGTCTGGGGAAGGCTCTGATGGATGCTCTGCATCGGAAGCAGAGAGAGAGCCAGGGCCGTCCGACATTTCCCAACTGCCTTCGGAGTCGGGGATAAGTGGGGAAGAAAGAACAGCTGGGGCCTATTCCAGATGTTCATATGCGCAGAGCTGTCAGGAGAAGAGAACAACTGAGGAACAGAGGCCGACTCAGGAAGAAAGGCACACGTGGATGCTGAATGGCCCCTCCCTGGCTGGGGAATAAATAGAAGCAAAAGGGGAGTGGCGGTTGCAGGAGACAACTGTTCGTATTTCTTTCGGAAGATTTGCTTATCATGGTTTGTTTCTCAGAGACTTCTTGCCAGGAATTAATTTACAGCTTTGCGACTGGAAGCTCTCGGCCTGGCAATTATACAAGGACTGATAAGGTCTGTTATTGCAATTAACCCTTGGAAGGATTATTGCCTGGGCTATTCTGTGTGTGAATGCCATGAATTCACAGTAGCTAAATAAAGAGGGTTTTTTCGGGACAAGGAGTCTGTTTCTTGGTTCTGGTAAGGCTGGGTCAGAATACCCTTCCCTTCCTTCCCCTCCCCTCTGTCCTCCCCCTCCCCCTCCCCTTCCTCTCTCTTCCCTCCCTTCCCTTCCCTCCTTCCCTTCCCCTCCCCTCCTTCCCTTCCCTTCCCTTCCCTTCCCTTCCTTCCTTCCTTCTCTTTTTCCTTTCCTTCCCTTCCCTTTCCTTCCCTTCCCTTCCCTCCCCTCTGTCCTCCCCCTCCCCTTCCTCTCTCTTCCCTCCCTTCCCTTCCCCTCTCCTCCCTTCCCCTCCCTCTCTTCTCCTCTCCTCTCCACTGTCCTCCCTCCCCACCCCTCCCCTCCCTTCCCCTCCTTCCCTTCCCTTCCCTTCCCTTCCTTCCTTCCTTCTCCCTTTCCTTTCCTTTCCTTTCCTTTCCTTTCCTTTCCTTTCCTTTCCTTTCCTTTCCTTTCCTTTCCTTTCCTTTCCTTCCTTTCCTTCCTTTCCCTTCTTTCCTTCCTTCTCTTTTTCCTTTCCTTTCCTTCCCATCCCTTCCTTCCCTTTCCTTCCCTTCTCTTCCCTTTCCTTCTCTTCCCTTCCCCCCTTCTCTTTTTCCTTTCCTTTCCTTTCCTTTCCTTTCCTTTCCTTTTCCTTTTCCTTTTCCCTTTCCTTTCCTTTCTTTCCCTTTCCTTTCCCTTTCCCTTTTCTTTTCTTCCCTCTCCTTCCCTTCCATTTCCTTCCCTTCCCTTCCCTTCCCTTCCCTTCCCTTCCCCTTTCCTTTCCTTTCCTTTCCTTTCCTTTCCTTTCCTTTCCTTTCCTTTCCTTTCCTTTTCCTTTTCCTTTTCCCTTTCCTTTCCTTTCTTTCCCTTTCCTTTCCCTTTCCCTTTCCCTTTTCTTTTCTCCCCTCTCCTTCCCTTCCATTTCCTTCCCTTCCCTTCCCTTCCCTTCCCTTCCCTTCCCTTCCCTTCCCTTCCCCTTTCCTTTCCTTTCCTTTCCTTTCCTTCCCTTTTCCTTCCCTTCCCTTCCCCTCCTGTCTCCTCCCTTGCTCTCCCCTCCCTTTTTCTAAATGAAGACTGTTTTAGCTGCACCAACATCTGCTGTGTGAGACACATTTTTGTCCTTTTTGCAAAGAAGGGCCTTCTGTTAAGTGTTAATTGTATCACCAAGCAATCATCTTTCTGGATGCCTCAGTGTTAGCAAGCATCCCCAGAGTTACAAACAGAGCAAATACATAGGCATTTACAGTACATTTTGAGAAGACGCCACCAGAGCGGATTACATATGCTTTGATTGGCCATGCAAAGATTCAAGAGCAAAGTCAGATTCAAGAATCACAAGAGGAAATTTGTGCGGGTTGTGTATCCACAACGATGCCACAAGATTCAAAATTGCACCTTTTGTTCTCACCAGTGGTGAAATCCAATTTTTTTTACTACCGGTTCTATGGGTGTGGCTTGGCGGGTGTGGCATGGCGTGGCTTGGTGGTCATGGCTTGGTGGGCTTGGCATGAGAAGGATACTTCAAAATCCCCATTCCCACCCCACTCCAGGGGAAGGATACTGCAAAATCCCCATTCCCACCCCACTCCAGGGGAAGGATACTGCAAAATCCCCATTCCCATGCCACTCCTACGGGAAGGATATTGCAAAATCATCATTCCCACCTCACTCTGGGGCCAGCCAGAGGTGGTATCTGAACTACTCAAAATCTCCGCTGCCAGTTCTCCGAACTGCTCAAAATGTTCGCTACTGGTTCTCCAGAACCTGTCAGAACCTGCTGGATTCCATTTAGCCTAATGCTGGGAACAATGGAGAGCAAAAGAAGGAGGGGACGACAGAGAACGAGGTGGCTGGATGGAGTCACCGAAGCAGTCGGTGTGAGCTTAAATGGACTCCAGAGGATGTTAGAGGACAGGAAGGCCTGGAGGAATCTTGTCCATGGGGTCGCGATGGATCGGACACGACTTCGCAATTAGCAATGACATAAATGCAATAGCTATGCAACCATCTCTGAACGACAGATGCATCCATTCCCTGATATGCAGCAACACAGGATAACAGAGTTGGAAGGGATCTTGGAGGTCTTCTAGTCCAACCTCAAGCAGGAGACCCTATGCCATTCTGGACAAATGGCTGTCCAATTTCTTCTTGAAAACCTCTAGTGAAGAAGCACCCACAACTTCTGGAGGCAAGCGGTTCCAAGAATTGATTGTTCTCACCAGTGGTAGGATTCAAATAACTTAACAAACAGTTCTCTGCCCTAATTTTATTTATTTATTTATTTATTTATTTATTTATTTATTTATTTATTTATTTTTGAATTTGTATACCGCCCTTCTCCCCCTAGGGACTCAGGGCGGTGAACAGCCGAAATTAAAATACATACAATATAAAAGTTAAGATAGGTAAAATAAATTAAATCAATCGGCCCCCAATTTAAAAACCCCCAAAGCTATACAATTAAAAACTAACCCATAAAAAACCTAATTAGGCTAGGCCGGCTTGCTGAAATAAAAACGTCTTCAGGGCCTTACGGGATCAATGACCGGCTGGGTGGGCGTGGCCATGGTGGGCGTGGCCAGGAGATGTGACAGGCAGCACTCAACCTCCTGCATCCCCCCTGGGAGCAAAAACGGGCCATGGGAGGGGAAACGTGCCACACCCCCATGCCTGTTTTGGGCCTAGGAGGCCTCCCTGCAGCCTCCTGGGAGTAAAACAGGCCATGGGGGAGGTGCGCCACCCCCCCGCCCCGTTTTGGGCTTAGGAGGCCTCCCTGAAGTCTCCGGGGAGCAAAAACGGGCCGCGGTGGGGGGGGGAAAGCACCGCACCCCCCCGTGCCCCGTTTTGGGCCTAAGAGGCCTCCCTGCAGTTCCCTGGGAGCCAAAATGGGGCACGTGGGGACTCCTGGATGAGGCGGGGCCAGCCAGCAATTTAACTACCGGTTCATTGAACCAGTCCAAACCAGCTGAATCCCACTACTGGTTCTCACTTTCAGGAAGTTCCTCCTTAGTTGTTGGTTGCTCCTCTCCTTGATTCGTTTCCATCTATTGCTTCTCGTCCTGTCTTCAGGTGCTTTGGAGAATAGGTGGAACCCCCCCCCCCTCCCTCTAGGCCTAACTTTCTTCCACACGTCTTCTCTAGCAAGCGGTATTTAAGAACTGCTGCCCGGAATTCCGGAAGATAGTTAAAATTAATAACCATTGAGAATTCGAGCCTTCACGAAGCCACCCAGTCCTTCTTTTTTTTCTTTTTCTTTTTCTTCTTCTTTTTTTAAAAAAATTGGCTGCTCCCACCCACTACAAACGCTGGCAGCCAATTTCACAGTTTAACTATGCACTGTGTAAAAAAAACAGCATTTCCTTTTCTGGGGCTGCCTTCTGATGGGTGACCTTGAGTTCAATCATTGTGAGAAAAGCAGGGGAAGAAAAAAAAAATTCCTCTCCATCTGCATGATTTATGCTGTGCATCCTTTTATATCCTTCTGTCACGTCTCTCCTTACTGCCTTCCGCGTCGAACTACTAAAAAGTTCCCTTCCTGTAGGTTTTTTTTTTTTCCCCTTTCTCTCTCTCCCCCTTTTGGAGGAGCTTCTCCGGGCCCACAAATCATGCCTCCTGCCCTTTTTCTCCACCTTTTCCGATTCTATAATCTTTAATATAGAACTATAATTCTTAAAAGGGAGGGCGATCAGGAGGGAACACACGCGAGGGAGAACCACGGGCGTCCAATTTCGTTAAGGACAAATTCCAGGTTTGAATCTAGATTCACAAGCAGGCAGGAGGGAATCTGTCAGTGTTGAAAGAAATGCCAACACCCGTTTCATTCTTTCTCTCTTCCCCCCCCCCTTTCCTCGAAAATCGAGATGGAATACATGGTGACAACTGGCAAAGAGTTATGTTTAATTAACATAACGATCAATTGGCATCTTTGTTCGGTGGGTAATAAAGAAACGGGTCAGGTAGAGGGATCCGGCAAATGAATTAAATGAAGATACAGAAAGTCCTTGACTTGCAGCAGTTCATTTAGTGACCGTTCGAAGTTAGAATGGCACCAGAGGTGGGTTTCACATAATTTTACTGCTGGTTCGCCGTGCACCGAAAATGTATGCATTTGCATGCATGTGTGTGGCTTAGAAAACGTAGCTAAATAGGACGGCATAGTACCAGGTCGACACTACCGGCTCGCCCGAACCGGTCTGAACCGGTTGAATACCACTACTGAATGGCATAGAAAAAAGGGATTTACGACCGTTCTCACTTATGACCGTTGCATGGTCACGTGATCAAAATTAGGATGCTTGGCAACTGGGTCGTATTTATGATGGTTACAGTTTCCCATGTTCATGCAATCCCTTATTTCTAGGTTGAATCTCTCCTTGATCAGTTTCCATCCATTATTCCTTGTCTGGCCTTCAGGTGCTTTGGAAAACAGCTTGACCCCCTTCCTCCTCTCTGTGACAGCCCCTCAAATATTGGAAGGCTGCTATCCTGTCTCCCCTGATCCTTCTCTTCACTAGACTAGCCATGCCCAGTTCCTGCAACCGTTCATTGTATGCTTTAGCCTCTGGTCCCCTAATCATCCTGGTTGCTCTTCTCTGCATTTTTTCCAGAGTCTCAACATCTTTTTTATAATGTGGTGACCACAACTGGATGCAGTAGGTATGGTCTTACTAAGGTTTTATAAAGTGGTATTAGTACCTCACTTGATCTTGATTGTATCCCTCTGTTAATGCAATTTAGGATTGCATTGGCCTTTTTGGCTGCTGCTCCACACTGCTGGCTCATATTTAGTTGATTGTTCACTAAGATTCCAAGTTCCCTCTCCCAGTTATTGCTATTAAGCCTGGTTTCACCCAGTCTATATGTGTACTTTTGGTTTTTCTTGCCTAAATGTAAGACTTTACTTTTCTCTACATTGAATTTCAGTTTGTTAGATAGGGCCCAGTGTTCAAGTCTGTCAAGATCCATCTTGGATCTTAGATAAAGATGGTTTATCTTCTCTTTCTTAGAGAAAAATACCGAACCGGTACAGTTCAGAACCAATGAATCATAAAGGAAACTATCATTACCCTAGCTCAGGGGTCAGCAACCTGCGGCTCTGGAGCCGCATGTGGCTCTTTCACCCCTCTGCTGTGGCTCCCTGTCACTCAAAATATGCGTCACAACTGCCAATGTGCGATACCTGTCGGCACATGATTTATTGAGCTTTTCAACCCCTGGTAGGCCAACCATGGATAAATCCAAGAAAAGAAAAGTTTCAGAAGAAAACAGAAGGTTTAATTCAACTACATATCCTAGTTTTGTGGCCGCTCAAGAAATAGTCAGGGACGGGAAGGGTTTTGTGGCTCCCAGTGTTTTCTTTTCTGTGGGAAACGGGCCCAAATGGCTCTTTGAGTGTTTAAGGTTGCAGACCCCTGCCCCAGCTGATTTACTCGGTAATGGAAGGATAAATACTGGGCCGATAGCAGGGGTGAAATGCTACCGGTTCGCTCCAGTTTGGGCAAACTGGTAATGATAAAAACTACCGGTTCGGGCAAAGCAGTAGTAAAAAAAAGCTACCGGTTGGTCCGAACCGTTATTTCCGACAATCAGCTGTGCCGCGGGAATCCTGCTTTCTAGCAAATCCTTCAAATAAAAATAAAAGGTCAAATAAAAGGTAAGAATAACACAGACGGGGCGGGGGGGCAGAACCGGTTCGGTGACGTCATATCATCACTGCTACTAGCTCGGTGGAACCGGACTGAACCGGGAGGAACCCACCACTGCGAGGGAGGGATGTAGAATGAGGAATTAGTAGAGTGAAATAGCATGGTAATGAAGGGTGAAGGTAAACAAAGGCAGTTGCATGAAGCGAATCTTTCGTTTGAAGCACGTCTGAGGAACGAAAGGTTAAAGCACATATATTGTTCTCGGTTTCAATTGCCCTCGGTGACATGAAACCTGATTGATTTTGTGATGCCCTTGTGTGATGCAGTTCCCTCTATGATCCTTGACTGGTTGGCAACATCCATGAAGCTCATCCTGGAAGCAAGCTGCAATCTGGTAGACGAATCCAAAGAGATTGAAAAAGAGCAAATATTGCCCCATGTTATTGTTGTTGTTGTTTTTTTGGAGAGGAGATGCTACCCAGTGAAATTGCTCCTTTTACTACCTAAAATGAAACCAAGGAAGAGCTGATGAAGCTATCGCCTTGTTCCTATGAGTTTTTTTTCTTTTTTATTGATGAATGGTTGCGGGCAGGAACTGGGCATGGCTAGTCTAGTGAAGAGAAGGACCAGGGGAGACATGATAGCAGTCTTCCAATATTTGAGGAGCTGCCACAGAGAGGAAGAAGTCAAGCTATTTTCCAAAGCACCTGAAAGCCAGACAAGGAATAATGGATGGAAACTGAACAAGGAGAGATTCAACCTTAGAAATAAGGAGAAATTTTCTGGCAGTGAGAACAATCAAGCCATGGAACAGAAGTTGCATTTGGAAGTTGTGGGAACTTCATCACTGGAAGCTTTCAAGAAGAGCTTGGACTGCCATGTGTCAGAAATGGTGTAGGATCTCCTGCTTGGGTGGGGGGGGGTTGGACTAGATGACCTACAAGGTCCCTTCCAACTCTGTTAATCTGTTAAATTGTACAGATAGTCCTTGATCTTTGATAGAGCCGGGGTGGTGCAGTGGTAAGAACACAGTATATTAACTCTGTTGACTGCCAGTAGTTCGATCCTGATGGGACTCAAGGTTGATTCAGCCTTCCATTCTTCCGAGGTCAATAAAATGAGGACCCAGATTGCTGGGGGCAATGTGCTGACTCTGTACATCACTTAGAGAGGGCTGTAAAGCACTATCATCATCTCCTTTTAACAACCCCATAATCCGTGATTTCTGCTACCGGTTTGGGCGAACCGATCCGAACCGGCTGAATACCACCTTCATCATTCCAAGGAAAGGAGATGGTAAAGGATGAGCTGTAACTTCAAAAAGACCCAATCCAATGGAAAGCTGGAGCATTGCTCTCTCAGTTATCAAGGTTCTACTTTCTAACCCCTCATTCTTGGCAAGAAACCCTGGGTTGAATTTTGATTTACGATGTGCTGGGCAGTGAAGGGGTTTTTAAGCATAGCAGACGTCTGGAAGAAGTAGCCAGACATCTATAAATCTATAATTCCTCATTCTAATGCTTGTGATGTCTTTGCCCAGGCTGGTCACCTATAGCAAAAGAAATGATAGATATAGAAAAAAAAAATTCTTGCTTGAGTTGCTCATCAAGATGGTTCACCAACAGCAGCATGAGTTAAACTAGAAGGGTTGAGAGAAAGCCTGAAGGTGCAAGGAAGAGAATTGGATGCTTCAACAGGATGATAAATTGAGAGGTTGTTTACTAAAATGCTGAGAACCATTGGGGCTATTAGAGGTGGGAATTTTACTCCAGGCTCTCCTTCCCCCTGCCAGAAGCAATGAAAGTGAACAGAGTGTTCAATGGAGAGTAAAATTTAATTAGAAGTGAATCTTGCCAAGGTCTTCCGCTTTCGTTCTAAAGATGATAAGATCTGACAGTACCTTTGTCCACTCAGGGTGGAAATTTATTACGTGCCAGTGTTCCCTAATGCACGTAAACTTTTCATAGGGATCAGAGGCTACGGGCTAGAATGCTAACATCTGGGAAGGAAAAAAAAAAAAAAGAAAAGAAATCTAAATACATTTGGGGTTTAAAATATCAGCCTTAACACAAGGAAGAGAAACCGGAGAGACAACTGTGTGCGCAGCGTCCAGTTCTGAATCTGATTATTTATTTTTGCCTTCATTTCTGAAATCTAAACCTCTAATGATGATTGCATTTCTATTAGGGCTGGTCTTTCTGAGACACACCGTGGTTAAATGCTGATTTACAGCCAGTAGTTATGCAATTAAGTTCAGTCTCAGGAAAGGTATAGTTAGGATTCAGGAGACGCCTCCCTGCAATTCCTCCTCCTCCTCCTCCTCCTCCTCCTCCTCCTCCTCCTCCTCCTCCTCCTCCTCCTCCTCCTCCTCCTCCTCCTTTTCTTCTTCTTCTTCTTCTTCTTCTTCTTCTTCTTCTTCTTCTTCTTCTTCTTCTTCTTCTTCTTCTTCTTTTTGTCAAACATGTACAAGATAGCAGGTATAAGTATAAACATGGACATGAACGAAGGTAATGAATAAAAATAAGTGGGGACAGTAAGACAGGGACGGTAGGCACGCTGATGCGCTTCTGCACGCCCCTTTTACGGACCTCTTAGGAATGGGGTGAGGTCCGCGGTAGACAGTTTGAGGTTGAAGCTGTGAGGGTTTGAGGATGTAACAATGGAGTCAGGTAGAGCATTCCAGGCATTGACCACCCTGTTGCTGAAGTCGTATTTTCTGCAATCGAGTTTGGAGTGTTTACCTTAGGTTTGTATTGATTGTTTGCCTGTGTATTATTGTGGTTGAAGCTGAAGATGTCATTGACAGGTAAGACGTTGTAGCAGATAATTTTGTGTACTATGCTTAGATCAGACCACAGGCGGCGCAGTTCCAGATTGTCCAAGCCCAAAATTTCAAGTCTGGTGGCAAAAGGGATTCTGTTGTGAGTAGAGAAGTGGAGTATTCTTCTCGTGAAATACTCTTATTCTCTTATTCTCATGAAGTCTTCTTCTTCTTCTTCTTCTTCTTCTTCTTCTTCTTCTTCTTCTTCTTCTTCTTCTTCTTCTTCTTCTTCTTCTTCTTCTTCTTCTTCTTCTTCTTCTTCTTCTTCCTCCTCCTCCTCCTCCTCCTCCTCCTCCTCCTTCCATATCTGATCATGTTGGCGATCCTATTTTTATAAACAGCCACACAAAAAAGTGCTTTTGAGTTTTGTCCAAACCAGTCCCTTAGAGTGTGAAGCCATCATGTTCTTCTTGACTTCCTGGACCTCATTTGCCTTCAATCTTTCCCTGGAGGATTAAGCGAAGTATGCAGGTATCGCATCACTTGTCTGAAATATTCTAACTTTTGCTTTTTTATGGTTTTGATGACTTCCCAGGTGGCTTATCACATCCTCATTTCTGATTTTGTAGAGCAGAATAGAAAAGATGTAGCATCTGACAAGGCTGATTTTCAATTGTAGGCTTATGTCGTGACTTCATTGTTGTTGTTGTTTTTTACAGAAGGCAAACTAAGGGGATTTTCTTTCTCAAAATTTTTGTTTGGTGAATACTGCTCCTTTAAAAATATTAATGGTAAGAATATGAGTGCTTTGTATTAGCAGATGGTTGTGGGCTACCTACAGTAAACCTTCCTCTATTTGTTTGGATGAAGTCCCGGGAAAAATGGTATGGAGTTGGAATGAAGCCAATAAAACATTTCTTATATTAATTATATTAAATTAATTATATTGTATTATATTAAATATATTACATTACATTATATTAATGTTCACAACAATGGGAAATCATTGCTGTCAATGATTTAGCTGGTGTTGGCCTTCATATACTGTATTTTTCAGACTATAAGACACATCTAAATTTAGAAGAGGAAAACAACAACAACAAAAAAGATTTTGGCGTCCACATGCCCCATTTTCTGCCCTTTTTCAGTCCCCTTTTGGGCCCCTTTCCAGCCTTTTTCCAGCCTGTTTTCAGGGCTTTTTTCAGCCAGTTTTCAGGGCTTTTTTCAGCCTTTTTCATCCCACTTCGAGGCTTTTTTCTGGCCTGTTTTTGGGGCTCTTTTTGGCCCATTTCTGAGGCTTTTTGGCCCATTTCTGAGGCTTTTGGGGGCCCATTTTTGGCCCTCCTTTCGGCCATTTTTGAGGCTTTTTTCAGCCTAGGCTGAAAAAAGCCTCAAAAACGGGCTGAAAAAATGCCTCAAAAACGGGCTGAAAAAGGCTCTGAAAATGGGCTGAAAAACGGCCTAAAAAAGGCTGAAAAAAGGCCCAAAAACAGGGTGTGTGGAGGCCAAAAAATGGTCGGCAGGTGGGTGGGGCTTCATATTCGGTCTATAAGATGCACAGACATTTTCACCCCGTTTTGGGAGACAAAAAAGTGCGTCTTATAGTCCGAAAAATACAGTACATCCAATTCTTTCCAAGAACCTAAGATATTATCAGTCTGTATTTGAAAATCCCACAATATTTTAACCTGCTCATTTTCAACGACTTTTTCAACTATACAAGTAGAGAAGCAAGCCGAACAGAACCATTCTATGAGGCTCCTTGCCAAGTACAGTGTGATACCTTGGTACTCATTGTTAATTGGTTCCAGGAGGCAAGTTGAGTATCAAAAATGATGAGTACCAAATATTTTTTTTCTCCATAAGGAATAATATAATGAGTCACAAGGCAGCCGACCACAACCACAAGTTCTAGCTTGTGTGTTGCGTACCAAACGAACGATGAACAACATTTTCAGGTCAAAATGCCTTGAGTACCAAATTGTACGAGTTTCCAAGAAGTTGAGTTACTAAGGTATCACTGTAAAGGAATAAATACCTTGATTAGTGACAACTGGCTACAATCTGTTTTAAGAGGCAATCCCGATTCATGATCCCTTATTGAAAGTAACTGCCTGATTTCTGACACTTGTATGTAACGTTTGTTTGGACCCTGCTTATTCTCACTTCTGGACTGGCTGACAACCCTGATTTGGCTCTCAGAATTTTGGACTGGATTTTGACTACTCTCTGTACTCCTGTTAAAAGCAACTATTCATGTAAGCTTTTAAAAAGGGGTTCTGTTTTTGTTTCCATTCCTTGTCTGCTGTTGTCTGATTGACCTTGAATAAACTACTAATCACCATAGCAACTTTGTCTATATGTGTGTGTATATGTGGACTTGAGACCAGGAACAGGACAAGCAATTCAATCCTCATTTGCCTTCCCCAACAATTCCGCTCCATCTCCTATGAGAAGAACAAATATTAATCAGACTTTTTCCCTGTTGGCTTTTATCCCAACATGGATCTGCATGTGGGATAAGAGTGGGAGTGAGATTTCCTCCTACATGATCCAAGGTTTAACTAGTTTAAAACCCTAGTCTGGAATCTTGGCTGAATTTAAAGATTTTAAACCCAAGAGATAAAGTGGCAAGCTAATTTTAAGAGCGCCAGCATATTTGATTTCCCCTAAGAATGGAATTTGCTATGTGAATACGTCTATAAATGACTTTTTATTTTTTTAAAAAAAGAATCCTTCTAAACAACAATATATGCAGAGCTGGGTTAAGCAAGTATCTGGAGGCACAAGGTTTGAAACAGCTGAAATTGATTTGGTATAATAACACTGCCGGTGAAATAACTATTCAGTGGATTAACCCATTATCCCTAGCATTGGATGAAATAAAAACAGGCAGTTATTTACATCCCCTGAAAAAAGTGAGTCATTAATCCACATTTAAATTGTATGTTCAGAAATCAGATTTCACCAAAATAAAGCGTCATTCAGTTCTCTGATACAATTTGATGTAGTTCTACTCTATTGATCATTTTAGCAAATAGATCTCAGATAATTTTTCTTTTTTAGGGATTGTTTTGAATTCCTAACCTGCTACAGATATGTCATTCCCATATTTTGGGCAATTGATTATGCTTTCCTCCACTGATGTTTCTTGATCAATCTTATAAGGGGCTAAAAGTTGGTTTACAACACATCCTTATCACATCCTTCTCAAGGTATACTGAGCAGGCTCTGTCTCACATGTTCACAAGTGTTGTCATGTACAACAACATAAATTTTGGGCTCCATTGTGGTCATAAATCAAAGACTACCTGTATATACAGTGGTGGAATTCAGCCGGTTTAGGCCGGTTCAGGCAAACCAGTTGTTAAATTGCTGGCTGGCCCCGCCCCTTCCAGGAGTCCCTATGTGCCCCATTTTGGCTCCCAGGTAACTGCAGGGAGGCCTACTAGGCCCAAAATGGAGTGCTGAGGGGGGCGGAGTGGGTGCGGTGCAGCCCCCCATGGCCTCTTTTTGCTCTCAGGAGGCTGCAGGGAGGCCTACTAGGCCCAAAGCCGGCTGTAGGGCGGGGTGCAGCACATATACCCCATGGCCCATTTTTGCTCCCAGGAGGCTGCAGAGAGGCCTACTAGGCCCAAACCAGGGCATGGGGGGGTGCGGCATGCCCCCCCGGGGCCTGTTTTTGCTCCCAGGAGGCTGCAGGGAGGCCTACTAGGGCCAAAACAGAGCATGGGGGGGGTGCTCCCCCGCAGCCCATTTTTGCTCTCATGGGGGTATAGGAGGCTGAGTGCTGCCTGTCATACCCATGGCCACGCCCACCCAGCTGGTCATTAGGGCAGAGAACCGGTTGTTAAATTATTTGAATTCCACCACTGTGTATACATGTTGAGTTCTCATAATAGAGAGAACTTAGATCAGAGGTCTTCAAACTTGGCAGCTTTAAGACTTGTGGACTTCAACTACCAGAATTCTGGCTGGAGAATTCTGGGAGTTGAAGTCCACAAGTCTTAAAGCTGCCAAATTTGAGGACCCCTGACTTAGATCTTGCTGGCATAACAGAGATTCCATTACTCCACCAAACAAGAGCAAGGAATATTTCAGCATGCATTAAAATAGCTGTGTGTACCTGATGAGTCTCTATCTGGTCGAACACCTTTTCCTGTTAATTGAGTAATATTTCTGTTGGTCAATCTATCTTTCAAGCATCGGAGAAATCAGGAGCTTCGGGCAATTCAAATGAGTATAAAGATGCATTGTAAACTTAAGCTGTCTATAAGAATCTGACCAACTAACAATCAAGGGAAATGAGCGGGAGATAAGAGAGGCATTCAAGGTGAGCTGGAGTTAGATCTCTTGTGGGTGCTCAGGGATTTGTGACTTATGATGCATTTGACCCCTCTCTCTCAGGCTCAGCCTGGTCATCTCCTACGCTACCATTGAGAAATTCTATCAATTAGACCAGTGGTCCCCAACCTTTTTATCGCCACGGACCAATCAGCCTTTGATAATTTTACCGTGGCCCGCTGAGCGCGCGCAGGGGTGGGGGCTTTGGGCCACACGTGCGTACCTGCGCGAGGCTCTCTTCCCTGGAGCCTTTGCGCACGGCCCAGGAGCTTTTGTGCACGGCCCAGGAGCTTTTGCGCACGGCCCAGGAGCCTTTGCGCTGCAGCGTTCATGTCCCCCGGCCGCTGTGCGGCCCGGTGCCAGGTAGTCCACGGCCCGGCACCGGTCCGCGGACCGGGGGTTGGGGACCACTGAATTAGACTAAGCAACCACATCAACAATTGTTTATCTCTCTAGCACTATTTAAAATAAGATAAAAGGAAGGATCACAGCTCTCACTGACTCCACATGTCCGTTTTCGATTGTCCAGCAACTAACAAAAGATGGGGAGCCAAAATAGGAAGAATATTGTAAAAAAAAAAAAATATAGGAGAAATTCAGCCATACCTGTGTTATATAATCTTATAATGTTTTCTGTCTCGGGTAGCGACGTGGTGGCCTAGAGATGAAGCTCTCGCCTCACAACCTGGAGGTCGTAAATTCAATCCTAAATAGCATCTGATATTTCTCTCTCTGGGCCCAAAGAGGAAATATTTGCTGTGAGCTCCGCATAGGCATCAGGAAGGGCAACCAACCAGTAAATGCTCAGCTCCATTCAGTTGCCCCGACTCCACCCCAATGCAAAGGATTACGAGGTCATTCAGAGAGAAAAAAAAGTGTCTCGAGGGGATATAGTAATGTCACCTTGTGTGTTCTCAAGAAAAAGACTACAGTCTGATTGCAAAGGTGACTATGACAAGTTTTAATTTCATGAAATCAATCGCCAAGATTCTTTTTCTTTTCTTTTCTTTTCTTTTTTCTTTTTGTAAAGTGGGGAAATTTACAGCAGCAGAATAAGTGTTTCTCATCAGTGCATTTGTGTTCCCTTGCTAGGCTGTTTATGAATCACTTCTACCAGGATTAGATGTTGATGAGATATAATGGCCGCTAATGATCATAGCTACTAAATTAAGGCAGATGTTAAGGGATTTGTACTTAAAAATACTTCATGTGGCAAATCTCCCGAGGAGAATAGGAAGGAAAGACAGTGCCATCTGCACTTCTGCGGATAATAAATTAACCATGACCTGGAGATATGGGGGCAGCATCCTTCAACATGGTGCCCTCCACCATCACTGTACTGGGGTAATTGTGGATGTGGGTTTTTTTTTTTTTTTTTTACCACATATGGTTTGGAATTTCATTCCTTGTTACTGTGATCCATTTGGAGGTCAATATATGTGTGTGTCCATTTCAAACAGCACAGAACCAAAAGTTCTAAAGTAAGGAATCAGAATGAAGAATAAATAAATAAAAAAGGATCTCTCTCTCCCCCCTCCCTCTCTCTGTATCTCTCTCTTCCTCCCTCCCCTCCCTCTCTCCCCTCCCTTCTCCCTTCTCTCTATCTCACTCTCTCCCTGCCTCTCTCTCCCCCCCTTCCTCCCTCTCTCCCTCCCTCTCTCTCTGTATCTCTCCCTCCCTCCCTCCCTCCCTTCCCTCCCCCTCCCCCTCTCTATCTATATTTATCTATCTCACTCTCTCCCTCCCTCTCTCTCTCTCCCCCTCCCTCTCCCCTCCCTCCCTTATCTCTCTTTCTCTGTGAGAGATTCTTTATCTCTCTTTCTCTGTGTATCCATCCATCCATCCATCCATCCATCCATCCATCCATCCATCCATCCAGTGGTGGGATTCAAGTAATTTAACAACTGGTTCTCTGCCCTAATGATTTCTTCCAACAATCAGTTTGCCAAACTGCTCAGAAAGTTAACAACTGGTTCTCCCGAAGTGGTGCGAACTGGCTGAATCCCACTATCATAAAGATGATAGATAATAATAATAATAATAATTTTATTTCTATACCGCCCTTCTCCCGAAGGACTCAGGGCGGTGTACAGCCTATTTAAAAACACAAAAAAAAAAATAAAAAAAAAAATAGATAGATAGATAGATAGATAGATAGATAGATAGATAGATAGATAGGGTGTGGCTTGGTGGGCATGGCAGGGGAGGATACTGTAAAATCTCCATTCCCACCCCCACTCCAGGGGAAGGATACTGTAAAATCTCCATTCCCACCCCACTCCAGGGGAAGGATACTGTAAAATCTCCATTCCCACCCCACTCCAGGGGAAGGATACTGAAAAATCTCCATTTCCTCCTGATCAGCTGGGACTCAGGAGACAGAGAATAGATAGGGATGGGGCCAGTCAGAGGTGGTATTTACTGGTTCTCCGAACTACTCAAAATTTCCACTCTCCAGAACTGGTCAGAACTTGCTGAAACGCACCTCTGAATGCCGGCAATGTTCAAGTGGTGCTCCAGTTGTCTCTGGAGTTTCTCAGTCATCCAGGTCATGGTTGTCCCAACGGTGCTTTTTTCAAGAGGCCACTGGACATTCTTGTTTTTTCTTTTGAAGACGTTTCGCTTCTCATCCATGAAGCTTCTTCAACTCTGACCGGATGGTGGGGAGAGTCAGTCAGAGCTGAAGAAGCTTCTTGGATGAGAAGCGAGAGCTCTTCGAAGAAAAACAAGGAAGTCTACTTGCTTCTTGAAAAAAGCACCTTTGGTGCTCCAGTTGTTTTTGGAATTTCACCCAAGGCGCCTATGACTATCGGTGCTATCTTTGCTTTTCTTTCGCTTGATTTTCTTCAGAGTAGCTGTTCTTGTAGGCACATCAGGAGACAGAGAAGACTGCATTAATGACCAAGCTATAATCAATAAGAAGAGTGTCTGACAGAAAAGCTCCATGATTTGCGCATCTTAAGCCTAGGTAAATATTTATACCATTGATTTTTATCCGCAATGAGCCTCTTATGGATCTGCTTATCAAAAGCTTTCATCCACAGCTGCTTTCCCAGGGAAGAGAGTGGGGTCTTGACCGAACCATAGAATGGCTCCGGCGTTGTGGTTAATTAAATGCAATGAGGACATCTTTTGCAAGAGGTAAAGCCAACTTGCGATCAGCGGGGTTGCTTATTTTTCGGCTCTTTTATGTAAAGCCCACCACTTTGCACAAAGGAAAATGGAAAATAAATATAGGCTTTTAAAAGATAAGAAAGAAAAGATCCCATTAGAACCCAACAGAGTGGTAGGAAAATATTTCCCTTCTGCCTTCGTGGTCCCTTTTTTTTCCATAGGACTACGAAAAGCCGTAATGGAAGTTAATTCTATTACCGTCTTTATTTATTTTAATGATAATATTCTTTTTGGATTGTTGCTGAATATCGATTGCTGGTTTCCTGTTTCGATGAAGAATGTAGATTGTCTAGTCTCTTTCGGGGCAAAGGTCAAGATCAAGGGCAATAAACAAGGCAATCTATCAATCAATCATTGGTCAATCCATACATTCCAACAAGCTGCTGAGAATCAATATCTTTGGGCCCCATTGGGCTAATCCATAATGATGTTCCGACCTAGGCTTCCCAAGAGCATGAAGCAGACTCCTTGTCCTGACAAAAAACCCTTTTTTTGTGTGAATTTTTCTCATTCATATCCAGCAAAGTCTTTCAAGGGAGAATTTACAGTCACAGACCTTATCTGGCTTGGAGAGCTGCCAGGCCGATATCTTCAAAACTTGGCAAGGAGTCTCAGAGAGTCACGAACCAATTAAGCGAACTAATTGTCTCCTGCAAACTCCCCTCCTCTTTCGCTCCTCTTTTATTCCCTCTGGGAGGGGCCATTCATCGTCCACCTGTGGCTTTACTCCTGAGTCGACCCTTGTTCTTTAGCTGTTCCCTTCGTCTGGCAATTCTGTGCATGCACACACTGGGAACAGGCTCCAGCTGTTCATCTGCCTCACTGATGTCTGACTCCGAAGGCAGCTGATAACTGGCATACGGCCCTGGCCCCCTCTCTGCCTCCGACGCAGAGCCCTAGTCAGAGCCTTCCCCAGACTCCAGGACTGACCCATGTTTCTCCCCAACCTCCTCACTGTCCGAATCTGCTGCCAGCCCTGCTGGCCGCTGGCAGGCCACAACAAATGTGAATATTCTTTATTTCTGTGGAACAGAACGTTGTGAATGATTTAATGAAGAATAATTAAAAATGGCTTAGTAGAATAGTCATGGTAAGCAGGGATCAGCAACCCGCGACTCTGGAGCCGCATGTGGCTCCTTCATCCCTCTACTGTGGCTCCCTGTCACCAGTCGGCTCCACAATTGATAGGGCTTTCAGTTAAGACAGGTAGAGGAAAAAGGACTCAGCGCTAGGAGGAGACTCTATGGTGGGGGAACCGGACTTCCGGTTAGCAGAGGAAAAAGGACGCCATGCTAGAAGGAAACTATGATGGGGAAACTGGATTTCGGGTTGGCTCCAGAATTGAAGGCGGCGACTTCTGGTTAGGATCTTTGTGGCTCTTTTAAGGTTGCCGGCCTCTATAGGGTATCAATGGTATAGGGTTTCCTGCCTAAGCAAGGGGTTAGACTAGAAGACCTCCAAGGTCCCTTCCAACTCTGTTATTCTATTCTATTCATACTCCACCATTGTAGACAATAGTCTGATCTGCACACGGTGCCAAGTGAAGATGTGATCTATCAACCAATTGTGGTTACAAATTGGGATGAAACAAGCACAATGACTGAACAGAGTTGGTATAGAATTAGGGTTTGTATCAATGGCTTTATTTATTATTATTATTATTATTATTATTATTATTATTATTATTATTATTATTATTATTATTATTATTATTTGAATTTGTATACTGCCCTACTCCCAAAGGACTCAGGTCGGTGAACAGCCAAATAAAATACATATAATACAAATGTTAAAAAACCATTAAAATACAATTAAATAATTGGCCCAGAAAACGAAATTTAAAACACCCCAAATTCATAAGACAAATTTAAAATTTAAAAATTTTAAAAATTTGCATGTTATACTTTACCAGATCAGTTACAATTTCAATTAGCCATGCATTTAATGGAATGCTTTGTTAGTAGAAATGCTGGGCCAGTAAGACCTGGTTATTTTTTGTTTAATTTAGCATTTTACCAAAGGCAGCCCTTTTGGATAGTTACGGCTCAATGAATTGTGAAAACCAATACACATGTACAGCATGGATTGAGTAATTTAACCAAGCATCTTCTCCCTCCCTACCTCCCTTCCTTCCAGTGGTGAAATGTAAAATTTGTTACTACCGGTTCAGTGGGTGTGGCTTGGTGGGGTAATATGACTGGGTGGGCGTGGCCAACTTTTTTTCTTTCCTTTTAAAAGCATTTTTTTCTACAACCTTAAGAGGTTGTAGAAAAAATGCTTTTAAAAGCCTCTGACGATCCCAGCTGAGGCGCGCGATCATCAGAGGCTTTTTCTTTTTTTACTTTTAAAAGCATTTTTTCTGCCGAAGAGGTTGTAGAAAAAATGCTTTTAAAAGTAAAAAAAAAAAAAAGCCTCTGATGATCGCGCGGCTCAGCTGGGCATGTGGGGGGGCAGGGATTTTTGCTACCGGTTCTCCGAACCACCCGCCGCCATCGCTACTGGATCGGGCGATCCGTTCCGAACTGTGAGCATTTCACCCCTGCTTCCTTTCCTGTCTCCCTCTCTTCCTTCCTTCCTTCCTTCCTTCCTTCCTTCCTTCCTTCCTTCCTTCCTTCCTTCCTTCCTCCCTCCCTCCCTCCCTCCCTCCCTCCCTCCATCCAATTTCTTTCTTTCTTTCTTTCTTTCTTTCTTTCTTTCTTTCTTTCTTTCTTTCTTTCTTTCTTTCTTTCTTTCTTTCTTTCTTTCTTTCTTTCTTTCTTTCTTTCTTTCTTTCTTTCTTTCTCCCCAAATTTGTCAAACAAGTTTCCTGCTGTCAAAAACAAAGAGAAGTTTAAAAATGCAGATAAACAGGACACCATATTCTCTACTTAAAACTTTAAATGAAATGATGCCATTGCTATGTCTTAAAGTTACAGGCCGCTTTGGAAACAGGAGAAAAGAGATCTTCAATTGAACATATACAAAATTGACTATGGGTTTCGTATAAAGCCTGTACATCATTAATGCCAGTGGGAAAAATGGTTATCATCATCATCATCATCATCATCATCATCATCATCATATCAGTATCTCCTTAATTGTTCATTCTTTGGAATGTCTTTTGTTTCTGTCTTCTTTTTTTAAAAAAAACTGAATAATACAGTTTGCTGTAGAAGTCGAAGAAAGAGCCAAGGTCTTGTTCAGGTCAGATTTTATGTAAAAATAACATTTATCACACACTTCCCTGACAAAATAAGTCTTGGGATCAATAGTCTGAATGTCAAATCTGCATTGCTTAAACTTCAACAGACTGTTCTGCAGACGTATTCTTAATATAACTGTATTTTTTTAAAATGAGCTTTCCTATGTATCCTTGTTGCATTGTTTACAGTTCTTCTATATTTTGTCCTGAGTAGTACAGGCAGTCAAGAAGAGTCAAGAGAGGAATTAGCCTGGCATCATTAAGTTTCCATAAATGGTCTTAGTCCAGCCTTTTCTTGTGGCCCACCTGCGGCCAGTGGAGCTGGCGGCAGACTCAGACAGTGAGGAGATTGGGGAGGAACATGGGCCAGTCTTGGAGTCTAGGGAAGGCTCTGATGAGGGCTCTGTGTCAGAGGCCGAGATGGGGCCAGGGCCATCCGATAGTTATCAGCTACCTTCGGAATCGGAGATAAGTGGGGCAGAAGAACAGCTGGGGCCTGTTCCCGATGTACACATGCACAGAGCTGTCAGGAGAAGGGAACAATTAAGGAACAGAGGTCGACTCAGGAGTAAAGGCACAAGGGGACGCTGAATGGCCCCTCCCATTGGGAATAAATAGGAGCAAAAGGGGAGTGGAGTTTGCAGGAGACAATCATTCACAATATTCTGTTCCACAGAAATAAAGAATATTCACATTTGTTGTGGCCTGCCAGCAGCCAGCAGGGCTGGCAGCAGATTCGGACAGTGAGGAGGTTGGGGAGAAACATGGGCCAGTCCTGGAGTCTGGGGAAGGCTCTGACTAGGGCTCTGCGTCGGAGGCAGAAAGGGGGCCAGGGCCGTATGCCAGTTATCAGCTGCCTTTGGAGTCAGACATCAGTGAGACAGACGAACAGCTGAAGCCTGTTCCCAATGTGCGCATGCACAGAGTTGCCAGGAGAAGGGAACAGCTAAAGAACAAGGATCGACTTGGCAGTAAGGGCACAGGTGGACGATGAATGGCCCCTCCCAGAGGAAATAAAAGAGGAGCGAAAGGGGAGTGGAGTTTGCAGGAGACAATTAGTCCATTTCATTAGTGTGAAGATCTGTTTTATGACTCTCAGAGACTCCTTGCCAAATATTTTCTTGTACAGCATTGCGTTTGGAAGATATCGGCCTGGCAACTATCCAAGGACTGATAAGGTCTGTCGTTGCAATTCACCCTTGAAAAACTGTTTGCTGAGAGTTTGCTGGATGTGAATGCTGGGAATTCATGTTAGCCAAATAAAAAGGGTTTTTTTGGGGGGGGGGGACGGGGGACAAGGAGTCTGTTTCATGATTTGCTGAAGCCTAGTTCAGAACCCCTCTCTTGAACTCTGTTGACTCTTATTTAGCACTAATGTAGTGCTGTCCATCAAGTGACTAGATTCTTGTCTATAGACACGAGCAATGAATTTGCTTGACTGGAACTTAACGCAAGGTCGTGATTCTTTGTGCCTGACAACTTTCTGTTCAGCTTATTCTAATTTGCCTTATTTGCAGCTACTCTAGAAAATTATTTAGAGATTTATTTATTTTTTTTTAGATCCTACAGAACATTTTTCAGGAGGCAACTGGACTTTCTTGCTTTTTTTTCTTTTGTAAACGTTTTGCTTCTCATCCAAGAAGCTTGTTTATAGCTCTGACAGGAATGGAAGGATTTATATTCTCTACAGACTTTTAGCTGTACAATTTGGGGTGAACTCCCTTTGAATAGTGGTGGGAGTAGGAATGGATTTCCAAAGGGGAAAAATTGCAGACTACAGGAACCAGGAACATCACTCAGGTGACCCTGAGGACATAGATAAACTTCCAAGTGCTTCAACGACCCTCTAAAAGGATGCAAATGACCAGCCCTCTTCAAGGAATATAAATCCTTCCATTCTCCCACCATCCACTCAGAGCTGAAGAAGCTTCTTGGATAAGAAGCGAAACATCTTCAAAAGAAAAATCAGAAAGTCCAGTTGCCTCCTGAAAAAGCACCTTTGGGACAACCATGACCTGGATGACGGTGTCTACAGAGCCCTATAGAACAATGTATCTCAGTTGCTATGAGGGAACATCTGAGAGAGCTCCTTACCCCAATGGATCTAAACCACCTCATTCATTCCAGTAGAAAGGGCCTACTTCAGATCCCATCGGACAACACATTTTGGCTGGCAAGGTCCAGGAGAAGAGCCTTTTGTGCTGTGGCTCCCACCTTTATTTTATTTTATTTATTTTATTCAATTTGTATACCGCCCTTCTCCTAGTGGACTCAGGGCGGTGCACAGCCAGAACTAAAACACATACCAATACAAAATTTAAAATTATTAAAAGAATTACATAACTGGCCCAAATTTAAAACAATTCGAATTAAAACCCAATGACAATTTAAAAGCTAAAAAACTAAAAAAGACTAAAAAAAAAAAAGGGGGGGGGTTCACGCCAGCCCTGCTTGATGGAAAAGAAAAGTTTTCCGGGCACGGCGAAAGACCCGGAGATCCGATATCCTTCGTATCTCCGGGGGCAAATCGTTCCAGAGGGCAGGAGCTGCCACAGAGAAGGCCCTCCCCCTGGGGGTCGCCAGCCGACATTGCCTGGCTGACGGCACCCTAAGGAGTCCCTCTCTGTGGGAGCGTACTGGTCGGTGGGAGGCTATCGGCGGTAGAAGGCGGTCCCGCAAATTTTCTGGAATATTCTCCTGTCAGAGGTGAGATCCAACAAGTGGTGGGATTCAAATAATTTAATAACTAGTTCTCTGCCCTAATGATCGGCTGGGTGGGCGTGGCCATGGTGGGTGTGGCCATGGGGTGTGACAGGCAGCACTCGGCCTCCTGCATCCCCCATGGGAGCAAAAATGGGTCACAGGGGGGTCATGCTGCCCCCCCGTGCCCCATTTTGGGCCTAGTAAGCCTCCTTGCACTTACCTGGGAGCCAAAATGGGGCGCATGGGGACTCCTGGAAAGGGCGGGGTAGGGAGGGGCAGGGCCAGCCAGAAATTTAGCTACCGGTTCACTCAAACCAGCCTGAACTGGCTGAATCCCACCACTGGATCCATCATCCCCTACCCCCACAATCCTGGCCTTCTGGAAGAGCCTAGAAACTTGGTTCTGCCTCTTAGCCTGAGCCCCCCAAGAGGGTCCTGCTAACACTGGGGTTGGCTGATGAGGAAGAGAAGATTCTCATCCCAGGTTGCCCATCATCATGGCTTTTTAATTTTTAACTTTTAAAAACTTCTAAACTTTCTTTTCACTGCTCAGTGTTGTTTCTTCACAGGATGGGCGGCAAGTATCGTCCAGTCTCCAACCTTCGCTTCATTGCGAAGGTTGTTGAGAGTGTGGTAGCGCGACAGCTCCCCCAGTACCTGGATGAATCGTCGTATCTGGATCCGTTCCAGTCGGGCTTCAGGCCTGGGTACAGCACGGAAACGGCATTGGTCGCGTTGGTTGATGATCTCTGGAGGGCTCGGGACAGGGGTTGTTCCTCTGTCCTGGTCCTATTAGACCTCTCAGCGGCTTTTGATACCATCGACCATGGTATCATGCTGCACCGGCTAGAGGAGTTAGGGGTGGGGGGCACTGTCCTACGGTGGTTCTCCTCCTTTCTCTCTGACCGGTCGCAGTCTGTGTTGACAGAGGGGCAGAGGTCGACCCCGAGGCCCCTTGTATGTGGGGTGCCACAAGGGTCGGTCCTCTCGCCCCTTCTGTTCAACATTTATGTGAAGCCGCTGGGTGAGATCATCCGTGGTTTCGGGGTGAAGTACCACCAGTACGCTGACGATACTCAGCTGTACATCTCCACCCCGGACCACCCCAATGATGCCCTTGAAGTGATGTCCCGGTGCCTGGAGGCCGTGCGGATCTGGATGGGGAGGAACAGGCTCAGGCTCAACCCATCCAAGACCGAGTGGCTGTGGTTTCCGACATCCCGATATAGTCAGTTGGCGCCATCACTGACTATTGGGGGTGAGTCATTGCCCCCCACGGAGAGGGCTCGCAACTTGGGTGTCCTCCTGGACTCACGGCTGTCTTTAGAAGAGCATATGACGGCCGTGGCCAGGGGGACTTTTTATCAGGTCCGCCTGATTCGCCAGTTGCGTCCCTTTCTGGATCGGGACTCGTTAAATACGGTCACTCATGCTCTTGTTACTTCCCGCTTGGACTACTGCAATGCTCTCTACATGGGGCTCCCCTTGAGGAGCACCCGGAGGCTCCAGCTGGTCCAGAATGCGGCCGCGTGGGTGGTGATGGGAGCGACGTGGCGCTCCCATGTGACCCCCCTCCTGCGCGAGCTGCACTGGCTCCCGGTGGTCTTCCGGGTGCGCTTCAAGGTTTTGGTTACCACCTTTAGAGCGCTCCATGGCATCGGACCGGGGTATCTACGAGACCGCCTTCTGCTACCAATAGCCTCTCACCGACCAGTACGCTCCCATAGAGAGGGGCTCCTCAGGGTGCCGTCGGCCAAACAGTGTCGACTGGTGGCCCCCAGGGGGAGAGCCTTCTCTGTGGGGGCACCTACCATCTGGAACGAGCTCCCCCCAGAGATACGGAAGATCCCGGACCTGCGCACGTTTCGCCGTGCTCTCAAAACTTTTCTATTTCAGCAAGCTGGCCTGGCCTAACTCCCCTCTTTTAAATTCTTAAATTTTAAATTTTTGAATTCGTGATTTTATAAATTGGGTGTTTTAATCTGTGTTTCGGCCGAAATATTTAATAATTTTAAGGGATTTTTAATATTTGTATTGTCTGTATTTTATCTTGGCTGTTCACCGCCCTGAGTCCTTCGGGAGTAGGGCGGTATAGAAATTTGATTAATAAATAAATAAATAAATAAGTAAGTCCTCCAAATAAATAATAATGCAATTTTAAATTTGTTAGCACTTTTTAACATTTTGTTATATGGTAAGCTGCCTAGAGTCTCTGTATTAGTGAGATTGGTGGCACAGAAATTCAATCAATCAATCAATCAATCAATCAATCAATCAATCAATCTCCCAGTGGTTTCATGGGGACTGTAATGCCCTCAAGGCACATTTAGGAAGAAGAGCCTTGGTGGCGCAGCAGATTAAAGTGCTGTTAAGTAATACCAGCTGCCTGCAATTACTGCAAGTTCGAATCTCACCAGGCTCAAGGTTGACTCAGCCTTTCATCCTTTCGAGGTAGGTAAAATGAGGACCCGGATTGTGGGGGCAATAAACTGACTTTGTATAAAAAAGAACACTGCTTAGGGGGGGCCGAAAGCCCTACTAAGCAGGTATATACAAAAGTATGAAGGCTATTGCTTAACACATTGTAAGCCGCCCTGAGTCTCCGGAGAAGAGCAGCATATAAATTGAACCAATAAATAAATAAATAAGTAGATCAGTACGATTTAGTGCTTCTCTCCTTCAAAAATAACCGTACTTGTTTTCAAGTCCATCTTCACTACCGTGTTTCCCCAAAAATAAGACCCTGTCTTATATTTTTTGAACACCAAAATAAGCGCTTGGCCTTATTTTCGGGGAGGTCTTATTATTTTGGGGCACATGGAGCAAGATGGGGTTCCTCTTGCCATCTTACCTGATTTCCAGCTCTGCGTTTAAATATTTTCGGGGATGGCTTATTTTCAGGGGGAACCTTATTTTAGCACATGTGCTCAAAAGCCCAATTGGGCTTATTATCGGGGATGTCTTATTTTTGGGGAAACAGGGTATTTAAAAACCAGATAATCAACTACAGTTGGAACCGATACTGTCTCATTAGTTATAAGAAAAGGATGACATGATTATGGAACCGAGACAGCGAACCCGACTAATTATGGCCACTGAGGGCTGCAGAAATAAGATCACTGCAAACTATTCTTAACTACCTTCATCATATTACTATTGTGCTAGCCTGCCCATTTAATCACAACATCCATTTTGTTGTTGATCATATTGGCTGAATGCAGCTGATCAGGCATACAGAGGCCACGGTAATTAATTTACTCAGTGTATAACTCCAGAGTAGATGAAAGAAATCAATGGGGGGGAGGGAGGGAAGAAGAATATTAGCATCCTCATACTGATTCATCAACATGAATCTCTGAGGGGAATATACTGTAGGAGAGCTTGCGAGATATTTTGAGAATTTTGTCGCGAAAGCGTTTATAGAAATAAAATTTAGGGAAAAGAGTGGAGAACAAAGAGAGTATAAATGGGATGCATGCTGTCACTTATTTGCGAACCTTGCTTTTGAACTGTGGCGCTGGAGAAGACGTTTGAGAGTCCCTCGGACTGCAAGGAGATCCAATCGGTCGATCCTAAAGGAAATCAACCCTGAAGGACAGGGTCAACCCTCAAGCGAACCTAGCTGAGGCTATCTTTGAGGCTTCAGGGTTACCACAAGGAAGAAAGAAGAGACAGGGAGAGGGGGAGAAAGATAGCTGGGAGGTTGTAGTAAAATCAAAAAGTTTTCCTGTGGGAACCAAGGACATTCGAACAGGTGGCTGGGGAGAGGAGGAATGGAGTAACCAAGCAACCGGCCAGCAACTCTATTGGACAATGGGACTGATTGTTCTGACCTAGGCTTCCTGAGCCAGTAAAAAGCACACAATTAGTCCCAAAAACCCTCTTTTTATTTCAACGTCTGTGAATTCTGCCAAAGACCTAATTGGCAATTAGCTTTGCAAGGCCACACGGAGCACAGAGTCAAAACGGAGCTTCAGAATTTAAACTGATCAGAACGAACAAAGTTACTTCCTGCAAAGGCTCACATGCCTTTGCTCCTCCTTTATGTCTTATGGGAGGGGCCAATCATCTCCAAGCCTTACTCCCGAGTCGCCCCTTATGTCTTAACTGTTCTTGCCTTCTGGCAGCTCTGTGCACCCGCACACTGGGAACAGGCTCCCTCTGTTCCTCTGCCTCACTGACGTCAGACTTTGGAAGCTCCGGAGTCAGCACATAACTCCGATGCAGAGCCCTCGTCTGAGCCTTCCCCAGACTCCAGGACTGGCCCATGTTCTGCTTGCCTTCAGAAGTTGTGGGTGCTCCATCACTCAGGAAGAAGTTGGGTAGCCATTTGTCCAAAATAGTATAGGATCTCCTGCTTGATCAGGGGGTTGGACTAGAAGACCTCCAAGGTCCCTTCCAACTCTGTTATTTTGTTACCTTTGTGGTTTTTTTGCAGTCACATCATACTGCTGGCAGATCAAAACCTTTCTTACACGTTCCATTGCCATACCAGATATCCCCTCCTCTATATCTCAACACTTGACCCCGAGCGATCAAAATAGCTCTATTTCATTGTAATTAAAATGAAGTTCAATTTAGGTTTTTTTGCTCTAATTCTACACATTAGTCTTTGCAGATACTAGCATGAACCTCAAAGGTCAAAAATGGCACTTCAAACAGTAGAAATTGTATACTCTGGTTTAAAGGTTAAAAACAGGGCTGGATATAATAACAGGGAGAAATACCCTGGAATTATACCAATTGCAGGGAATAGAAGAGATCACAAGTGAAAGTGGCCTCCCAAATCACCTCTACACGTTCACTCTAAAATAAGGAAACAATTTCTTAATTCATGTTGGCACGACTTTGAAAAAGAAACAGAATAACAGAGTTGGAAGGGACTTTGGAGGTCTTCTAGTCCTGCTCAAACAGGAGACCCTATACCATTTCAGATAAGTAGTTGTCCAATCTCTTCTTAAAAACCTCCAGTGATAGAGCACCCACAATTTCTGGAGGCAAGTCCTTCCACGGATTAATTGTTTTCACTGTCAAGAAATTTCACCTTAGTTTAAACCTAAATTTAACGAAAGCAACGGCGTACAAGGAAAACCAACTGAAAATGTTTTATCGGTGGCATATGTCCCCAACCAGATTGGCAAAAATACAACCTAAAAATAGCCCGATTTGTTGGAAGTGCAAAAAGGCACAAGGGACTTTCTATCATTTATGGTGGACTTGCCCGGCAGCAAAGAAATTTTGGTCTAACATCAAAAAATGGTTGGAACAAATAACAAAAACACAGATTGAAAAAGAACCAGAAACATTTCTATTAGGAAACTTTAACAAATCATACCCTAAGGATATCAAATATCTCACAATTCACATATTAACTGCTGCAAGAATAACTTACGCAAAAAATTGGAAGCAAGAAAAAACACCAAGTGAAACAGAAGTAATAGGAAAAATGTTAGAATGCGCTGAAATGGATAGGTTAACCAAAGAATTACAAGAAAGAGAAGAATCAGATTATTATAAAATATGGAATAATTGGTATAATTGGTTAAAAATCAGAAATATACAAAAAAATATAGGGGGAAATATTACCGATATTTATATATATATATATAGGTCTTTGGTTATTTGGGTCTTCTCCCACGTAAAATTGGAAGTGTCTTGGCGACGTTTCGACGAAGTCTCATTCGTCATCTTCAGGCTGGTGTTCTCGGCTTCGTGCTTCCAGGAGCAAATTGCACGAAGCCGAGAACACCAGCCTGAAGATGACGAATGAGACTTCGTCGAAACGTCGCCAAGACACTTCCAATTTTACGTGGGAGAAGACCCGAATAACCAAAGACCTACATACAAACACCCGCGAAAACCTGAGAAAACATATATATATATATATATATATATATATATAAAAATAAAAAATGTTATTAGATTAAGGAGAGGTGAAGGAATATATCATAAGTAGAATTGTAGAATGTCACTCTGAAAAAATGCTTAAGAAGAAATTATACTCTTTTTGTGTATATGTTGTATAAATGTTTGTTGTGTATATGTTACGTATGTCTTTTTTAATATTTATATTCAATAAAAACTATTTAAAAAAAAAAGAAATTTCACCTTAGTTCTAGGTTGCTTCCTTCTTTGATTAGTTTCCATCCGTTGCTTCTTGACCTGCCTTCAGGTTCTTTGGAGTATAGGCTGACCTCCTCATCTTTGTGTCAATTCCTTAGAGCTTGGAAGACTGCTATCCAGTCACCCCTGGTCCTTCTTTTCATTAAACTAGACATACCCAATTCCTGCAACTGTTCTTCATATGTTTTAGCCTCCAGTCCCCTAATCATCTTTGCTGCTCTTCTCTGCATATTATAAATGTTGAGACAGCAGCATTTTTTGAACCAAGGTGACAATCCATCAGTTCATGTGAAGGGAAGGTTAGAGAGAGAAAAAAAGGCTTCTATTTATTTACTTGCACAGTGGGCTTTTTAGCTGCACTGTTTTAATTTGTCAGTTCACCTAATTAATGGGCAATGCAATTTTTGGGCATCATGACAGCGCATTAATTTAACAAGTCTCTGCCTTTGATGTATAATGCATATGCTGAAAGGCAGATGCAGATTCAATTTGCATAGGTATTTGGAGTTAAAATACCAGAGGGCTCTGCTCCTAAAACAAAATATATATATAAAAAATAATAATGAAGAAGCACAAAAAAGCATTTGGCTTTCTTCAAACGCACTACATGAATCAAAATAAAAAAAGCCTTGGTAGTTCAGTGGCCTAAAGCACCCTGTTATTAGGACCAGCTGCCTGCAATTACTGCAGGTTAGAATCTCACCAGGCTCAAGGTTGACTCAGCCTTCCATTCTTTCTAAGGTAGGTTAAATGAGGACCCAGTTTGTGGGGGCAATAAGCTGACTTTGTATAAATATACAAAAGGATGAAGGCTATTGCTTAACGCATTGTAAGCCGCCCTGAGTCTCCAGAGAAGGGCGGCATATAAATCAAATTAAAAAAAAAAAATCAAAGTTAGGAAGAGAACTCAAAGCAGTTTTCATTGAATTAGACATCCTGCAACTGTTTTTCATATGTTTTAGCAGTTTGAGTTCTGTTGCTTTTAAACCAGTTTTGTTCTAGTGGTCAAAGCACCAGGCTAGAACCCAGAGATTGTGAGTTCTAGTCCTGCCCTAGCCATGAAAGTCAGCCGGGTGACTTTGGGCCTCTCTCTCTCTCTCTCTCTCTCTCTCCCCCTCTCCAACACACCACACAGGATTGTTGTTCTGGGGAAAGAAGGAGTAAGATACGGTGCAGGGATGAAATCTACTTACCTTCCCTACCAGTTCGGAAGTGCACATGCCGTGCGGACCCTCTGTGCATGCGCAAACCCTTCTGCGCATGCAGAGGGTAAAAAACAGGTTACTTCCTGGTTAAAAGCAGGAAGTAACGACAACTGGGCGGGTGGGTGGAACCTCATGCCACCATTGTTACCGGTTCAGTCGAACTGGTCTGAACCGGTAGCATTTCATCCCTGGTGTGTTGCATATGTTCGCCATCTTCACTTTTTCGTAAAAATACTAAAGTTAACATACAAGCAAACAAACAAATAAAAAAAATGAATGACTGGATGGATGGATGGATGGATGGATGGATGGATAGATACCGTGTTTTCCCGAAAATAAGACCCTGTCTTATATATTTTTTGCCACCAAAAAAGGCACCAGGTCTTATTTTTGAGGGACGTGTGTGTCGTCCACTGATTCACCTCACTTGCGAATTTCGCTCCCGGATTCCTTTTCACTGTCAGAGGCCTTCAGGAACTTCTTCGGCTTCAGATAGTTGCAGCCCAGCTTTGCACACCTCGGCCCATTTCTTCTGTAGCCGGCAAGGCTTTCCTGAAGGCCTCTGCCAGCCGATAACAAAGCTCTGGATCTATCCGGGTCTATCTGGAGCTCTGTTATCTGCTACAGAGGCCTTCAGAAAAGCCTTGCCGGCTACAGAAGAAATGGGCCGACGTGTGCGAAGCCTGGCTGCAACTATCCAAGGTAAGTAGTAGGGCAACTCCACCCCTCCATCCCCACCCTAGCTTAATTTTTACCTGTGCACCCTGGAATGGGTGGGGTCTTAATTAGGGCTTATTTTGGGGGTAGGGCTTATATTGGGCGCACATGTAAAAATCAAGCTAGGACTTACTTTCTGAGTAGGTTGTATTTTCGGGGAAACACGGTAGATAGGTAGGTAGGTAGGTAGATAGAGTGAGTGAGTGAGTAAGTGAGTGAGTGGTAGGTAGGAAGGTAGGTAGATACATACATACATACATACATACATACATACATACATACATAGTTAGATACATAGATAGATGGATAGATAATGGATGGACAGACAAAGATGATAGATAGAGAGAGAGAGTGAGTGAGAGAGAGTGAGAGAGAGAGGTAGGTAGGTAGATAGATAGATAGGGAGATAGATAGATAGATAGATATAGATAGATAGATAGATGATAGATAGATAGATAGATAGATAGATAGATAGATAGATAGATAGATAGATAAATAATTGTTTATGTAAGTTTATCTATAGATAGATAAATAGATACATACGTACATACATACATACATACATAGTTAGATACATAGATAGATAATGGATGGACAGATAGAGGTGATAGATAGATAGAGGTGATAGATAGATAGATAGATAGATAGATAGATAGATAGTATATAGATAGATAGATAGATAGATAGAGATTGAGAGTGTGTGTGTGTGAGAGAGAAAGAGATAGGTAGATAGATAGATAGATAGATAGATAGATAAATAGATAATTGAGAGTGTGTGTGTGTGAGAGAGAAAGAGATAGGTAGATAGATAGATAGATAGATAGATAGATAGATAGATAGATAATGGATGGACAGATAGAGGTGATAGATAGATAGAGGTGATAGATAGATAGATAGATAGATAGTAGATAGATAGATAGATAGATAGATAGATAGATAGATAGAGATTGAGAGTGTGTGTGTGTGAGAGAGAAAGAGATAGATAGATAGATAGATAGATAGATAGATAGATAGATAGATAGATAGATAGATAGATAATGAATGGACAGACAGAGATGATAGATAGATAGATAGATAGATAGATAGATAGATAGATAGATAGAGATTGAGAGTGTGTGTGTGTGAGAGAGAAAGAGATAGATAGATAGATAGATAGATAGATAGATAGATAGATAATGAATGGACAGACAGAGATGATAGATAGATAGATAGATAGATAGATAGATAGATAGATAGATAGATAGATAGATAGAGATTGAGAGAGAGTGTGTGTGTGAGAGAGATAGGTAGGTAGGTAGGTAAATGGATGGATGGATGGATGGATGGATGGATTGATTCATTACTTCTGTTTTGGCTCAGTGCTAATTAATCCAGGTTTTCTTTTAGCACACATGATTTTGCATTTAAATGCCCATTTAAACGTGCATGGGAAATGTTACTTCAGAAACATTTTCTCTCCAAATATGTATTCCCAGAGTTGTGCTTTAAAAATACAGTCTGGTGCTTGTTTCAAGAGCTGTTGCATAAATGCTAAATGGTATATAAATTCTTCCGAGATGGTGTTTCTTGGCTTCAGAATTCACAAAGATCAAATTCCTAAGAAATGCCAGGGGAAAAAAAAAACGAACCGTCGAGCGCAAACAGCATTTTAAAAGCGTTATTGTGGATGCGCTCCTCAATTTTGTTTTTTTTCCTGGTTTATCTTATGAGTTTTAAGGAGCGCTTTTATTTATGTGTTTTGTAAGCCACCCAGAGTTACCTGGTGAAAGATGGGCCAGAATATAAATTTCCTAAATAAAGGAATAAATAAACGAGAGAGCTTTTCTGTTCCAAGATATCACCGGCAACTCCTTCCGACACAGAAATAACAAAATTAATGAGCTGGAAGCAAGCCGTGTCAAAAAAAAAAAAAAAAAAAAAAAAGTCATAAAAATAAAACATCCTTTTGTTTGAAGGCAAGCTCGTGGGGTTAACTCCCAACGAATGCCATCTTCCCTTCCCTTCATCTTGTTTACCATTCCATCTAATTGTTGAGCAAGTGAGAAATTTGCAAACGAAAGACCACCGTTGGATTCAAAGGTGCAGTGCAGTTGTAAAAAAAAAATTAAAAATGAAACAGAAATTGTAAACAAAATGGAAGCATAAGGGCTGGCTTTGCTTTGTAGAATACCTTATTTTGAAAAACAAAGCCGATCTAAAAAATTGAAATCAGATGGATGGCAGGAGAGAATGTTGTCCATGAACGTCATTTTGCCTTACCTGTGTTCTTCGGTCGTTGTCAACGAACTGATAGGAGCACAGCGACTCATGAGGTTAGAACGCTGGGCTGCCAATCGGCAGGTTGGTGTTCGAGACCCGTCATTGCCTTGGAGTGGGATGAGCTCCCGTCACATGCTCCAGCTCCTACTGACCCAGCAGTTCAAAAGCGGGCAACCACAAGTAGATTAATGGGTACCATGGGCAACTTCATGGAGACATGTAAGGAGTCCCTTACTGGGTGTTCCTGGGCAAGGGTAATATTACCGGCAATTCCTTTCATCATGAAAGTTTTTGGGTTCTTCCGACACAGAAAAACCAAAATCAATGAGCTGAGAGCATGCCATCTGAAAAAAAAAAGTCATAAAAAAAAATAGGAATTAGGTTGAAGAAACCAGATGAAATGAATTTACTCTTGCTGAGAATATATGACAATCTACATGGCCATCAAAGGCACTTTGATCTTACCAAGGTTAGTGACACAATACCTGTCAGGGTTTGTTGCAGCAGACACAATTAAATGAACTTCAGCAGGATTCAAATTACAGTACATAAGAAACTTCTGCTGGTTATCACCTTTAAAGCGCTCGGGCCTAGCTATCTTCAAGACCGCCTGCTGCTACCGACGACCTCCCATCGTCCCGTGCACTCCCACAGAGAGGGCCTCCTCAGGGTGCCATCAGCCAATCAATGTAGGCTGGTGACCCCCAGGGGGAGGGCCTTCTCTGTGGGGGCACCTACCCTCTGGAATCAGTTGCCCCCAGAGATATGGAGAATCCAAGACCTTAGTGCCTTCTGCCATGCCCTTAAAACCCACTTTTTCCAGCAAGCCGGGCTGGTTTAAGAAGAAATTTTAAATGTTTTAATTGGTTTGTATTTTTAATTTTGGGCCAAATTTATATATATTTTAATTGTTTTTTAATATTTGTATTTTATGTTTTTTAATTCTGGCTGTACACCGCCCTGAGTCCTCAGGGAGAAGGGCGGTATATAAATTTAAAATAAATAAATAAAATATACAATACCATACAGGAGAATTCAGGATACAAAATCAGGAACACAAAAGCAATATTCATAGAAGTAAGTCATCACAGAGTAGAGAGATAGAGAGGCTAATATATTGTACAGAGGCTCACATTACAGAGGCCAAACCAACTCTTATATACAGTTCAGCAAGTCTAAGCCACACCCAGGCTCCAAACTGTCTCTTACAAACAAATACTATGTTTCAGTTTCCAAACAGTCCCCATTGGCTGACCTGTTACCATGTCTATTCCAGTTCATGAATATACTCTGACAATACCTTCTGAAGATGGTGTTTTTGAGATATCTTGGTCCTTCTTCTCCAAACTGCCTGCTAAAAGTTCTAGGGCCAGAAATATGGGCATCTTCCAACTCCAGGATTAGATGATATTCTAAATTTTGGTGTTGGTTCCCCATAAAAACTTCGTATTGACACGGATTTGTATCAAACCATTCAATATTTAACAGGCATTTTTGCGTTCCATGGTAGAGAAGCGTCTTGGCTATCTATACTCGGCTCACCACTGGAATCTAAAATAATAATAATAATGAGCTGCTCCCTTGATTCCCCCTATTATTCAAAAGGAGTGACCCAGGATTGATCAAAGCCCAATCGGTTATTAAAAATTGAGCAAAAATTGCTTGATGCAAGGGAAAATACAATTTGCATCCAAGTCACCTGAATTATACATGCATCCTATTGATCGGACATGATTCCCCAAAGATCATGATCAAGAGTTAAAAACTTTTGCCTTGGAAATGTGAACATGTGCTTAATATTCAACGTGAATGCCTATTCCACAATTTTGCTGCAGGGGTATTCTCATTTTATGCCTCTTTTGCACATTGTAACTTTTTCTGTTACTCCCTGTGTTTCGTAAAAGGTTATATAGATTGGTTTTCCGGTGGTCCAAGATATCTGTCCATCGATTCATCCATCCTTCCATTTTTTTCATCTTTCCATCCTTCCTGTCAGATCCGCTAGCTTCGTCTTGGTGCCTTGCCGGCGCTCTGCCATTGTTGTGGCCCACCAGTGGCCTGCACGGATTGTTGCTGATCTGGACGATGAGGAGGCTGGTGTGGTGCTGTGCCAGCAACCTGTGCAGCCGGCGCTTGAGTCGGACAGCGAGGAGGCTGAAGAAGATGTGGTGCCAGAGGCAGAGATCCAGTCAGGGCCTTCAGAACCTCAAGAGGCTCCTTTAAGTGAAGAGGATGAAGAGGAGGAGCCTCTTCTCAATGCACGGGCACGCTGAGCTGCCAAAAGGCAGGAGTGGCTCCTCAGGAGGAGGTCTCCTCAAGAGTAAGGCTTGGGGCTAATTGGCCACTCCCTTAGCCTATTTAAGAAAGTACACAGCTTGCAACAAGCTGCAGGAAACAACTTTAGTTCGCTAATCATTGCACTGGGATGTTTCTGCAACCTTGCTTCTGGGCTTTTGGCCAACTCCGGTAAGACTCTGACTATCTTATCTGTGGAATTCTGGTAGGCTGTTAAGAATGCTTATTAACAGCCAGCATTTGCTAAAACTGCGTTATTTGAGTAAACTAAGTTTTGTTATCTACTTAGGCAGTGAAACATCTGCAAGGAAACAATCAAGCTCAGGGAGCACTAAGGATTCCAAAGAACTGATCCCTGTGAAGGAGAAATTCAAAGTTACCTAACAGAAATGATAGGCTATTCAGCTGGAAACAATAGAATAATAGAATTGGAAGGGACTATGTAGGTCTTCTAATCCAACCCCCTGCTCAAGATAATACCATTTTATAAAGCCTTAGTAAGACCATACCTAGAATATTGCATCCAGTTTTTGGTGACCACACTATAAAAAAGATGTTGAGACTCTAGAAAGAGTGCAGAGAAGAGCAATCAGGTTGATTAGGATGATGGAGACTAAAACATACGATGAACGGTTGCAGGAACTGGGCATGGCTAGTCTAGTAAAGAGAAGGACCAGGGGAGACAGGATAGCAGTCTTCCAATATGTGAGGGGCTGCCACAGAGAGGAGGGGGTCAAGCTATTTTCCAAAGCCCCTGAAGGCCAAACAAGGAATAATGGATGGAAACCAACCAAGGAGAGATTCAACCTAGAAATAAGGAGAAATTTTCTGACAGTGAGAACAATCAACCCATGGAACAGAAGTTGCCTTCAGAAGTTGTTGGAGCTTCATCACTGGAAGCTTTCAAGACGAGACGGGACTGCCATCTGTCAAAAAAGATGTAGGTGTCAGGTTTCGATGTCATCTCAAATAAATTGCACTCCCAAACAATTAATCTTTGCTGAAATATTCCATTTATTGAGTACGACAGATCTGGCCCCGACTTCATCGTTGCCGATACTAACCCTCTGACCCCCAAACCCTTCCTTTCCCTTTCCGTTCCTCAATTCTCATCTTCTCATTGGCCATCTTTCAAGTCAGTCTCCCCAGCTTCTGACCTCAGCCCACAGGAATGTTCCCCCCTCCCATCCCATCTCCTAGGGGATATTATCTACAGAGAAAATAAGTAGGTGAAAAGTCAAGTCTCGTCTTTTTATGGCAGCATCAGAATGCTGACAGTAGGGTCTGCTTGGGCAGGGGGTTGGACTAGATGACCTACAAGGTTCCTTCCCAACTCTGTTAATCTGTACAAGCCGTTTCAGACAAATGGTTGTCCTATCTCTTCTTAAAAACTTCCAGTGTTGGAGCACCCACAACTTCTGGAAGCAAGTTTTTCCACTGACTAATTGTTCTGTCAGGAAGTTTCTCCTTAGTTCCAGGTTGCTTCTCTCCTTGGTTGGTTTCCAGCTGTTGCTTCTTGTCCTGCCTTCAGGTGCTTTGGAGAATAAATTGACTCTCCCTCTTCTTTGTAGCAGCCCCTCAAATATCGGAAGGCTGCTATAACGTCACCCCGAGTCTTTAGTTTTCATTAAACTAGACATATCCAATTCCAGCAACTGTTCCTTGTATGTCTTAGCCTCCAGCCCCCTAATCATCTTTGTTGCTCTCCTCTGCCAGATGTCAGGCAGAGACATTTGATCCATAACAGCTTCAAGGAGAAAAATTGGCAGGTCTAGCTCCATCAGGAAAGGCCAAAGTTGAGGCAAGCAAAGTTTCTGACCCAACTTTTTCATACACTTCCAAAAAGAACCTCTTCATTTTTGAAAAACCCTCTGCTAAACTCCATTCAATTCTGCTGCTGAAAGAAATGAAGGCATTTGGCATGACTTGTGGGTTCAAATTGACTTTATAAAGCATCCGAGGAATCTATTATTGAAAGGCCAGTAGTAAACGGGGATGCCACGGTTAATTCTGTGGAGACGAATGGCTGATTTTGGCCACCGAAGAGGAGACGCTTCTTATAATTCGCTTTCGTTTCATACCGAATGGCACAAACTAGAGATGAAAACTCCATCAGCAAGAGATACGCACCATAATGGTTTAAAAATGGCCAGGAAAGTATCTGTTTTAGACTATTCCCTGAGGATCCTCAAAAGAGGAAGGACACAGAACAGAGAAATACAGAATTAGAATTTGTGATTTGAGAGAGGCACCAATAGCCTTTTTAAAAAAATCTTCACTAATAGTGATTCTTGGGAAAGATGGAGAAATGTTTGAAATATGTGCGATTCCTGATCGCTTCATACCTAGTTCCGTGTTTCCCTGAAAATAAGACCCTGTCTTATATTTTTTTGAACCCTGAAATAAGCCCTTGGCCTTATTGCCATGCACTGAAAAGCCCAATTGGGCTTATTATCACGGGATGTCTTATTTTGGGGGAAACGGGGTAAATATGGGAACATTATTTCAATGTCTCATTTGCTTTTTCCCCACCCTTTCTACTTTGCTGCATTATTTTCCTTTTTGGGAGGTTTAATTCAATAGAAGGAAATCATTTAGAATTTTATTGAGGTGTGTCACCAATATAAAATACAAATGTAAATAAAGATAATAGATGAATAGGGAAGGACGCTTTGAGACCTGTGTGCAATGTAATTCAAAGTGACATTCAGAAAGTGACAAAGTGATCTGGCCCACAGGGCCATCCTGGAAACAGCGAAGGACCGGCTCGTGGTGCCTCTGCCAGTGAAAACGGGGCCTGGGGGGGGCATGCGTGCCCCCCCAGCTCCGTTTTTGCTGGCAAAGGACTAGCAAAACAAGCTAAAAGCAAAACAAAAGAAGAAATGTTTCCCCTTTTGCATTTGAGCATCCAAGAAGGGACAGGAAAGGAGAAAGAGAAAGAGGATAGTTTTGATTAATTTATAAATACAGAATAGGTGTCCTGTCTCCCCTGGACTGTATTATGAATTTATTATTGTACAGATTTATGTTAATATTGGTTTATCAATGTATTGTTTATATTCTCTTATGTTTTGCTTTTCTTTTTTTTTCTTGTTGTTTTGTCTTGTGTCAGACTACGATGCTATCTCAAAATGAAATGAATTTCCAAACTGCCAATCTTTAAGGAAATCTTTCTTTAATTGAGCACAGCCACCGGATCATGACTCGACGTGGACAAGACTGACCTTTTGCCCCCCAATCCCTCCCTTTCCGATCCCCAAATCTCCGCTTCTCATTGGCTATCTTCCAAGTCATTCTTCAGACTTCTTTTTCTCGTCATTCCCCAGGAATGTGCCCCCTCCCCTCATCTCCACGACAACCCGACTTCAAAGGGATTTAGCAGGCAAAAGTTTCAGAGTTTATCTCTCGCTCTCCTCTGCTCTCCATGCCAGCGTTGAAACGTTGACATCTTGTTTTGTCTTGTTCTTTTTTCTGTTTTTTGTCCTCCTTTTAACTATAAATGTAAATAAAGACTATTTTTAAAAAAGAGAGAGAGAAAGGGAAAGAGGAAAGACAAAGAAAAAGAAGGGAAGATGGGAAGCGAGCCAGGAAGGAAAAAGAAGGAAAGAGGGGAAGGAAGAAGAAAGGAGAACGAAGAGAGAAGGAAAAAAAGAAAAGAAAAGAAAAGGAAGGAAGGAAGGAAGGAAGGAAGGAAGGAAGGAAGGAAGGAAGGAAGGAAGGAAGGAAGGGACATATAGCCTGGCTAGGTGGCTCAGTGGCTAAGACAATGAGTTTGTCGATCAGAAAGGTCAGCAGTTCGGCGGTTCGAATCCCTAGTATTGGTTTCCTGCGTGAGCAGGGGGTTGGACTAGTTGACCTCCAAGATCCCTTCCAACCCTGTTACTGTTACTGCCTTAGCACTTGGCCACCAGCAGATGGCAAGGCGTTTCTGGAGGACAGGGGTTTGGCAGTCACCCTGGTCTCGCCTTCCTCCACTGGAGACAATGGATCCCCCCGCCCCTGGTCCTGCCTGGGCCACCGCAGGTGCCCCCGAAATGAGTGATGTCGAGCTGGCCACACCCACCCTGGCCACCCCAGCCACGCCCATCCGGCTCCCCGAGGTCAAACACAACCCTGATGCGGCCCTCAATGAAATTGTTCTGCCCCAGCTACGGACCCCAAAGAAAGCAGCACACACAAAGTCTGTACAAACCTTAGTTTACCAAAATAAAATCAGGATTTCTTTTTTCAAACAAAGGCTGTTAATTAACTTTCTTAACAGCCTGCAAGAATCCAAAGAATAAATAATCTTAATCTTACTATGGTTGGCAGAAAGCCCAGAAGCAATTTGCAGAGAACTAAGATCAAGGCACGAAGGAGAGTGAACGAAGTTGTTCCCTGCAAATTGCTTCAGTCGGCGTTCCTCCTTAAATAGGCTAAGGGAGTGGCCAATTAGCCCCAAGCCTTACTCTCGAGGAGACCTCCTCCTGAGGAGCCACTCCTGCCTTTTGCAGCTCTGTGCGTCCGTGCATCAAGAAGAGGCTCCTCCTGTTTGTCCTCTTCACTTAAAGGAGCTTCTGGAGGTTCTGAAGGCCCTGGCTGAATCTCCGCCTCTGGCACCACGTCTTCTCCAGCCTCCTCATTGTCTGACTCAGGTGCCAGTTGCACAGGCTGCTGGCACAGCACCACACCAGCCTCCTCGCTGTCCGAACCAGCCATCAGCCGCACAGGTCGCATACAGGCCACAACAGAAATTGAGTTTGGCACCTCTGTTCTATTGGGTCTTAGTGGCTAAAGAGTGTATTGCATATCACGTGTCTTATAGATTTCAGAAATCTATTAAACAGCACTTTTCAGTTTGGCTAGAAGTTGTGGGGACCATTGTCTTTTTATGAATGTATTTATTCCACACATTTCTCTCCAGGAAATCAAGAAATTCAGCAGTCGTTGTTTCTTGACAAGATAATCATTGTCTTCTAGTGTAGGCTGGGCTATGTGCCAGCAATCTTCATAGCTGAGTGTGGCGTTCACCCTGGCAAACGACGACAACACAACAACATCACAACCTTCCTCCCAGAAAGTGAAGGTGATGAAGACAGAAGCAAGCAGGTGAAATAAAATTAGTCTTGTTGAATTAGTTCTTCTTGTCTTTTTTTTTTTTAATCGTTCCACAATTTGTTAATCCTAAACGGATTTAATATTTATTTTGTTTGTTTGCTACACTGTTGGGCTACCACATTCCTACATGATTCCTGGTCATTTACAATATATAGGTAGAACGACTTACAGCCATTCATTTAGTGACTGTTTGAAGTTACAATGGTGCTGAAAAAAGTGAGTTATGATCACTTCCTTCCCCTCTACCTCCTTCCCTCCCTTCCCAATAGACTTCTATACCACTTCACTGTGCTTTGTACACCTCTCTAAGTGGTTTACAGAGTCAGCCTATTGTCCCCCAACAATCTGGGTCCTCATTTTATTGACCTCAGAAGGATGGAAGGCTGAGTCAACCTTGAGCCGGTCAGGATCGAACTTCTGGCAGTCAACAGAGTTAGTTTGCAATACTGCAGTTTAACCACTGCACCACCATGGCTCCTTCCTTCCTTCCTTCCTTCCTTCCTTCCTTCCTTCCTTCCTTCCTTCCTTCCTTCCTTCCTTCCTTCCTTCCTTCCTTCCTTCCTTCCTTCCTCCCTTCCCCCTCCCTCCCTCCCTCCCTTCTCCCTCCCTCCCTTCCAATAGACTTCTATACCACTTCACTGTGCTTTGCAGACCTCTCTAAGCAGTTTACAGAGTCAGCCTCTTGCCCCCAACAATCTGGGTCCTCAAGTTATCGACCTCGGAAGGATGGAAGGCTGAGTCAACCTTGAGCCGGTCAGGATCGAACTCCTGACTGTGGGCAGAGTTAGCCTGCAATACCGCATTCTAACATTGTTCGTCGATGACCAGGTTTTTATATGCAGGGATTGTGTTGCTCGCACTTTCTTCTTTAAAAATAGTTCAGATGTTATTCTTTTCCTTCTCCTCGCCAGTCAACATTGAAAATATGGAAACAGATGGTTCGCCGTGAAACTGGGCAGATGACAACTTTCAAGTAAGTAGTGTTGGGAGATTTCTTTGCGATGTTTGGGGACAGAAAAGACAGCTGTCCCCAAATATCTTAATTACAGCATTTAACAAAGTTCTAATTAATGTAATGTTGTTTTTATGATTATATTAATGCGGCATCCATTAGCACTCTTATTCACTTTGCAGTCTATATTTGGAAAATCAGAATAAGCTGATGGAAGGTACTAATGGAGCATAGAATTGTTGGCAGTTGGCAGAAGCCATGATTTTTCAACTTTACCTTTGGAGAGAGAAAAACCATCCCCGATGAATTTCACATTATAAATCTTTCTTCCTCATATCTACTATAGATCTTTGAGAGCCAATGTGTTCCTCACAATTGACAGCACCTGACTGATTGGCCTGGGACAGGCAGATTCTAAATTCTGAGCACATTGGCATGCGCTCATGGAAGCAAGCTATGCATTGTGTGGGTGTGGGTGTGGGTGTGGGTGTGGAAAAACATGAGCATGGATTTGTGTATTGAAAAGCTTGTGTGTGTGTGGGGGGGGGTCAGAGTGTTTGGTGCTGGCGTTTGAGCATTCTTGGGAATGGGAATCCGATCTGAATGCGATAAACATTACAGAAAAAGAGATTATTTACAGCAAATAAATCCAATGCACGGACCTGAGATAGGTAGGTAGGTAGATTTATAGATAGATAGATAGATAGATAGATAGATAGATAGATAGATAGATAGATAGATAGACAGATAGATAGACAGATAGATAGACAGACAGATAGATAGATAAGCAGACAGATAGATTCATAGACAGACAGACAGACAGACGGATGGATAGACAGACAGACAGATAGGCAGAGATAGATAGATAGATAGATAGATAGATAGATAGATAGATAGATAGATAGACAGATGGATAGACAGACAGACAGATAGATAGGCAGAGATAGATAGATGATAGATAGATAGATAGATAGATAGATAGATAGATAGATAGATAGATAGACAGACAGACAGACAGACAGACAGACTGACAGACAGACAGATGGATAGACAGAAAGACAGATAGATAGGCAGACAGATAGATAGATTCATAGACAGACAGACAGATGGATAGACAGACAGATAGATAGGCAGAGATAGATAGATAGATAGATAGATAGATAGATAGATAGATAGATAGATAGATAGATGGAGGGATGGAAGGATGGAGGGATAGATAGATAGCTAGATAGATATAGAGATGGATAGATGGATAGATGGATGGCTAGATAGATATAGAGATGGATGGATGGATGGATAGAGATGATAGACTGAGACATGGAGAGATAAATAGAAATAGATAGAGATAGAGAAATGATAGATAGAGATAGAGAGATGATAGAGATAGATCCGTGATTACGAACTTATGGCACGCATGTAGCCCCAGCTCAGTCAGCTGATCGTTGGGTTTCCGACATGCACATGCGAGCCAGCCAGCTGGTCATCGGATTTCTGGTGCACGTGTGTGTGTGCACGCCTTCCGGTTTTGGGCACTCTGGGCCTAAAAGATTCACCATCACTGAGATAGATGATGGCTAGATAGCTGAATAGCTAGATAACCAGGTAGTGTCAGACCTATCTAGTTATCCAATTTATCCCATCTTCTCTTTTCACTTGGCCACTCTAACAAAATTACGTTTGTTGGGGAAAAAAGAAGCAAGCAAGGTCCAGGAGCGAAGACTGTGTTTTAATCATTATGGGTGCCTTTGATGAGGGCCAGCGATGCTAGAAATTTTAGCCATAACAGAATAACAGAGTTGGAAGAGAAGTTGGAGGTCTTCTAATCCAACCTCCTACTCAAGCATTTCGTACCATTTCAGACAAATGCCTGTCCAATCTCTTCTTAAAAATCTCCAAAGTTGGAGCCCCCACAACTTCTGGAGGCAAGTCGTTCCACCGGTTAATTGTTCTCACTGTCAGGAAATTTCTGCTTGGTTCTTGGTTGCTTCTCTCCTTCAGAGGTGGTATTCAGCCGGTTCATACCGGTTCGGGCGAACCAGGAGCAGAGATCACGGGTGGGCCTGCCCACCTGCCCCGGTTCTATGATGTCCTATTTAGGCACATTTTGAGGCGTGTAAGCAAGCAAAGCACATGCGTGGAAGGATGGGCGCATGCATGTTGTGACCTAGGCCCAAGTAGGTATTATCAGACGCAATCAGTTCGAAAACAAACAGACTTTATTAGAACAGCTGAGAATTAACTCATTCCAAACTAATTCAAAACAAATTCTTCGTAGCACAATTCTTCAGCCTTATCACCAACCTTGGTCTCATTAGGCAAACCTGCCAAAGGCTTTTCTTGGCAAAAGTTCAGAAGCAGAAGACGCCGACAAGAAATAAATGCAGCAAAACAAGAAACAAATCTATCAACGTTGTTTTCCGACAAAGAGCCCAAGAGCCATTGCTGGTCTTTTAAGCCTTATGGGAGGGGCCAATCATCTCTTGGCCTTATTCCCCAGTCGTCCCTTTTGCTTTAGCTGCTCTTGCCTTCTGGCAGCTCTTCTCATGCATGCACTAGGAACAGGCTCCTCCTGTTCCTCTGTCTCTCTGCTGTCAGCCTTTGGAGGCTCCGGAGTCTGCACATCACTCCCTGATGGCCCTGGCCCCATCTCTGCCTCCGACGCAGAGCCCTCATTCGGGCCTTCCCCAGCCTCCAGGACTGGCCCATGTTCTTCCTCAGCCTCCTCATTATCTGACTCTGCTACCAGCTCCGCAGGCTGCTGGCAGACTACAACAGGTGTATGTACGTGCGAAGCAAGCATGCGCGCGGGGGGGGGAACGGATGGGGACGAACTGGTGGTAAGAATATTGGAAACCCACCGGTGGTCTCCTTGCTTAGTTTCCATCCATTGTTTCTTGTTCTGCCTTCAGGCGCTTTGGAGAATAGGCTGACCCCTGTCTTCTCAGAGACCATTTTCCGTGGGGACGCAATTACTCTCAAGCAGTTATGATAGGGAGATTTGATTAGCTTCATTGGCTACTGGTTGAGGAATGGGTGGGTGGGTGGGAGGAGAAGGGGGGGACATTAACATACAATCTATGCTCCTCTGCCCAGGAGGTAATATTTAAAAATGTACGAGCATCAGCTATCAAGGCCCTGTGGCTTTCTCTGTTGTGAGACAATTGAAAAGTAATGGAAATCCTATTGATTTTCCATTTGGGGGGAGGGAAACAGCTGGATGCCAATTGTCCATGCTTGTTGCTGGAAGAGAAATTGGACTAGCCAATCAGACACTCACTCGGTTCACTTGCAAATATGGCTGTCGCCCCCGACTCTCAAGGCCAGCCTTTTTTTTCCCCCCAGTCTTCTGATTAAATTGCTATAAAATGAGATCATTAGAGTGAGCTCAACATTCCCAGAAATCTTAAGGGGATCGGCTCAACGTGAGATGCGGCTTGGCTTCTTTGTCTCGAAGGAGAGAAAATTGAATGGAAATAACCTTTTCTCCCAAGCGAGCAGGGAAAGACAAAATCATTCCGATTATTTTTATTTATTCTAGAGAATATTTATTCATTCTTCATTTACATAAGTAGAAAGGTAAAGGTAAAGTTTCCCCTCGCACATATGTGCTAGTCGTTCCTGACTCTAGGGGGCGGTGCTCATCTCCGTTTTAAAGCCGAAGAGCCAGCGCTGTCCGAAGACGTCTCCATGGTCATGTGGCTGACATGACTCAACACCAAAGGCGCACGGAACGCTGTTACCTTCCCACCAAAGGTGGTCCCTATTTTTCTACTTGCATTTTTTTACATGTTTTCGAACTGCTAAGTTGGCAGAAGCTGGGACAAGTAACGGAAGCTCACCCCGTTATGCAGCACTAGGGATTTGAACCACTGAACTGCCGATCATTCGATCGACAAGCTCAGGGTCTTAGCCACTGAGCCACCACATCCCTTATTTTACATACTGTAAGTACCTATGACCAATACTTATGTAAATGAAGACTCAGTCATCCAGGCCAAAAGTATCTAAGAAGGTTACATCTTGGCAACTGGACCAAAGTTTGTTAAACTGAGATGTTTCGTCACTCATCCAAGTAACTTCACCAGTCAAAATAAATAAAAAATTAGTTAGGCAGAGAGTCAGAGAGTCCAGTTGCCGTGATTTAACTTTTTTAGATACTTTTGGCATGGATGCCCCGAAGGTGATTTTTTTCTAGAGGCAACTGGACTTTCTGTTTTTTCTTTGAAGATGTTTCCCTTCTCATCTAAGAAGCTTCTTCAGCTCTGAGTGGATGGTGGGGGAATGGAAGGATTTATACTCCTTGCAGACAGCTGGTCATTTGCATCCTTTTAGGGAGTCGTTGAGGCCACCTGGAGGTTTGTCTGTGTCCTCTGAATAGTAGGGTCACCTCAACAGTGAAAGGACACAGGGCAGAAAAACATCCTGCAGCCAAGAAGGCTCCGCACCCATTTGCACCACTCAGGTGACCCTGAGGACAGAGACAAACCTCCAAGTGGCCTCAATGACCCTTTAAAAGGATGCAAATGACCAGCTGTCTGCAAGGAGTATAAATCCTTCCATTCTCCACCATCCAGTCAGAGCTGAAGAAGCTTTTTGGATGAGAAGTGAAACTTTTTCAAAGAAAAACAAGAAAGTCCAGTTGCCTCTTGAAAAAAAAAAAAAAGCACATTTGGGACAACCACGACCTGGATGACGGACAATCTCCATAGAATTTTGGCCTGCATGATTGAATCTGCATTGACATATTGCAATATGTTTGGGGGAGCATCCCCCTGTAGTTGCTATAGCAAGAGTTAGTAAATTCCAATGACTCGCCGACTCTCTGCCTAATTAATTTTTTATTTTTGACTGATGAAGTTACTTGGATGAGTAACGAAATGTCTCAGATTAAAAAACTTTGGTCCATCTTCTAGATATATTTTATGCTGTATTATTGCTGCTGTTGTTATTGTTCATTGATGATGATGATAACACAAGGATGGAAATGTTGTGATCCGCCAGCAGCCTGTGGAGCTGGCAGCGGAGTCGGACGGTGAAGAGACTGGGGAGGAACATAGGCCAGTCCTGGAGTCTGGGGAAGGCCCGGACGAGGGCTCTGCGTCGGAGGCAGAGATGAGGCCAGGGCCATCTGGGAGTGATGCACAGACTCCGGAGCCCCCAGAGTTGGACATCAGAGTGGCAGAGGAACAGGAGGAGGCTGTTCCTAGTGCGCGCATGCGCAGAGCTGCCAGAAGGCATGAACAGTTAAAACAAAAGGGATGACTCAGGAGTAAGGCCTGGAGATGATTGGCCCCTCCCACAAGGCTTAAACATGGGCCCTTTGCAGGAAAGCAACGTTGTTAATTCTATTTCCAGTCGGCATCTCTGTTTGATTCTGGAATCCGTGTGGCTTTGCCAAGTAGGTCTTTGGCAGAGTGTCAAGTATCCCGAAGGACTTCTCCGAAGGACTTTTTGCAACTAATTGGGACTCAGCTGTGAATGAACGTAATTCACAGCTGTTGTAATAAAAGAGGTTTTTGAGACTACTCGTGTGTTTTAATGACTCAGGAAGCCTAGGTCACAACAGGGAAGAACAGAACCCATAATAAAAACGATTGCATAAAACTCCATCAAACCAACATCACGAGTATCCATAAAAACAGGGTTATTCAAGATTTCTCCTTAAGTAGACCCTTAGGGATGAAACACCGTCTTATGCAAGGATCCACAAACCCTGGAAAGGTTGTCCATACGGACAGTCCTTTATTTTATTTTTTTTGCCACCGTCATTAAGTGAATTATTTATTTATTTATTTATTTGTTTAAATTTCTATACCGCCCTTCTCCAAATAGGACTCAGGGCGGTGCACAGCCTAAGTAAAAACAAAGCATACAAAATTTAAAAAACAGTATTAAAATAATTAGATATTCTGGCCGTAAATTAAAACAACCCAATTTAAAATCAATTTAAAATTTAGCTCAAGCCAGCCCAACTAGTTGAAATAAATAAGTTTTCAGGGCCCGACGAAAAATCCGGAGGTCTGTTATTATACGTAACTCTGGGGGAAGGTTATTCCAGAGGGTGGGCGCCGTCACAGAGAAGGCTCTCCCCCTGGGGGTCGCCAGCTGACATTGTCTGGCGGACGGCACCCTGAGGAGGCCCACTCTGTGCGAGCGTACTGGCCGGTGGGAGGCTATTGGTGGCAGTAGGCGGTCTCGTAAGTACCCCGGCCCTAAGCCATGGAGCGCTTTAAAGGTGGTCACCAACACCTTGAAGCGCACCCGGAAGACCACCGGGAGCCAGTGCAGCTCGCGCAGGAGAGGTGTCACATGGGAGCGCCTCGTCGCCCCCATAATCCCCCGCGCGGCTGCGTTCTGGACCAGCTGGAGCCTGGTCCAGAACACGGTTGTTAAGTGAATCTGTCTTCTCCATTGATTTTACTCCTCGAAAGGTTGCAAAAAGGTGATCCTGGATACAGCAACAGTCATAAGTATGAACCAGTTGCCAAGCATAATTTTGATCCCCGTGACCACGGGGAATGTTGCCACGGTTGTTAAGTGTGAAAAATGGCCATAAGTCACTTTTTTCCCAGTGTCATTGTAACTTTGAACGGTTACTAAATGGACTGTTGTAAGTCAAGAACTATCTGTATTACCAAGTCTTGCACGATCTGGGCTGAATTTTAGTTCTGATGGAGGTTACTCACCTGTGAGATGAAACTTCTCACTTGTGTTTGCGAGGTGCGACTCTTGAGGTAAACCTCTTTCTTTCCGACCTCCATAGCAGGAATAATTGCTTTGTTTTGAAGCTGTTTGAGTATTCCCTGCCCATCTGCTGCTTTTAAATGCGGCTGCTGTTTTCTCTTCTTTCTTTTCGGTTATTATAGCCCCTCAGCGTGGTTTTTCTCTATTGGGGAAATGACCTGACTGGCTGCAGAGATGGACGTTGACTTTCTGTCTGAGGTAGCCATTTTCTCTGCCTGGCTTCCAAATAAATAGTCAGTGTTGGATCATCGGAGGAAAGGGCCGTGAGAAAGCACAGAACCAAAAAAAAAGCTAAATGTCAACTCGCAAAGCATCCCTGGCCTGTTCTCGAGTTGCCATAGGCCAGGGGGGATGGGGAACTGGTGAAACAACATGGCAGCCAAATACAAAAGCACGTTCCAGACTTACCTCTCTCAAGGCTGTATCCTAAGGTTACCCACAGTGGCTGGAGGGGAGTGACTTCTACAACCCATGAAATTGCTCCATTGGTGAATGTGATTGATGACACACCCTAGAGGGAGGGGGGAAACAGGGTCAAGTTTGGGGCGTAAATTACGGGGGCGGGGAGAGTGTTAGAATTGGCTTCACCTGGAACGTGCCGACATGAAGCTCCTAATAAATAATTGGATTTCTTTTGAAGCTTAGCTCGAGGCTCATGATTTAATTAGGGCATCCTGACACTAAGAGCTGCTGACAATTCTCCTTCTGCACAGGTAGTCCTCGACTTATGACCACGATTGACATAACAGTTACGTTATATATCAAATGTGGCAAACCCTTTGCACTGCTTATACTTTTCCCTTTTAGTATTCAACTGACAACGGGCCACGCGGTTTATGGATTGTCATTTTAGTATAGTTAGACCATGGATAATTGACAGACTGGATTTTATCATAGATTTTAGTTGTTACTTATTATTTTATACTAGAATTTTTAATTGTATATTTACTGGGTGTTTTTATTTGTTCTGGTCTCTGGTCGATGACTGTAATCAACTGAATTGAATTGAATTCTCCTTCTGCACAGGTAGTCCTCGACTTACGACGGCGATTGAGCCCAACGTTTCTGTTGCTAAGCGAGACGTTCGTGAAGTGAGTTTTGCCCCGTTTTATGACTCTCCTTGCCACGTTTGTTAAGTGAATTGCTGCAGTTGTTCGATTAGTAACAGGGTCGTTAAGCGAATCTGGCTTCCCCATTGACTTGGCTTGTCAGAAGGTCGCAAAGGGGGAATCGCATGAGCCTCCCCAAGATGCTGCCATTGTCATAAATATGAGTCAAAAAATGCATGAGATCCTTGGAGCTTGGTTGTTTACTTGTGGACGTTTCGTTACCCAATTAGGTAACATCATCAGTGCTAGAAGGCAGGTGAGTTTGCTCTTATTTTTATAATTATTTTGAAAGAGTTCTATTACCCAACTAGGTAACATCATCACTGCAAGAAGGAAGTTGGGTTTGCTCTTATTTTATAACCAGCAAGAAGATTCCTATTAATACTGACAGAGCTGTTACTTATTTTTTGTTTGTTTGTCTGAGTTGATAGTTCCTTGATTGGAATATTGCTTACTTTTTAATTGTTTAATCCAAAATTAATCTTACCATTTGTCTCTGGTTATCTGGATATTGATTGCCACTTAATAATGCCACACTTGGAATACTGCATCCAGTTTTGGTCTAGAAAGAGTGCAAAGAAGAGAAACAAAGATGATTAGGGGACTGGAGGCTAAAACATATGAAGAACGGTTGCTGGAATTGGGTGTGTCTAGTTTGATGAAAAGAAGGACTAGGGGAGACATGATAGCAGTCTTCCAATATCTCAGGGGCTGCCACAAAGAAGAGGGAGTCAAGCTATTCTCCAAAGCACCTGAGGGCAGGACAAGAAGCAATGGGTGGAAACTAATCAAGGAGAGAAGCAACCTAGAACTAAGGAGAAATTTCCTGACAGTTAGAACAATTCATCAGTGGAACAACTTGCCTCCAGATATTGTGGGTGCTCCAACACTGGAAAGTTTTTAAGAAGAGATTGAACAACCACTTATCTGAAATTGTATAGGGTTTCCTGCCTGAGCAGGAGGTTGGACCAGAAGACCTCCAAGGTCCCTTCCAACTCTGTTATTCTAAATTCTAAATTCTTGGTGAGGAAGTATTTTATCTTTTCGTTTCATTTTTGACTTTTGGATTGTCTCTTTGGAATGGCATGTAGATGTTGTTTATCTCTATGTGTCTGTTGATGGCCGATTTGTCTGACGGTCAGGATTCTAAGAATTCTCTAGCATTTTTGGACTTGGCTTGATCTGGGATGCTCCCCGTTTCCCAGTTGAAACTATAATTAAGCCTTAAATTAAAATTATTGAAATGCATTAAAATAATCTTTATCTTTCTATTGTTCAGCATCCCTCTTTCTTGAAAAACAGGTACCCGATAGTCATTGAATAAAGTTTGGCCATTCCAGCATTGTGCTCCTTTCTTCAGTGAAAATTCCACAACAAAATCAAATGGATTGTCAGGTTTCGATGCTATCTCAAAATAAATGAATTTCCAAACTGCCGATCTTTGAGGAAATTTTCTCTTTATTGAGCACAGCGATTTGATCCTGGCTCTTTTGCGGTCAGTACTGACCTTTGCCCCCCCAATCCCTCCCTTTCTGATCCCGAATTCTCTGCTTCTCATTGGCTATCTTCCAAGCCACTTTCCTCATCTCTTCTTCGTCAGATCACAGGAATGTTTCCCCCCTCTCCCATCTCTGAGGAGACAGAATCTTCAAAGGGATTTAGTAGGCAAAAGTTCAAGCTTCTCCTCTCTTTATATATGTCAGTGCTGGGATGCTGACATGGACTAGATGTCACCCACACACAATATGTATGCATGTGGATGGCCTATACCAGTGATGGCTAACCTTTTTGCCATCACATGCCAAAAGCGGGGGTAGTGTGTGTGTGTGTGTGTGGGAGGGCTGTGTGCATGCATGCCCATACCCATAATTCAATGCGCCCCGCCCCCCATGCATGCATGCGTGACCCCCTCCCGCTTTTGGCATGTGATAGCACGGTGGGCCCGGTAGGCCCGTTTTTTGCCCTCCCCAGGCACCAGAGGCTTTCTTGGAGCCTGCAGAGGGCGAAAACAGCCTTTCCCCCCCCCCGGAGACCCTCTGGAGGCTGGAAACAGCCTGTTTCCCGGCTTCTGGTGGGACTGGAAATTAGCTGGCTGGTGCGCACATGTGTGCTGGAGCTGAGTTAGGGCAATGCTCACGTGCCCACAGATATGGCTCTGTGTGCCACTTGTGGCACGCGTGCCATAGGTTCACCATCATGGGCCTATACGCAATTGGGTTGCACCCATGTTCCACCCATGTTCACCCACACAGAAAGAGGGACATTTATACCTCCAAAAAGTAACAAAATAATAATCCTAATTTAGTATATATCACAGAGAAGCAACCACAGGATAATTATGTCTCCATCTGCACAGGAAGAGAAAAAAATGAAAATGTGCTCGCTTAGCTTCAAAATGAACATTAACAAAATGTAGTTACGTTGGAACTGTCCTTGCTAAAGACTCCGAACTACACTTTCGATTAGAGTTTTGTCGACCGCCAGATCCGTCTTTTGCCAGATACGCGCATTAGCAGCGAACGCCGAAAGAAATACTGGCAAGGATAATCGCATAAAAATTAAATATTGCATTTTGCTAAAAAGGGACCCGACCGAGGAATTCAAAATTGAAATTAACTCTCTGGATGCTTTTGTTGGAGACCATGGGAGGACGGAGAGGGGGATGTATCCTTAGAGCACTTAATAAGACGAGAAGACAATTCTTTTGTCATCTAAGAAGCTGCAATATAAATAACGTTTGCTAGAAAAAAGGCAGCATGTCAACATCTTCCGTTTAAAGCACTTCGAATTCCGCATATGTCTCTCTACAAGCCAGCCACGCGCATTGTTTCTGAATCCCCTCTAGCAGTGGAAGAATTGATGTTCTCAGGAAACAATAAGCTTTTGCAATAATTCTTTTCAAATGCTTTTGTTGGAAACACACGGAAGTGAATATTCGAGAGCTGAGTGCTGTGCAATTCCTTCATCGAAAGCCTTCACCGATGACTGAAGTGGGTCTCAAAATCCGCTTTGAAGTGTTTCCAAGCGCTACTATTATCTAAACAGTGAGCATATGTGCTTTGTGGCTTTCCTGAGACCATAAGCGTGCATGTGGCGGGGGGTTGGACTAGATGACCTACAAGGTCCCTTCCAACTCTGTTAATCTAATCTAATCCTGTACATATCGGAAAAATTCATTCAGAATAGCTCTCCTTTCTGATTTGCTTTGGGTCTTAGTCCCAAAGGTGCTTTTTTCAGGAGGCAACTGGATTTTCTTGTTTTTTTTTTCTTTTGAAGACATTTCGCTTCTCATCCAAGAAGCTTCTTCAGCTCTGACAGCAGTGGTGGGTTTCTACCAGTTCGCCCCATTTCGGGCAAACTGGTAGCAGCAGCGGTGGGAAGCTCCGCCCACTCACCCGGATGTCATCACAGATGCTCTGTGCTTTTGTGGCTCGCCAGCGGCCTGTGTGGATCGTGGCTGATCCCGACGATGAGGAGGCTGGTGTGGAGTCGCGCCAGCAGCCTGCGCAGCCGGCGCTCGCGTTGGACAGCGAGGAGGCTGAAGAGGATGTGGTGCCAGAGGCAGAGACTCAGCCTGGGCCTTCAGAACCTCCAGAGACTCCTTCAAGTGGAGAGAGCGAAGTGGAGGAGCATCTCCTCAATGCTCGAGCATGCAGGGCTGCCAAAAGGCAGGAGTGGCTACTCAGGAGGAGGAGGTCTCCTCGAGAGTAAGGTTTGAGGATAATTGGCCACTCCCTTAGCCTATTTAAGTCACACGCAGTTAGTAATTTCTTGCTGGAAACAACGTGTAATTATTACAGAGCATTTTGGAGAGTGAGTGTCTTATTGTATCTTGTTTTCTGGGCTGGTTGCCAACCTTTGCCGGACTTTGTTTATTCTTGGTACGTTATAACTTTGATAAGGACCGTCGGTGTGTGTCACAATCCTTGGGAATCCAGAGCTGGGGCAGAACATGTGCATGTGCAGAAGTGCCACGCCCGAGTGAAGCAAGGGCACATGCTCACAGTTCTGAACCAGTAGCGAAGGTAAGTGAAACCCACTACTGTCTGACAGGATAGTGGGTAATGGAAGGATTATCCTGTCAGAGCTGAAGAAGCTTCTTGGATGAGAAGCGAAATGTCTTCAAAAGAAAAAGAAAATCCAGTTGCCTCCTGAAAAAAGCACCTCTGGAACAACTATGACGGAAAATCTCTACAGACTTTTGGGTTTTAGTGCTGTGGGGTCCTTGGTGTTCTCTGAGCTTACCGTATTTTTCGGTGTATAAGACGCACCGGAATATAAGACGCACCTTAATTTTGGGGGAGGAAAACAAGGAAAAAAGTATTTTACCTCTGCCTACCAGCATTTAAGGTGGCGCCGCCCTCCTCTTCCTCCTGCAAGCGAGAGGTGCAGTTACTACTCCTACTTTCCCCCAAAGAGACCCCTAGCATGCTCTGGGGGGAGGGACAGAGCACAGCCTGAGGAACAACCCTCCCTCTTCGGGACAGTGTGTGTGTGGGGGGGGAATCTGCCCAGCAGCTTTGGGGAACAAGGTGGGTGCCACGATTTGTGGCTGTTCACCCTTCTGGCCGCGCTGACTTCACTCTCCAGCAATGTAAGGAGCCGCCACCGCCGCTGCTTAACCTCCTCTGCGCTCAGGAGCCAAGCCGAGCTGAATGGGAGCCCCTAAAGGGAAACGTTCCTCCTTTCCAGCCATCACTGCCCAGATTCCAAAATGCAAACCTCAAGAGTCACGCTTCAGGTGGCGGCCAGTTCCCCTGCAATGTGCAACGGGGAACTGGGAAATGCTTTGGATTCAACTGAAGTCAGCTAGATATGGTTGTTAGGACCCTCTGCTTCTAAACAGCAAAGCAAAGTAACCCATCAAATAACTGAGTAACAGAGTTGGGAGGGACCTTGGAGGTCTTCCAGTCCAACCCCCTGCTCAACCAGGGACCGTAAATGGAAATGGTTGAAATGGTTGTCCAATCTCTTCTTAAAAACCTCCTGTGTCGGAGCATCCCCAACTTCTGAAGCTTTTGAACTCTGAAAAATCTTTGCACAGTCTTGAAATTAGCCCTCTGGATCAGGGGTGGGTTCTAAAATTTTTTACTACCGGTTCTGTGGGCGTGGCTTATTTTGTGGGCATGGCTTGATGGTCATGTGACAATTCTTTAGGATTTAGCAGAGGTACTGGTCTACCAGGCTTTTAACTGCTTGCAGAGCTGTACCGGTCTACCCATTTGTTTTTAGAGGCACCGGTCTACCCATTTGTTTTTGGAGGCACCGGTCTACTCATTTGTTTTTGGAGGCAGTGGTCTACTCATTTGTTTTTGGAGGCACTGGTCTACCCATTTGTTTTTGGAGGCACTGGTCTACTCATTTGTTTTCGGAGGCACCGGTCTACCCATTTGTTTTTGGAGGCACCGGTCTACCCATTTGTTTTTGGAGGCACTGGTCTACTCATTTGTTTTTGGAGGCACCGATCTACCCATTTGTTTTTGGAGGCACTGGTCTACTCATTTGTTTTTGGAGGCATTGGTCTACCCATTTGTTTTTGGAGGCACTGGTCTACCCATTTGTTTTGGAGGCACCGGTCTACCCATTTGTTTTTGGAGGCACCGGTCTACTCATTTGTTTTTGGAGGCACTGGTCTATCCATTTGTTTTGGAGGCACTGGTCTACCCATTTGTTTTTGGAGGCACTGGTCTACTCATTTGTTTTTGGAGGCACCGGTCTACCCATTTGTTTTTGGAGGCACTGGTCTACTCATTTGTTTTTGGAGGCACTGGTCTACCCATTTGTTTTTGGAGGCACTGGTCTACTCATTTGTTTTTGGAGGCACCAGTCTACCCATTTGTTTTTGGAGGCACTGGTCTACCCATTTGTTTTTCGAGCGCCCTGGTCTACCACCACACTGCCTTTTACCACTGATCAGCTGTAGGGCGGCCCTTTGAAGCCCCGCGGCAAGAGTTTAAATAGTTTTTTTCCTTCTAGCCGATCAGCTGGGACTCGGGAGGCAGCGAATAGATTGGGGGCTCCCGAACAAAGAGAACCGGTTTGGTGACATCATATCGTCACTGCTACTGGCTCGGCCAAACCGGGCTGAACCGGGAGGAACCCACCACTGCTCTGGATGAATAATGCAATCTCCTTCCTCGTATTTTGACAGGCAGAACAAGCACTCAGGGCATAGCAAATCAATATTCAAAGTAGGTTCCAAAATGTCCTAAAACGCTTTGGATGTCTTACAGCTTTAATCCGGAAAAATTGAATGAAGACACCAGAAGGAAATAGGCAAGGAAAAAAGAAAATGCAACAAGAAGAAGTCTTGGAGGGATGTTCTCATCCAGAGGTGGAATTCAGCTGCTTCAGACCGGTTTGCCCGAACCGGTGGTGGAAATTGTGGGTGGGGGTGGGTGGGGGTGGGTGGGGGTGGGTGGGGGTGGGTGGGGGTGGGCCCACCCGCCCCCATCCTGCCCCCATCCTGCCCCGCTCTATGCCATCCTGTTTAGGCACGTTTTTGAGGCTGGGTGCATGTGTGGAAGTTGCATGTGCTAGCAAAGTGCATACGCGGAAGACCGGGCGCATGCATGGACGGGACGCGTGCGAGCAAAGCAAGCGCTCATATTTGCGAAGTTAATACCATCCCTGTTCTCATCCCTCTGAGGTTGGATACCTGCAATGCATGTTACGGGGGACTGTGGGGTGTTTTGTACTCTCCGAGCTTGGTTGTTTCCTTGCAGACGTTCCATTACCCATCTAGGTAACATCATCAGGGTATTACAGGGCACTGATTTTGAAGACTGCAGTTGGTACAGGTTCCGACTGCCCATTTCCTGGTGGGTAAGGCCCACTTCAGCTGCATACTAGAGCAGGGGTGTCAAACTCAATTTCATTGAGGGTTGTGTTTGGCCTTGGGGGGCCAGGGTGGGTGTGGGTGTGGTGGGTGATGTGGCCAGCTCAACGTCACTTGTGTCAGGGGCGCTGGTGATGGTCCGAATGCTCTGCCAGTGAAAATGGGCTCCCGAGCTCCATTTTTGGCTGTGATGGCCTCCTGCAACCCTCTGCCAGCAAAAATGGAGCTCGGGAGGGCCACATACGGCATTCCTGAGCTCCATTTTTACTGGGAGAGGCACCACAGGCCAGTCCTTCGCTGCTTCCAGTGTGGCCCCATGGGCCAGATCTGACCCACGGACCTTGAGTTTGACACCCCTGTACTAGAGATTCTTCAGGCAAGGCATTGGTTGATAATAGGGTTCCTAAAAGGTAAAGTTTCCCCTTGCACATATGTGCTAGTCGTTCCTGACTCTAGGGGGCGGTGCTCATCTCTGTTTCAAAGCCGAAGAACCAGCACTGTCCAAAGACATCTCCATGGTCATGTGGCCGGCATGACTAAATGCCAAAGGCGCACAGAACGCTGTTCCCTTCCCACCAAAGATGGTCCCTATTTTTCTACTTGCATTTTTTTACATGCTTTCGAACTGCTAAATTGGCAGAAGCTGGGACAAGTAACGGGAGCTCACCCTGTTACGCGGCACTAGGGATTCGAACCGCGGAACTGCCGACCTTTCAATCGACAAGCTGAGCATCTTAGCCACTGAGCCACCGCGTCCCTCAATAGGGTTCCTACAACCCATTAATTGGGTTGTAGGCATGGTGCTTGGTTATCTTCAAGACTATCTCCTTCAGAATAAAGCTGTCCACCCTTGATGGACCTGAGAGGAGGAAACACTCGCAAATCCTGCCCCTGAGAAATTATGGGATGGAAGTCTAGGAAGAAGACATCTCAGCCCAACTGTCCTTGTAGGGCTGTCTTTTAGAAAGGCAGCGCAAACGGCACTGCCCTTCTGATCCTTTGAGGATTAAATCATGTATTTTCCTCTCCCTTTGTGGGTGAGATGCTGGAGATGGTTTTTGAGTTTTATTTCTCTTCGCTTGAAATTTCCCTGATTTTTAAATTGCTTTTATGGCATGGTTTTTTTTTTTTTTACAGTTTTCAGGATACGAGTCTTACTTAGTCTCACGCTTCGATGGTGAGCAGCCTGGCAGCATATCAATAGAATGATAGATAAATGGATAAATTAAAAACCATGCTGATTACACGGGTATCATTACAGCATATGGGGCATGTGATCTCTGCTGATTTAATCTCTCATTAGTTATATTGAATCATAACCCTGTAATTACAGTCTTTGGAAGAAATCCTGCCGCACTTTATTTGGGCGATGGATTGCGCTACAGGTAGTCCTCAGTTTACAGCCACAACGGAGCCCCAAATTTCCATAGTTACATTAGTGAGACATTTGTTCAGTGAGTTTTGCCCTATTTTACAACCTTTCTTGCCACAGTTGTTAAGTGAATCACTGCTGTTCTTAAGGTGGTTGTTAAGTGAATCTGGCTTGCCCATTGACTTTGCTTATTGGAAGGTCGCAAACATAACCTTGGGATCCAGCGGTGAAATCCAAATTTTTTTCTACTACCAGTTCTGTGGGCGTGGCTTGGTGGGCATGGTGTGGCTTGGTGGGCGTGGCAGGGGAAGGATATTGCAAAATCCCCATTCTCTCCCCACTCCTGGAGGAAGGATATTGCAAAATCCCCATTCCCTCCCCACTCCTGGAGGAAAGATATTGCAAAATCCCCATTCCCTCCCCATACCTGGAGGAAGGATATTGCAAAATCCCCATTCCCTCCCCACTCCTGGAGGAAAGATATTGCAAAATCCCCATTCCCTCCCCACTCCTGGGGGAAGGATATTGCAAAATCTCCATTCTCGCCTCACTCTGGAGCCAGCCAGAGGTGGTATTTGCCAGTTCTCCGAACTACTCAAAATTTCCGCTACCGGTTCACCAGAACCTGTCAGAACCTGCTGGATTTCTCCCCTGTTGGGACACAGCAACGGCCATAAATATGAGTCAGTCGTCAAGCGTCTGAATTTGGATCACGTGATCGTGGGCACGCTGCAAAGGTCGTAACTGTGAAAAAAAGGTTGTACGTCACTTTTTTTCAGTGCCGTTATCACTTTGCTGTAAGTCAAGGGCTACCTGTATTTTATTTATTTTATTTTTTTTTAAAGCCAGGGGTTTATACTTCATTTTCATTGTTATCCAAAGAGGAACTTTTTTTCCCCCTCTGTCCTCGCTGGCTCAAAAGCTAAGCAAACAGATTTATGGTCTCATTACTTGCTGTAATAAACTCCGCCAAAAGTAATTTTCATAGCCCGTGACTTCAAAATGAATGGGATTGTTTTGGCCAATCAAAGAGCAGGCTGGCCAGGAAAAAGGTTTAGGGTCATTCATTATTGCTGTAGCTTTTCATCCCTCTACCGATTCTTTCTTCCGAAGGATATTATGTCTAAGCCGGTCATCATCGCGTTTTCTTCCTTGCACGGAATGCCGGAGGACTTTAACTCAAGAGTGCCGAATTCATGAATTAGAATAGAATAGTTGTTTAGTTTATTTTACTTTTTTTTTTTTTTAAATTTGATTTATATGTCGCCCTTCTCCAGAGACTCAGGGCGGCTTACAATGGGTTAAGCAATACCCTTCATCCTTTTGTATATTTATACAAAGTCAGCTTATTGCCCCCACAAACTGGGTCCTCAATTTACCTACCTTAGAAAGGATGGAAGGCTGAGTCAACCTTGAGCCTGGCGAGATTCGAACCTGCAGTAATTGCAGGCAGCTGGTCTTAATAACAGGGTGCTTTAGACCACTGTATTACCAATGACTTTATTGTCATTGCACCTCGTACAATGAAATTAAATGCCATTTTCAGTGTACATTATAACTATAATGTACCCTCACTTCTCCTACCCTCAAACCCACTTGTTAAGTGAGTTTTGTCCCATTTTTACATATTTATAGACCCCTCGCATCCTGGACATAAACTGTTTCAACTCCTACCCTCAAAACGACACTATAGAGCACTGCACACCAGAACAACTAGACACAAGGACATTTTTTTCCCAAACGCCATCACTCTGCTAAACAAATAATTCCCTCAACGCTGTCAAACTAGTTACTAAGTCTGCACTACTATTAATCTTCTCATCGTTCCCACCACCCACCTCCTTCCACTTATGACTGTATGACTGTCACTTTGTTGCTTGCATCCTTATGATTTATATTGATATTGTTTCCTGATTGCTTATTTGTACCCTATGACTATCGTTAAGCGTTGTACCTTATGATTCTTGATGAATGTATCTTTTCTTTTATGTACACCGAGAGCATATACACTGTTGGAAGAAAGGTCCATCTGGGTTCAGTTCCAAGTGGGGAAAAGGACACTGGAAACATGGAGACTGCTTGGAAAGATGGTTTAATGGTGGACAGGAATCACATGGCTTGAGCTCCTGAGCAGAATCACATGGCTTGAGTTCCTGAGTAGAAAACAAAGAAAACCCCAGATGCTGGGAGTGTGTTGGTTTTATGCCGTCTGTTGGGTCCCACCTCTGAGTTCCTTGTTCCTGTATAAGAACTGTATCCTGATTGGTTGTCAAACTCCCAGGTGGTCTAGGGGTCTCAGCTAACTTTGTAGGCTGTCTCTCAAGCTTGCTTGAGTCTTGCCATGTGGTGAGTTTCTGTTGCTGGATGGGCCCTATTGTGTTGCAGATGATGGTCCGTCAACAAAGGTTGGGGGAAATGAGTGAGCTTGGCTGAGCCTTAATGGTCCATTGACAAAGGTGGGGGGGAAGCAGGAAGCTGCTTTGTCTTTAAAACATGTTTCTCCATTTCTCATCCAAGGATATGTAATATTCTGCCTTTTTTTAAAAAAAAATATTTCCTAAAATATTTCATTCTTCTAGGAGAGGGGTGAGTGATCACTTCCTACAACACCAAAGACAAATTCCTTGTGTGTCCAATCACACTTGGCCAATAAAAAAATCTATTCTATTCTATTCTATTCTATTCTATTCTATTCTATTCTATTCTATTCTATTCTATTCTATTCTATAAAAACAAAACACAAACGCACATCCTTTACATTCTATACAATTGAATTGAAAACCCCTGGTGTTGCATTAATATTAATAGATAGAATACAGCTGGAAGGGACCTTGGAGGTCATCTAGTCCAACCCTCTGCTCAAGCAGAAGACCCTATTGTCTTTGTGCGTCAGCTCCAAGAAAAATTGGAGCGTCAGCTCTACCAAAGGTTCCTTTCTGTAACACTTTAAGGTGGACAGTTAGTACCGATAATCAGGATAAACAAACTTGGTTACTGCTTTTCCGTGCTGAGGTTTATTTTTCCAGTCTTTATGGAACCTGACATCTATAATCATCTCAGACAAGTGGCTGTCCAGTCTCTTCTTAAAATACTCCAGTGATGAAGCACCTATAACTTCTGAAGTCAAACCATTCCACTGATTAATTGTTCTCCCCATTAGGAAATTTCTCCTTAGTTCTAGGTTGCTTCTCTCCTTGACTAATTTCCATCCATTGCGTCTTGTCCTGGCTTTTGGTACTTTGGAAAATAAGTTGACCTCCTTCTTCTTTGTGGCAGCTCCTCAAGTACTGGAAGACTGTCATTATGTCACCCTAGTCCTTCTTTTCACTACACTAGTGAAATGGTTTGGACAGCCATTCGTCTAAAATGGTATAGGGTTGCCTGCTTGAGATCAGAAGGCCACCCAAGGAATAATGGATGGAAACAGATCAAGGAGAGATTCAACCTAGAAATAAGGAGAAATTTTCGGACAGTGAGGAGAATCAACCAATGGAACAACTTGCCTTCAGAAGTTGTCAGAGCTTCATCACTGGAGGCTTTCAAGAAGAGACTGGGCTGTCATCTGTCAGAAATGGTGCTTGAGCAAGGGGTTGGACTAGATGACCTCCAAGGTCCCTTCCAACTCTGTTAATCTGTTAATAAAGCAGAGGGTTGGGCTAGATGACCTCCAAGGTCCCTTCCAGCTCTGTTGTCTATGGAGATTAAGCCCTACTAAGCAGGTATATACAAAAGTATGAAGGCTATTCCTTAATGCATTGTAAGGCGCCCTGAGTCTCCGGAGAAGGGCGGCATATAAATCAAACTAATAAATAAATAAATAAATAAATAAATAAATAAATAATAAAAAATAATTCTCAGTCATCCAGGTCATGGTTGTTCCAAAGGTGCTTTTTTCAAGAGGCAAGTGGACTTCCTTGTTTTTCTTTTTTTTTTAAAAAAAATTTGATTTATATGCCGCCCTTCTCCAGAGACTCAGGGCGGCTTACAGTGCGTTAAGCAATAGCCTTCATACTTTTGTATATTTATACAAAGTCAGCTTATTGCCCCCACAAACTGGGTCCTCATTTAACCTACCTTAGAAAGGATGGAAGGCTGAGTCAACCTTGAGCCTGGTAAGATTCGAACCTGCAGTAATTGCAGGCAGCTGTGTTAATAACAGGGTGCTTTAGACCACTGTACTACCAAGGCTCCTTTGAAGACTCATCCAAGAAGCTTTTTCAGCTCTGTTATTCTCTTCTGTTCTGACCATCACCAGAAGAAGCTGCCTTCTCTGTTTTTAAGCAAAATGTCACAGCTGGTTTTATATAAACCTTGCCTCCTTTAATATTAAAATTACGGGCAGGTTCATATATATTTTTTTTTACAAAAGAACTTTCAGACGCTCGACTCTTCAACAAGAATTAGCTCATCCTCTTGAGGCCACAAAGCCCATATGGTAGAGGCTGAGAATGACTACCTTCCTAACGCTTGGAGCATCCATAATGTTGTGGCTCCATTACCTGAGCCTGTGTTATCGGCAGGAGAGGACTGCAAGAGTGAAGGAGAGGAGTTGGCAAGGCCTCCCTCTCCAGGACCCTCCTCTCTGGCAATGCCTTCGGTGTCCGCCGAAGGGCAAGAGATAGGGCCGGGGCCAAGCACGTCCACGCATCCACAGATGGACAGTGATGAGGGTAATGAGTCTTGGCTGGATCCATGCCAGCGTCGCAGAGATAAGCGCGCACAACAGAAGAAAAGGCGTGCCCAAGATTAGGCTGAGTCACTGGACCACACCCCACAGGATATAAATGGGAGCGTGGTGGCCAGTCAAACCTTGTGATGAACAAAGCTGAAAGCTTCCACGCCATTCTGCATTGCCGGACTTTTTGCTATAGACTTTGCTGGATTATCTCTGGACTTGATTAACTCCGTAATTATTGAGCTGTTTCTTTTGATGTACCAGAAGTGGGGAGAAGTTATCTCTCCTCTTCGTAAGTAATAAACTCTTGGCAGGCAGCCACTAGGTTGTTGCCAAGTTCCGTTATCATAAGGAAAAGGATTTTGCCTGCTGGTTTGGTCTTTAGCTCTTGAACGTCTGTTGGTGTGTGTGCATGTGATTGGGGACAGAACACATAATAAGAAGTGGGCAAACTATTTTCCAAAGCGCCAGAAGGCAAAACAAGAAGCAACAGGTGGAAACTAATCAAGGCGAGAAGCAAGCTAGAACTAAGGAGAAACTTCTTAACCGTGAGAACAATTTACCAGTGGAACAGCTTGCCTTCAGAAGTTGTGGGTGGTTCATCACTGGAGGCTTTTAAGAAGAGAGTGGTATCGTCTTTCCTGCTCAAGCTGAGGGTTGGGCTAGAAGACCTCCAAGGTCCCTTCCAACTCTGTTATTCTATATTCTGTGTTCTAGGAGCCTGGTGGCGCAGTGGACTAAACTACTGTTAAAGTAGTATTTAGCTGCCAGCTGCCTGCAATTACTGCGAGTTCAATTCTCACCAGGCTCAAGGTTGACTCAGCCTTCCATCCTTCCAAGGTAGGTAAAATGAGGACTCGGTTTGTGGGGGCAATAAGCTGACTTTGTATAAAATAGAACACCGCTGAGCGGGGGGCAAAAGCCCTACTAAGCAGGTATATACAAAAAAAGTATGAAGGCTATTGCTTAAAAGCATTGTAAGCCGCCCTGAGTCTCCGGAGAAGGGCAGCATATAAATCAAACTAATAAAATAAAATAATAAATAAATAGTATATTTTTCCATGTCTTTTTGCCATGTTCACATGCTACCTCCTAAAAATGGTACTATTTATTCTTTCGACACATTTTATATTACATATCCCTTCCCATCTGCCCATTAGCATACGAATCACAAGTTTGGTGGCATTTAATGGGATGAGGCTGTGTCTTTATTATTCCATCTGGTTCCGACAAACTTTAGGAAAAGTGAACAATAAAATAAAAGCACCCTTTCTCCTTAATTTGGTGAGAAACGGCCAAGATCCCAGCGGGATTTAAAGGACCGATTTGTCAAGTTAGAGAAAACATGATGTATTAAGAGTCTGAGAGTTTAACCACTCCTTGAACTAATTGGTATATAGCTGGTGATCTTTTTCTGTCTTTTTCCTTGTCTCTCCTTTGTGTTCTCTATACAGTTTCTTCCAGTAGTGGAATTCAAATTTTTTTAACTACTGGTTCTGTGGGCATGGCTTGGTGGGTGTGGCGTGGCTTGGTGGGCATGGCAGGGGAAGGATACTGCAAAATCCCCATTCCCACCCCACACCTGGGGGAAGGATACTGCAAAATCTCCATTCCCATCCCACTCTGTGGCCAGCCAGAGGTGGTATTTGCCGGTTCTCCGAACTACTCAAAATTTTCACTACCGCTTCTCTGAACTGCTCAAAATTTCCGCTACTGGTTCTCTGAACTGCTCAAAATTCCCGCTACAGGTTCTCCAGAACCTGTCGGAACCTGTTGAATAGCACCCCTGGTTTCTATTTCTGTGATCCTGCCTATCTAAAACTCACTGCTAAGCAGTTTACCGAATATACCAATAAACATTAAAGCATCATCATTGTTGTTAGTTGCAAAGTCTTGTCCGACCCATCGCAACCCCATGGACAACTTACCTCCAGACCTTCCTGTCCTCTACCATTCCCCGGACACCATTTAAGCTCACGCTGACTGCTTCAGTGACTCCATTCAGCCACCTCGTTCTCTGTCGTCCCTTTCTTCTTTTGCCCTCCATCGTTCCCAGCATTAGGCTCTTCTCCAGTGAGTCCTTGCTTCTCAATAGGTGGCCCAAGTATTTGAGTTTCCTCTTCAGGATCTGGCCTTCTAAAGAGCAGTCAGGGTTGATCTCCTCTAGGACCGACCGGATGGATCGCCTTGCAGTCCAAGGGACTCACAGGAGTCTTCTCCAGCACCAGAGTTCAAAGGCCTCCATTCTTTGGCGCTCAGCCTTCCTTATGGTAAAAAGCATCATTATAAAGCTACTCAAATAATGCAGAAACCAGCAATAAATTAGATAAAATTAGGGCTGAGCTGAAATTGGCTCTTGCATATTTGCCAGCACATATGGCAAAATGGGAGGTGTGTATGCATCTGTGTGTGCGTGTGATTTAGAGATTTGGAACTCTTCCAGAAACCAACAGCTGGAAAACACAACGCTCCTTCCAGCATTAGAGAGAAGCAATGATTTACATGATGCCAATGACAATGTTTAAGCATATAGGATATATTCTTCAGCAAGAGTTTTCAGAGAGTATTTCATGGAGATGTGTCTTTCTGAAGGAAGAGTGGTTACCTATGTAAAGTTTTGATTCTGGGAGAAAAATTTAGAATAAGAGAATAATAGAAGAGTTGGAAGGGACCTTGAAGGTCTTCTAGTCCAACCCCCTGCTCAGTCAGGAAACCCTATACCATTTCGGACAAATGGTTGTCCAATCTCTTCTTTAAAAAGTTCCAGAGGTGTCAATGGTCAGATATCTACTGCTGTGTAGTTTATCAGGAGATGAATAGAGTTTGTCAGTGTAGATATATTCATGAACTGGAATGGGCTTGGTAACAAGGTCAGCTAATGAATAGGCATAGCAACAGATCAGCCAATGGGAGCTGAAACAGTTTGGAGCCTGGGCGTGGCTTAGTTCTGCAGCTCTGAGTCTGTGCTGAGCTCTAAACTAGTCTGCTGCTCTGAACTGAAACTGAAACTCCTCTCCTCTGCTTGTGTTTTGCTTGTATTTACTACCAGGTTGGAAAACCTGCGTTTGGTATTGTATATTTACTTCATATGTAATATTATATATAAGGAGAAGTTATTGAATCCTGCTGAATTGTCTGATTGTGTGTGCTGCAACAAACTCTGAGAGAGTTAATGTTTTCCTAAGAGAAGATCTATAGTCAGCGGGAAAGTCATGGCCTTGATATGAGGCTGTCATTACATAGAACCACAGCAACAAAAGGATGTGAACTTGCCCCAAACACTAGATTAGAGATAGAGATTCTTCTTTGAGTTGAGTACAGTTAAAATTTGATGCTAGGATGATGCTGTTGAAGAAAGACAGAAGGTTGAGTTGTTCTTGTTGCAGTAGTGGTAGTAGTAGTAGTAGTAGTAGTACATTAAATTTGGACCCGTGTCAAGAGCAATTAACCAAGAATGACACTTTGGATTATTCAGTAGTATCTTTATTGCTGTTCGCCCATAGACAGGATCTTGCCAGACTAAAGCACACTCTGCATAACTATCAGATAAACCCTGTGAAGGTTTAGGGAGGATCTCTTCTGGGTCTCTTTCCAAGAACTCAATGCTGAGGAGCACGGTGGCTCAAGTGATTGAAATCCTGGGCAGAAGGTTAGCAAGTCCATGTTCGAGACCCGAGGACTGCTGTGGGGTGGGGTTGAGCTTTTGTCCTTCACTCCAGCTCCTGCCAGGGACATGAAAGGCATGTCCAGGGCAACAATGATGTTACTGGCTAATCCTTTCAACCCGGAAGCGCCTCAGTGCTTCTGACTGGAGTGCCAAAAAAGCAATGCTGATTTGCCTCTTAGCTCCTTGGGAAAGAACCTTTCCCTTTTGCAATTCAGCACCCAATTCCACCACAATTTTTATTTTATTTTTATTTTATTTAGTTTGTCAAACATGTACGAGAAAACATATATAAGCATAGACATGAACATGTGAACATGTATAAACATGGACATGAACACAGGAAATGAGTACGAATAAATGGGGACAGTAGGACGGGGACGGTGCGCTTATGCACGCCCCTTACAGACCTCTTAGGAATGGGGTGAGGTCCAAGGTAGACAGTTTAAGATTAAAGTTTGGGGGGTTTGAGGATAACAACAGAGTCAGGTAGTGCATTCCAGGCATTGACCACTCTGTTGCTGAAGTCATATTTTCTGCAATCGAGATTGGAGTGGTTTACCTTGAGTTTGTATCTATTGTGTGCTCGTGTATTGTTGTGGTTGAAGCTGAAGTAGTCATTGACAGTTGGATGTTGTAGCAGACAATTTTGTGTACTACACTTAGGTCAGACTGAAGGTGGCATAGTTCTAGGTTGTTCAAGCCCAAAATTTCAAGCTGGTGGCATAAGCAGTGGTGGGTTCCTCCCAGTTCTGCCCAGTTCCGCCGAGCCAGTAGCGGTGACGATATGATGTTACTGAACCAGTTCTGCCCCCCCCCGCCCCCACCCCCGCGTTATTTTTACCTTTTATTTGGCCTCACCCCCAATCTATTGCTGCCTCCTGAGTCCCAGCTGATGGGCTATAAGGAAAAAAACTGTTTAAACTCTTGCCACGGGGCTTCAAAGGGCCGCCCTACAGCTGATCAGTGGTAAAAGGCAGTTTGGTGGTAGACTGGTGCCTCCAAAAACAAATTAGTAGACCGGTGCCTGCAAAAATAAATGGGTAGACCAATGCCTGCAAAAATAGATGAGTAGACTGGTGTCTGCAAAAATAAATGGGTAGACCAGTGCCTGCAAAAATACATGAGTAGACCAGTGCCTGCAAAAACAAATGGGTAGACCAGTGCCTGCAAAAACAAATGGGTAGACCGGAATGCTCCAAGAATAAATGGGTAGACCGGTACAGCTCTGCAAGCAGTTAAAAGCCTGGTAGACCAGTACCTCTGCTAAATCCTAAAGAATTGTTACATGACCATCAAGCCACACCCACAAAATAAGCCATGCCCACAGAACCGGTAGTAAAAAAATTTAGAACCCACCCCATAAGGTATTCTGTTGTGAGTATAGGAGTGAAGTATTCTTCTCGTGAAATACCTCTGGACTCGCTGAATTGTATTAATGTCCGATATACAGTGTGGATTCCAGGCAGATGAGCTGTATTCAAGAATTGGTCTGGCAAAGGTTGTGTATGCCCTAGTTTGTAGGACAATGTTACCGGAGAAGAAGCTTCGCAAAATTAGGTTAACAACTCTTAATGCCTTTTTGGCAATGCTGTTACATTGAGCTCTGGGCTTAGATTGTTTGAGATCAATATGCCAAGGTCCTTGACAGAGTGAGGGTCGTCTACGAGGTTGTATCCACCCAGCTTGTATTTGGCATTCTGATTTTTGTTGCCAATGTGTAGGACAGTATGTATTATGTACATACACAACCACAACAATACGCAAGCAAATAATAGATACAAACTCAAGGTAAACCACTCCAAACTCGATTGCAGAAAATACGACTTCAGCAACAGAGTGGTCAATCAATGCCTGGAATGCACTACCTGACTCTGTGGTTTCTTCCCCAAACCCCCAAAACTTTAACCTTAGACTGTCTACTGTTGACCTCACCCCATTCCTAAGAGGTCCATAAATGGGGCGTACATAAGTGCACCAGCGTGCCTACCGTCCCTGTCCTAATATTCCTTTTTACTCTTACTCTTTTCATGTATTCAAATTATGTTTATACTTTTACCTGTTATCTTATATATGATTGACAAAATAAAATAAAATAAAATAAAATAAAATAAAATAAAATAAATAAATAAATAAATAAATAAATAAATAAATAAATAAATGTAACTTTTTACATAATGTAAAAACTTAACTGACTTAAAAAGAGGATTAGATGAAGTGGAAGACAGGTCTATCCATTTCAGGGGTGAAATCCAGCAGGTTCTGACAGGTTCTGGAGAACCGGTAGTGGAAATTTTAAGCAGTTCGGAGAACCGGTAGTGGAAATTTTGAGTAGTTCGGAGAACTGGCAAATACCACCTCTGTGTGGCCCCAGAGTGGGGTGGGAATGGAGATTTTGCAATATCCTTCCCCCAGGAGTGGGGAGGGAATGGGGAATTTGCAGTATCCTTCCCCTGGAGTGGGGTGGGAATGGAGATTTTGCAGTATCCTTTCCCTGCCACGCCCACCAAGCCATGCCCCCAGAACCGATAGTAAAAAAATGTGGATTTCACCACTGATCCAGGGTTGTTAGTTTTGAGGTGTCAGTGTTACCTTCCAGGTTGAAAGCAGTATCCCTCCACGTATCAACGGGCTCCAAATCCACTCCAATTTGTTAGCATCCAGGTTTATCTGATTGGCTACTGTAAGAAACAAAATATTGGAGTATTGGATTTGGCCCGTTCCAGCAGTTCAATAATTTTTGTCCTTCGGTCTTATTTCTTCAAGCTTTGAATTAAAGAGCTGAGACACTGATGGTTTTGTAATGTACTGCTTTGTTGTGGATTTAAATCCTGCTTATGTCTCATCAATTACTTCGGAGGTACAATGCTGAGAAACAAATCAATGAGTCATATGAAATTAAACGAGGCCTGGGTGGATTCCACATTTAGCGATCGTGATGGGTGTCCTGTGTATCAGGGCCTGGATTGAAGGTGTGAAAACTTCCTGGTCTTTTTAGTTCTCTGGATGGCCTTCAGAAATCATGGAGCCTTCAGAAAAACCAAATGTACAGGTACAGTATACTGTATGTGGTACCTCGCTCAATAGTAGTAACCGTGAGAGGGATCTTGGAGTCCTGGTGGACAACCGTTTAAGTATGAGCCAGCCGTGTGCAGCACCTGCCAAGAAAGCCAACACAGTCCTAGGCTGCTTAAACAGAGGGATAGAATCAAGATCGCATGAAGTGTTAATACCACTTTATAAGGCCTTGGTAAGGCCATGTTTTCTTTTCTGTGGAAAGTGGGTCCAAATGGCTCTTTGAGTGTTTAAGGTTGCAGACCCCTGCACTAGACTAAAAGTAAAGGTAAAGGTTCCCCTAGCACATATGTGCTAGTCGTTCCTGACTGTAGGGGGCGCTGCTCATCTCCGTTTCAAAGCCGAAGAGCCAGCGCTGTCCGAAGACGACTCCGTGGTCATGTGGCTGGCATGACTAAATGCCGAAGGCACATGGAGCGCTATTACCTTCCCACCAAAGGTGGTCCCTACTTGCATTCTTTACGTGCTTTCGAACTGCTAGGTTGACAGAAGCTGGGGGAAGTAACTGTTGTGGCTCATCAGCGGCCTGTGCGGATTGTATCTGATTCTGACAGCGAGGAGGCTGGTGTGGTGCTGCGCCAGCAGCCTGTGTAGCTGGCACCCGAGTCAGACAATGAGGAGGCTGGAGAAGATGTGGTACCAGAGGCAGGGATTCAGCCAGGGCCTTCAGAACCTCCAGAAGCTCCCATAAGTGAAGAGGAAGAAGAGGAGGAGCCTCTTCTCGATGCAAGGGTACGCAAAGCTGCCAAAAGGCAGGAGTAGCTCCTCAGGAGGAGATCTCATCGAGAGTAAGGCTTGGGGCTAATTGGCCACTCCCTTAGCCTATTTAAGGAGGAACATTGACTGAAGCAAATTGTAGGGAACAACTTTAGTTCATTCTCCTTTGTGTCTGGATTCTCTGCAAATTGCTTCTGGGCTTTCTGCCAATCTTAGTAAGATTATGATTACTTTATCTTTGTTTTCTTGTAGGCTGTTAAGGAAGTTTATTAACAGCCTTTGTTTGGAAAAAGCTGAGTTATTTTAGTAAATTTAAGTTTTGTACAAACTTTGTGTGTGCTGTGTTCTTTGGGGTCCGTAGCTGGGGCAGAACAGTAATGGGAGCTCACTCCGAAACGCGACACTAGGGATTTGAACCGCTGAACTACCGAACTTCTGATTGACAAGCTCAGCGTCTTAACCATTGAGTCCACCGCGTCCCCTTCACTAGACTAGACATACCCAATTTCTGCAACCATTCTTCATATGTTTTAGCCTTCAGTGCCCTAATAATCTTTCTTGTTCTTCTTTGCTCTCTTTACTTTAGGAAAATGCTAATCAGTGCTTGGAGATTCTAAGAATCTGGAGGGATCCAAACAAGATCAGATTTAACCACAGCACTCTGGAGACGTTCATAACTGTCAATACAGGTAGTCTTTGACTTACAACTATTTGTTTAGTGACCATTTAAAGTTACAATGGCACTGAAGAATGTGACTTATGACAGTTTTACACGGTTATGACCTTTGCAGCATCCCCATGATCATGTGATCAAAATTCAGGTGCTTGGAAAAAACTGTCTCATATTTACGACCGTTCTTGTGTCCCGAGGTCACGTGTTCACCTTTGGCGAAGTTCTCACAAGCAAACTCAATGGGAAAGCCAGATTCGCTTAACAACCGGGTTGCTAATTTATCCAACGTGGCGATTCACATAACAACTATGGCAAGAAACAGTCGTAAAATGGGGGCAAAACTGACTTAACAAACGTCTCACTTAACAACAAAATATTGGGGCTCAATCGGGGTCATAAATCGAGGACTACCTGTAGACATGACTCTATCCGTGCTCTAGTTTTAATGTCTGAGAAGGTCGTACACCTCTTAAGAAGCAAATCTACATTTTGGCAAGAAGACTCGTAATTCCTGCTAGAAGCTGTGACCCAAGGAGCCTTTGCTGAAGACCAGATGGCACACCAATTTCAAGCTTGTCTAGATGAGTTAAGATTATTGTAACACACTCCCCGAGCTTTTGTTGTACCCTGCCAGCGGCCTGCGCAGATCGTGTCTGATCCCGATGAAGAGGAGGCTGGTGTGTTGTCGCGCCAGCAGCCTGTACAGCCAGCGCTCGCGTCGGACAGCGAGGAGGCTGAAGAGGATGTGGTGCCAGAGGCAGAGACTCAGCCAGGGCCTTCAGAACCTCCAGAGGCTCCTTCCAGTGGAGAGAGCAAAGTGGAGGAGCCTCTCCTCAATGCTTGGGCACGCAGGGCTGCCAAAAGGCAGGAGTGGCTACTCAGGAGGAGGAGGAGGTCTACTCGAGAGTAGAGCTTGAGGATAATTGGCCACTCCCTTAACCTATTTAAGTCACACGCAGCTAGTGCTTTCTTGCTAGAAACAACGTCTCATTACTACAGAGCATCTTGGAGAGCGAGCGACTTCTCCTATCTGGTTTTCTGGGCTGATTGCCAACCTTTGTCGGACTTTGTTCTTAATAACTTTGATAAGGACCCTTTGCACGGGAAGCCTGCATTCTTGAAAGGGGTTTGTTTGGAATTAAACAGTGTTTGCGAAGCTTGGTGTGTGTCACATTCTCTGGGAATCCGAAGCTGGGCCAGAACAACTTTATGAAAGTGACTGGAAAGCTACAGATCCAATGAAAGACAATATTTGTAGCTCAGGAATGAAATGAAGGGTTTCTTGGTTGCTCTCTGAGCTTGGTTATTTTCTTGTAGACGTTTCAGGACCCAAACGAGGTAACATCATCAGTGCTAGAAGGGAGTGGGAGTCTCACTGGGGTTGTTCGTTTTCTTGTAGCTGTTTCATGACCCAAACTACGTAACATCATTAGTGCTAGTGCATGTTGCATCACTAGCACTGATGATATTAACTAGTTTGGGTAATGATGTTGCATCTCTAGCCCTGATGGTGTTACCTAGTTGGGTAATGAAATGCCTGCAAGAAAGCAACCCAGCTCAGAGAGCACCAAGGACTCCACATTCCTCCTCCTCCTCCTCCTCTCCAAAACCCCACTCCCTTCTACTATTGATGATATTGCCTAGTTGGGTAATGAAATGTGTCAGTGTATTCATGACTGGCAGAGACATGGCAACAAGGTCAGCCAATGGGAACTCTTTGGAAACTGAAACAGTATTTGACTGAAACAGCAAGGAGCCTGGGCGTGGCTTAGGCTTATCTTAACTGCCCTGTATAGAGGAGGTTCTCTTTGTCTGTATTAAGCTCTGAGCTCTGAAGCTGCAAACTAGTCTGCAACACTGAAACTGAAACTCTTCTCTCCTCTTCCTGTGTTTGCTTGTAACTACTACCACGTTGGAAGAACCTGCCATTGGTATTGTACATTTACTTATGTGTTATATTATTGTTGTGACCTAGGCTTACTTAGTCATTACAAGACACAATTAGTCTCAAACAAACCTATTTTATTGTAACAGCTGAGAATTACTTCATTCCCAGCTGGGTCCAAATTAATTGCAAAACAAGTCCTTCGTAAGAAGTCCTTCGGGCTTATCACAAACCTTTATCTTCTTTGGCACCCTGCCAAAGGCCTTTCTTGGCAAAGCCCCATGAAGTTCAGAAACAAGAGACGCCAACTGGAAACAGATTTAGCAACGTTGCTTTCCTACAAAGAGCCCAAGAGCCTTTGCTGCTCTTTTTTTTTTTTTAATTTGATTTATATGCCGCCTTTCTCCGGAGACTCATGGTGGCTTACAATGCGTTAAGCAATAGCCTTCGTACTTTTGTATATTTATACAAAGTCAGCTTATTGCCCCCACAAACTGTCTCCTCATTTAACCTACCTTAGAAAGGATGGAAGGCTGAGTCAACCTTGAGCCTGGTAAGAATCGAACCTGCAGAAATTGTAGGCAGCTGTGTTAATAACAGGGTGCATTAAACCACTGTACTACCAAGGCTCTTTTAAGCCTTATGGGATGGGCCAATCATCTCCTGGCCTTACTCCCAAGTTGTCCCTTTTTCTTTAGCTGCTCTTGCCTTCTGGCAGCTCTGTGCATGTGTGCACTAGGATCAGGCTCCTCCTGTTCCTCTGTCTCTCTGCTGTCTGACTCTGGAGGCTCCGGAGTCCGCACATCACTCCCAGATGGCCCTGGCCCCATCTCTGCCTCCGACGCAGAGCCCTCATCTGGGCCTTCCCCAGACTCCAGGACTGGCCCATGTTCCTCCCCAGTCTCCTCACTGTCCGACTCTGCTGCCAGCTCCGCAGGCTGCTGGTGGACCACAACAATTATATATAAAGAGAAGTTAATGAATCCTGCTGAATCAGTTACCTGTGTGTGCTTTCTGCATGTGATTGCTGCAATAAACTCTGACAAAATGTCTGCGAGAAAACAACCCAGCTCAGAGAACACAAAGAAACCTACATTCCCCCCCCTCCTCCTCTCCACAAACCCCACTCCCTTTTACTATTGATGATGTTACCTAGTTGGGTAATGAAATATCTGCAAGAAAACAACAAAGCTCCTACTACTCCTCTCCACAAACCCCACTCCACTTTTTTTTTGTAAATTCCCCCTTTGAAACTCACTGTGATTGCTGGCATATGAAGCTTTGGAAGAAGGGAAGGAGGGAGGGAGGAAAAGAGGGAAGGAAAGAAAGAAGGAAAAAAGGAAGGAGACTGGATAATTTATAGAAGGAAGGCAGGAAGGGAAGGAAGGAAGAAAGAAAGAAAGGAAGAGAGGGAGGGAAGGGAGGGAGGAAGGAAGGAAGGAGAGAGAAAGTGAATAGATGCATGGAAGGAGGGAAGGAAAGGAGGGAGGGAGGGAGGGAAGGAAGGAAGGAAGAAAGGGAGGAATGAAGAAAGAAAGAAAGAAAGAAAGAGAAAGGAGAGAGTGGATAGATACATGGAAGGAGGGAAGGAAAGGAGGGAGGGAGGGAGGAAGGGAAGGAAGGAAGAAAGAAAGAAAGAAAGAGAAATGAAGAAAGAAAGAAAGAAAGAAAGAAAGAAAGAAAGAAAGAAAGGAGAGAATGATAGATGCATGGAAGGAAAGAAGGAAAGAGAGTGGATAACTGGAAGGAAGGAAGCAAGGAAGGAAGGAGGGAAGGAGAATGGATGGAAGAAAGGAAGGGAGGGAGGAAGGAGAGAAAAAAAGAAAGAAAAAAGAAAAGAAAAGAAAAGAAAAAAAGGAGAGAAAGAGCAAGAAATAAAGAAAGAAGAAAGAGAAAAAGAAAAAAAAATATGCTGTAGTTTTCCTTCTTTTCACTTTCATACCCACTTCATTTTATAAAGACTACCCTGACTTTTACTGAGGCGAAAGTGACCAAATTAAGTATACTTGAAACAGACATATCCTTATGACATTTTGACAGTTCAATTATTTATGTGTGATGTGGGATGAGAGGGGGAAAGAATATTAAGAGAAATCCACCGTTTGCTTCCTTCCCTTCTCCTCTGAGCTCTTTGTGCCTACAGTGGATGTCAGGTGATTTTTTTCCAAAAATGATACAACCATATCTATAGTTTCGTTTCCCCCCCACTTCCTCCCCCCCCCCCCACCATTCTGGCTGCTCCAGAAAAATCATCAAATGCTGCCAAGTCATATGAATAATATATTTTTTTTCATTTGGTATCAGAGCTTTCGTAAATAGGCTATATGATTTGCTATAGGAAAACTCAGCTGCAATAACATTGATATTCATGAAAAGCTAGTCGTAATTGTGGAAAGACATCAAGATAGCGCAAATATCAAAAGAGAAAAACAAAAAAACAAAAAAAGGAATGCTGGGACAATATTATGTCATGAAAGTTATCGTCCGTAATATCATAACATCCCTATTATTGTCCTTATTCTATCTTTTTGTTGTTGTTGTTGCTAGTTGCGAAGTCGTGTCTGACCCATCGTGACCCCATGGACAACGTTCCTCCAGGCCTTCCTGTCTTCTACTATCCCCTGGAGTCCATTTAAGCTCACACCGACTGCTTCAGTGACTCCATCCAGCCACCTCCTTCTCTGTCGTCCCCTTCTTCTTTTGCCCTCAATCGTTCCCAGCATTCGGCTCTTCTCCAGGGAATCCTTCCTTCTCATTAGGTGGCCAAAGGATTTGAGTTTCCTCTTCAGGATCTGGCCTTCTAAAGAGCAGTCAGGGTTGATCTCCTCTAGGACTGACTGATTGGATTGCCTTGCAGTCCAAGGGACTTGCAGGAGTCTTCTCCAGCTCAGAGTTCAAAGGCCTCCATTCTTTGGCGCTCAGCCTTCCTAATGGTAAAAAGCAGCATTATAACGCTGCTCAAATAATGCAGAAACCAGCAATAAATTAGATAAAATTAGGGCTGAGCTGAAATTGACTCTTGCATATTTGCCAGCACCTATGGCAAAATGGGAGGTGTGTATGCATCTGTGTGTGCGTGGCACCCTCAGTGGCATTCAAACTAGATTCCTTTTTTTTTTTCTAATGGATCTTTTAAAAGGGAGGAGTGGGGAGGGGGAGTCCTTTTGGCTTAGGAAGCATTATTAGCTACACTTTTACAATATTGTATTTGAAACCGAAAAATACAAAATTGCATGTCAGCAGCCTGAAATCTCATTCACGGGCGCCATTGTGCAGTCAGCGAAGCTCTCTTCCAATTAAAGGAAGAGCAATTTGACACGGAGTGAAATGAAGCAGAACATGTTTTAAAATAGTCTTGCTCTTCGAAATTAGAAAAGTGGAACAGGCTGTGCCAAATTAGACAGGGTGCTCCATTTAGAATGAGGGTCCAAAACAAGAGGGGCTCTCTGTAATGATGCGATAACAACAGGAGGTAGCCGAGCTTATTATATTATTTATTTAACTTTGTTTTTCTCCTCTGAAGCTGAAAGTCAATGATTTAAATGGAAAAGACAGCGTCCTGTGGGGTTTATTTTTTTCCTTTAAAAGGAAACGTTGAGAAAAAAAAATGAGCCCAACGTTTCCAGCCGAAATGTTCTGGAGTTGGAAATATATCTATATCATCTATTTCTATAGGTAGTCCCTGATTTAGGACCACAATGCAGCTGTGAGTTTTAGTCAGAAGTCATTGAAATTGCAAGTTGAGTTGTTACATGACTAAAGAGAGACAGGGATAGATAAATAGATAGATAGATAGATAGATAGATAGATAGATAGATACAGTAGAGAGATAGATATAGATAGATGACAGATAGATAAATATAGATAGACAGATGATAGACACAGTGGTAGGTTTCAAATTTTTTTACTACCGGTTCTGTGGGTGTGGCTTGGTGGGTGTGGCATGGCTTGGTGGGCATGGCTTGGTAGGTGTGGCAGGGGAAGGTTCAGTGGTAGGTTTCAAAAATTTTTACTACCGGTTCTGTGGGTGTGGCTTGTGGGCAGGGCATGGCTTGGTGGGTGTGGCAGGGGAAGAATACTGTAAAATCTCCATTCCCACCCCACTCTGGGGGAAGAATACTGCAAAATCTCCATTCCCTCCCCAATCCAGGGGAAGGTTACTGCAAAATCCCCATTTCCTCCTGATTTGGGAGGCAGAGAATAGATGGATGTGGGGCCAGTCAGAATTTTTACTACCGGTTCTCTGAACTACTCAAAATTTCCACTACGGGTTCTCCAGAACTGGTAAGAACCTGCTGAGACCCACCTCTGGATAGATAGATAGATAGATAGATAGATAGATAGATAGATAGATAGATAGATAGATAGACGGATGGATAGATGACAGATCAATAAATATAGATAGATAGGTGATTGATTGATTGATTGATAGATAGAGAGATAGATAGATAGATGAGAGATAAATGAGAGATAGATGAGAAAGAGAGAGATAATAGGTAGATAGATAGACAGACATATAGCTAGACAGATGTCCATCCATCCATCCATCCATCCATCCTTCTATCTAGATGAGTGGCATGGTAGTCTAGTGGTGAAAATGCACGCCTCCAACTTCGAAGGTTGAGAGCTCAATCCTAGGCAGCAGCAGATGTTTCTCTCTCAGAATGCAAAGAAAAAAAAATATCTGCTATGAACTCAGCATGGCGTGAGGAAGGGCATCCAGCCAGTAAATTCTCAATTCCATTCAGTCAGCCCAATGCTACTCTGAATTAAGGGATTACAGAGTCGTAAAAAGGAAGATAGGTAGATAGATAGATAGATAGATAGATAGATAGATAGATAGATAGATAGATAGATAGATAGAGGGATGATAGGGACATTTTATATGTATGTATGTCTGATGCAATGGCCTACAGGTGAAGACACTCACCTCAGAAGGTTGAGAGTTCAATCCTAGGCAGTGACAATTATGGTCATAAAACGAGGACTACCTGTATTCTCAAGTCAACCAAATTTTATCTATTTTAATAATTTGGGATCAGATTGTCAGATCTTATTATTATTCAGACATAGCTTAAACACGGTTTGCTGTTCTTAATTGTAAATAAAAAGTATTTTTTTTAAAAAAATAATTCTTGAAGAGTTTTTGAAGCCACCAATTTTCACAACCTATTTTTCTTTTTTCATTTTTTTTACTTCCAGTTAGCTGAATAAATATATTCACTTCGTCTGAACGCTGTTTTATTTTTCTCTCCACATCCCAACTCTTTTTGATTTTTGCATAACTGAACAAGAAGTATTCAATGCTTTTAATGAGAACCTGGTAGCACTGCAGCAATTATTACGAAGCAGAGTAAACTTTATGAGCTGGAATAAATTTAATTCTACCTCATAATAAATGTGACAGCATTTTCGAAGCAACCTTTGTTGTTCCATTAAATTATTCTCTCCCTATTTTTTAAATTTAATCCTGAATAGATTAAAGGAATGAATTTTTAAACTGTGCTGAGAAGAATCTCGTCTGAAATGGGACCTTGAGACACTGGAAGGAAAACTGTGTAATAAACAGATTTTTACTTCAGGGATATTTTTTCTCTCTCCTCTATTGCTTTAAAGCAATTGCTGCCTTCCTGAAGAAGAAGCTGAGAGGAGAAAAGAAATATAACAATTTTACCAAGAACAGAGGGTTCATTTGACAGCACCCATTAAAAAGATTTAATGAAGCTCCCAGGAGTTATTTTGAAATCGGCCCAGGAGATGTTTAGAATTCAGTCTGCACTTTGGTATTTATTTAAATCATAAAAATCACAGATGGAGCCGTTATTGATACCTATGGAAAGTACAATGTGAATTATGGGGCTTTTTTTTTTTTTTAGTACAGAGCTTGTAGGGAGTCAAGACTTTTTGCTGAGAGGAGAATGAAATTTTTTAAAAAAATCTACCAAAGATGGAGAAATTAGGACTGCAAAACTGATAGCCATGCACCTGTGTCCAATATATCTCCCTCATAAGCATAAATTTAACTAAGAATCTATAAAGACTTCACTGCTTCTCCCCCAGATGGAAGCACCTGTTCCCTTAAACAAATATATGTTGCTCTTTCAGTGATAAATCTGACAGAAATTGGGATTTTAGGGACCACCAAAAAGTCTCATCTGGACTTAAGAAAGGACTTAACTCTTAGTGTTTTCATTTAGAACAGGAGTAGTTTCACCAATGATAAAGTTAGACTATTGTCCCTTGATCCTTGTGATCATGGAGCCTCAGCTACGGATGTGAAATAAGTTTTTAGTTAGGGCAGTTAGTTAGTTAGTTAGTTAGTTAGTCTCCAACAGTTGTGGACTTCAGCTCCCAGAATTCCTCAGCCAGCAACTTTAAGACTTGTGGACTTCAACTCCCAGAATTCCTCAGCCAGCATGGCTAGCTGAGGAATTCTGGGAATTGAAGTTCACAAATCTTAAAATGGCCAAAGTTGGAGATCCCCCAAGTTAGGGAAATGAGCCACTTGACTTCAGATGGAAGAATTTCTAGATGATTCATCTTCATATTGCGATTCTGCTGCTGATTTATGGTGTCTTTATCTCAGATTTTGGAATTATAGCCTGATTTGAATCAAGTGTATAATATTCACCTTAGGGAAAACAGTTATATATATTTTTCTTACACTAGATCTCTAAGGCAAGATGAAATTAGAATTAAGCAAAGTTCATTTAGGCACTGTCCCAATAAATAATCCAGCAAAGCAAAATAAGGAAGAAGAATCTTTTAAAATCGTTATGTTTGTGCATCTTCCTTCTCCTTCTCCTTCTCCTTCCTCCTCCTCCTCCTCTTCTCCTTCTCCTTCTCCTTCTTCTTCTCTTCTCCTTCTCCTCCTCCTCCTCCTCTTCTCCTTCTCCTTCTCCTTCTCCTTCTCCTTCTTCTTCTCTTCTCCTTCTCCTTCTCCTTCTCCTTCTCCTTCTCCTTCTCCTTCTCTTCTCCTTCTCCTTCTCCTTCTCCTTCTCCTTCTCCTTCTCCTTCTCCTTCTCCTTCTCCTTCTCCTCCTTCTTCTCGTCCTCGTCCTCCTCCTCCTTTGCTGATTCACATTGAAAGGATTTCTATATCATTTCCTTTCCATTAAATTCATTCACAAACACAAATTAAAAATCAGTTTTTCTTTTAAATTTTCTGCAACTGGAGACCGGGAGCCTGGAAGAAGATTTAACGCCACATCAACCTGACTAATTTTATGAGATGTTCAATGCCCACATTTGAATGTAAAGTTCTCGTTGGAACTTCTGAGTCAACTTTCCTTCTAATAATAAATAATAATAACATTAAAGGTAAAGGTAAAGGTTCCCCTCGCACATATGTGCTAGTCATTCCCGACTCTAGAGGGCGGTGCTCATATCTGTTTCAAAGCCGAAGAGCCAGCGATGTCCGAAGACGTCTCCGTGGTCATGTGGCCCAGTCTCCGTGGTCATGTGGCTGGCATGACTAAATGCCAAAGGCGCATGTAACGCTGTTATCTTCTCACCAAAGGTGGTCCCTGTTTTTCTACTTGCATTTTTTATGTGCTTTCGAACTGCTAGGTTGGCAGAAGCTGGGACAAGTAATGGGAGCTTTCGCAGCACTAGGGATTCGAACCGCTGAACTGCCGACCCTTTCGACCAACAAGCTCAGTGTCTTAGCCACTGAGCCACCACGTCCCTAGAATAACACTACATATTATTAAACAGAGACGTTAATTTCCAATAACGGATCCCTGTCCCGCCTGCATGGAAGAAGGGACTCTGAGGAGACACCATTCTAAATATTCTATTTTGAGAAGGAAATACAGTTGTATAAAACATTTCATTTCATTTCAGGGCCGGATGGCACAAACTGTTCTTTTGTTTTACTTCCAGAATACTTGAACGGTTGGACTTGTTGCGATTGAAAGAAAATGGAAGATTCTAGAACGGAACATTTGGCCCAACCCTTCAGAAAAATCAGCTGGTCTCCCTCCAGAGACCTTTTAACCATTTTGTGCCGATTCCTGATCTGTTCCTTCTTTTTTTTCTTCCCTTGATAGAAGCTCAATACGCTACCACGGACAATTTAATCAAAACCCTTTAAAAAAAGGTCTTCCGTTTGCTCACCGGTTCTATTTTTTCCCCCCTCCTCACAGAGATGCTATTGACTCCCCCTCGGAGTAATACCAGCGAAGCAAAGGAAAGGTCAATCACCCCTTAGCTTTCGATATCCCGCACGAAGAAAGAAAAGAGATAAATAAAACGTGCTGTGATTTGCCTCAGAAGGGATTCTTGTTTATTCCTTCGACCGGCTTTCAAAACCGAGCCCGAGGAAGAAAAACCACAGGAGGCAAAACACAAAACAATGTTGTTGCCTTTGTGTTTTAATACCCGGAGTAAAATGGAAGCCAAATGGATCAAGCCGATAATAGAAAGGTTGGCAGCGTGATTAGCTACCATGTCAAGGGAAAAAAAAAAAAGCTTTTAAACTTTAAGTCGCGGTGGGGCGAGTAATTGGCCTTGGGGAAAAAAAAAAAGACTGCTTCCTCATTTGAGTAGCTAAATATTTCCTCTCAATCAATCCTAGTTTTTCTAAATCAACCCTGGCTGTTCTTTGGAAGGGCAGATCCTGAAGCTGGAGCTCAAATAGTTTGGCCACCTAATGAGAAGAGATAACTCCTAGGAGAAGGCCCTGATGTTGGGAAAGATGGAAGGCAAAAGAAGAAGGGGACGGCAGAGGATGAGATGGTTGGAGGGTGTCATGGACGCAATGAACACAAATGTGGGTAACCTCCAGGAGACAGGGAGGACAGGGGGGCCTGGTATGCTGTGGTCCATGGGTTGCAGAGTCCTTTCTTCCTTCTCTTTTGCTCCTCCCATCCTTCCTTTCCTTCCTTCCTTTCCTTCCTTTCCTTCCTTTCCTTTCTTTCCTTCCTTTCCTTTCTTTCCTTCCTTTCCTTCCTTTCCTTCCCTCCCTCCTTCTTTCCTCCCCTCCTTCCCTCTTGCTCTTTCCTTTCTTTCTTCCTTCCTTTCCTTCCTTCCTTCCCTCCCTCCTTCTTTCCTCCCCTCCTTCCCTCTTGCTCTTTCCTTCCTTCCTTCCTTCCTTCCTTCCTTCCTTCCTTCCTTCCTTCCTTCCTTCCTTCCTCCCTCCCTCCCTCCCTCTTCCTCCTTCCTTCCTTCCTTCCCTCCCTCCCTCCCTCTTCCTCCTTCCTTCCTTCCCTCCCTCCCTCCCTCTTGCTCCTTCCTTCCTTCCCTCCCTCCCTCATTTTTCAGTGCCACTCTAACTTCAAATCAGGGGTGAAATCCAGCAGGTTCTGACAGGTTCTGGAGAACCGGTAGCAGAAATTTTGAGGAGTTCGGAGAACCGGCAAATACCACCTCTGGCTGGCCCCAGAGTGGGGTGGGAATGGAGATTTTGCAATATCCTTCCCCCAGGAGTGGGGAAGGAATGGGGATTTTGCAATGTCCTTCCCTTGGAGTGGGTGGGAATCAGGGGTGGGTTCTAAATTTTTTTACTACCGATTCTGTGGGCATGGCTTATTTTGTGGGCGTGGCTTGGGGGGGAATTTGACTGGGTGGGCATGGCCAACTTTATTTATTTATTTATTTTTCACTTTTAAAAGCATTTTTTCTACAACTTTAAGAGATTGCAGAAAAAAATGTTTTTAGAAGCCTCTGACGATCAGGCAACTTAGTTGGGATCGCCAGAGGCTTTTAGAGGCATTTTTTTCCTACAGCCTCTTCGGCTGAAGAGGTTGTAGAAAAAAATGCTTTTAAAAGCCTCTGACGATCCCAGCTGAGCCGCACGATCATCAGAGGCTTTTCAAAAACTTTTAAAAGCATTTTTTTGGCCGAAGAGGTTGTAGAAAAAATACTTTTAAAAGTAAAAAAAAAAAAAGCCTCTGATGAGGTGGGCGGGGTAATCAAGTGGCAATCGGGCCGGGGACCGGTTCGGGGGCATGTCCAGCCAATGTTATTTACCTGTTCTCCAAACTACTACAAATTTTTACTACCAGTTCTTGCGAACCGGGAGCAACCCACCACTGGTGGGAATGGAGATTTTGCAGTATCCTTCCCCTGCCACGCCCACCAAGCCATGCCCACAGAACCGGTAGTAAAAAAATTTGGATTTCACCACTGCTTCAAATGGTCACTAAATGAACTGTTGTGAGTCAAGGACTCCCTGGACATGATGGATTGATCGTTTATAATGAAAAACTGTGTGAATTCACGAAGGATACAAGCCTGAGGGGAACTTCTGAATGCGGACAGGTCTTCCTTTGACACTGTCAAGTGTAAATTTTGGAGGAAAATGCCAGTGAAAAGCAATTAGATTCAATTTCAAGGAAACATGGGTAGAATCATTTCCCACAATGTTATTTATACCAGAGACAGGGTCAGGAATTATATCTAAATGATAATGCATGCCAGCTTTTAAATGACTGGTGTCGATGTTGTCACTGACATCAGGCTGGGAAAAAAACCACATTACCAGGAAGCATGGTGCTAGCAAATGCATCTTGTTTGGTGTAATTTAATGCACCGTATAATTTAATGTGAAGCATAGAAACTGCGCAAACTTGACAAAATGCTACAGTTAACTATGTAGCGCAACAAAGGAAGTGGAGTGATTTATCTTATCTATGATTTCACATCTAACCAATTTTGACAGAGCGTTAGAATGTTTGCTTCCATACGCTGGGCCCTTTCTCCAAGTCAGGTGTTGAAATCGCTCAGTTAAATTGAATAGTTGACAGTTGAAAACACGAAGTCTTTATGTGTGTTAACAGAAGAATAGAGTTGGAAGGGACTTTGGAGGTCTTCTAGTCCAACCTCCTTCTCAAGCAGGAAACCCTATATATATTTCAGACAAATGGTTGTCTAATTCTTGTCCTGCTTTCAGAAGATCATATGACGGCTGTGGCCAGGGGGGCTTTTTAACAGGTTCACCTGATCTACCAGTTGTGTCCCTTTCTGGACCGGGACGCCTTGCGCACGGTCACTCATGCCCTAGTCACTTCCTGTCTGGACTACTGTAATGCTCTCTACATGGGGCTCCCCTTGAAGAGCACTCGGAGGCTCCAACTGGTCCAGAATTCGGCTGCGCGGGTGATTATGGGAACGACTCAGTGCACCCATGTAACAGCTCTCCTGCGCGAGCTGCACTGGCTCCCGGTGGTCTTCCGGGTGCGATTCAAGGTGCTGGTTACCACCTTTAAAGCACTCCATGGCTTAGGACCTGGGTACGTACGAGATCACCTTCTGCCACCAATAGCCGCCCACCGGCCAATACGCTCCCACAGAGAGGGACTCCTCAGGGTGCTCTTGGTCAAACAATGTCGACTGGCGACACCCAGGGGGAGAGCCTTCTCTGTGGGGGCACCTGCCCTCTGGAATGAATTGCCCCCAGAGATACGTATGATCCCCGAGCTACGTACCTTTTGCCATGCCCTTAAGACTCTATTGTTTCAACAGGCTGGGCTGGCGTAGAAAACGAATTTTAATTGGGTGTTTTTAGTTTTTTTTTTTTAATACAAGAGCCAAATTATTTAATATGTTTTAAACTGTTTTTAAATTTTGTGGAGATATGTTGTTTTATTGTGGCTGTACACCGCCCTGAGTCCTTCAGGAGAAGGGCGGTATAAAAATTTAAATAAATAAATAAATAAATAAATAAATAAATAAATAAATAAATAAATAAATAAATAAATAAATAAATTCTTCTTAAAAACCTCCAGTGTTGGAGCACCCACAACTTCTGAAGGCAAGTTGTTCCACTGATTAATTGTGCTCACTGTCCAGAAAATTTCTCCCTTGTTCTAGGTTAGTTCTCTCCTTGATTAGTTTCCATCCATTGCTTCTTGTCCTGCCTTCAGGTCAATGGTAAAATCCAATTTTTTTTACTACCGGTTCTGTGGGCGTGACTTCGGTGGGCGTGGTGTGGCTTGGTGGGCGTGGCTTGGTGGGTGTGGCAGGGGAAGGATACTGCAAAATCTCTGTGCCCGCCCCTCTCCAGGGGAAGGATACTGCAAAATCTCCATTCCCGCCCCTCTCCAGGGGAAGGATACTGTAAAATCTCCATTCCCGCCCCTCTCCAGGGGAAGGATACTGCAAAATCTACATTCCCACCCCTCTCCAGGCGAAGGATACTGCAAAATCTCCATCCCTGCCCCACTCTGGGGCCAGCCAGAGGTGGTATTTGCCTGTTCTCTGAACTACTCAAAATTTCCACTACCGGTTCTCCAAACTGCTCAAAATTTCCATTGCCGGTCCTCCAGAACCTGTCAGAAACTGCTAGATGTCACCCCTACTTCAGGTTGATCTCCTCTCTTCTTTGTGGCAGCCCCTGAGATATTGAAGGATTGCAATCATGTCATTCCTAGTCCTTCTCTTCATTAAACGAGACATACCCATTTCCTGCAACAATTCTTCACATGTTTCAGCCTCCAGTCCCCTAATCATCTTTATTGCTCTTCTCTGCACTCTTTCTAGTCTCAGCATCTTTTTTATATTGTGGTGACCAAACCTGGGTGCAATATTCCAAGTGCGGTCTTACCAAAGCAGCCCTCAAAAGTACCTAAAGCAATACTAACACTTCACATGATCTTGATTATATCCCTCTGTTAATGCAACCTAGGACTGTGTTGGCTTTTTTGGCTACTGCTACCCACTGCTGGCTCATATTTAACTGATTATCTACTAGGACAGGGGTCAGCAACCTGCGGCTCTGGAGCCGCATGTGGCTCTTTCACCCCTCTGCTGCAGCTCCCTGTTACTCAATTGGCACGCGATTTATTGAGCTTTTCAACTCCCTGTAGGCCAACCATGGATAAATTCAAGAAAAGAAAAGTTTCAGAAGAAAACAGAACATTTAATTCAACTACATACTGTATGCTAGTTTTGTGGCTGCTCAGGAAATAGTCAGGAGCTAGAAGGGTTTTGTGGCTCCCGGTGTTTTCTTTTCTGTGGGAAATGGGTCCAAATGGCTCTTTGAGTGTTTAAATTGCACATACCCCTGTACTATGACTTCAAGATAATTCTCACAGTTACTACTATTGAGCCAGGTATCACCTATTCTATACCTGTCTTCTCCAACACTATCATTGTATGGTTTCTAAATCTAAAAAAAGACTAAATCTAAAAAGACTAGGAGAAGTCCCTTTGTGATTTCTTCTCTGGAGGTTGAAATCTAGGAAGCTCACCAACCTGCAAAGCCGTAAGATCAATCATTAGTAATGAAAGATAGGACATTCACCCATCTTTCTTATCACCTAACTAGGATAAAAGTCTTAGCTAGGGGAATAGCTATTTTCCAAAACACCTGAGGGCCAGACAAGGAATAATGGATGGAAACTGATCAAGGAGAGATTCAACCTGGAAATAAGGAGGAACTTTCTGACAGTGAGAACAATCAACCAGTGGAACAGAAGTTGCCTTCGGAAGTTGTGGGAGCTTCATTACTTGAGACTTTCAAGAAGACATTTGACTGCCATTTGTCAGAAATGGTGTAGGGTCTCCTGCTTAGGCAGGGGGTTGGACTAGATGATTTATAAGGTCCCTTCCAACTCTGTTAATCTGTTAAAAAAGAATAGGGCATGTGATGTGACACCCAGAAAAATACGGCATCCTTCACTTAATCCTCCAAGGAAAGATTGAAGGCAAACGGGGTCCAGGGAGAAGAAGAACATCGTGGCTTCAAATTCTGAGGGACTGGTTTGGACAAAACTCAACAGTGGTTTTTCGTGCGGCTGTTGATAAAAATAGGATCGCTAACATGATCGCCAACTTCTGATGACAGATATGGCACAAGAAGAAGAAGAAGAAAGAGAATTTTATAATAATTTTAGAACTTTCTTCTTGGAAGGAAGGAAATGGTCAGACTAAACTGGAGATGGTTTTAGCTTTGTCCTACAATCGGTGCTAAGTACTATACTACCCACTAAGTATCATTCTGAGAATTAGAGTGATAACCTTAAAAAGAAAAAAAGAAAAGAAAGGGAATTCAAAGCAGAAATGAAATTGGACAGCCTTGAGACTTCCCAATGTGATCGAGAAACGTTTGACACTCCCGAGTGTCACGATTACATCCTTTTCTGGATGACAGCAAAACCCTCATTATTTTGGGGAAGTTTTTAAAACTGTCAGGTTTTGCTACATAGATCCCAGCCAGCTACCTCTCTCAAAGCCTGTTTCTTTTTGTAGAAGTAGTGCAAATTGTGTCAGTGTTTCTTATCCAACTTTCTAAGACCCTAGTGATTTAAAAAAAAAACAGTTGAGGGAAGAAGGATAGAAGAAAACTGCTTGAAATACAAGCAAGCCGAAGAGAAGGCTTCACATTTTTCCAGTAGTCTTTGACTTTAAAAAAAGGCATACAGTCATTTCAATGTGCTAACTTCTTCTTTGGATAGCCAATATGGCAGGACAGCGTAAAGCCAATGTGGAGGTTGCTTTGATGTTTTTTTTAATTCCTAGAAAGATAATTATTTCAGATCATTTCCTTTCACTTCTTCAGTTCTCCCTATTGGACACCACATTCCCCTTCAAGATGCTTTGGGCTCCAATAATGGGATTCGTTATTAGAGGTCATACAGAACAACAGAATAATATAGAATAGGATAACTTTATTGTCACTTTGAATGTACACCAATTGGCATAACGTTAAAATAAAATTTTGTTGCATACAGCGCTCAAAAGGTCACACCTCCAATCTACGCTACGTAAACATGACAAAATAAATAAACACAACATTATGCATCTACCCACATATATTATATGAGAAAGAGAAACAACACAGTCTAGTTCGGATGTAAACACGTACATGGCGAGAAAAACGAATCTTGTGAGTTTACCAGATGGATGCAGTGGTGGGTTGCTCCCAGTTCTGTCCGGTTCTGTAGTAAAAGAGGCGGGAGACTCCACCCACCAGCCCGGACATCATAATTGATGATCTACGCATATGCAGAAGCTTCTCCGTGTGCTCCCATTGTGAACCGGTAGTAAAGATAAGTAGAACTCACCCCTGGATGGATGGCACAAGGGAACAAAGCTGTTACAGAATCTACAGAATCTTGCTAGAAATATTTTGAAACCTCCTCCCAGAGGGGAGCAACAGAAACAGACTGTGAAGTTAGTGTGTGGGGTCTCTAACAATGCTTTCAGCTCTAAGCACATAGCGCTGATAAGCAGTATCCTGAATGATGGGAAGTGAACTTCTTGTAATCTTCTCTGCTGTCCTCACCACTCTCTGAATGGACTCTGAATGGAATAATAAGGAGCACAGTGGCTTGAATGTTTGGAACTAGAGGTGGAATTCAGCCGATTTGAACCGGTTCAGGCGAACTGGTAGCGCCGACGATCAGTTGGCCGTGCCCACCCGCTCCCGTCCTATCCTGTCCTTTATTTCCTGCTTTGTAGCTCATCTCAATCACGTGGAACAGCTGATTCCCCCCCTCACTGTTCTACTTACCATTGCTGACTTGGAAGGTAAGCAGCTGAGCTTCTAAATGCTCCATTTTCAGCGTTACGCACAAGCACCTTAAGTGCACGCGAGTGTGAGCGAAGCGCGCGCTCACCGAACCAGTTGTAAAACCGGAAGCATTCCACCACTGGTTGGAACACTGGGTGGGAGGTTAGCAAGCTCACGTTCGAGACCCGAGAGCTGCCGTGGGGCAGGGTTGAGTTCTCATCCTTCACTCCAGCTCTGGGATGTGAAAGGAGCTCCTAACTGGGCAACCCCAGGGCTACAGTGATGTCACCAGCTTTCAACCCGGGAAGTGGCTCAGTGCTTCTGACCCGAGTGCAAAAACCAAAACCAGAATGATAGAGTTGGAAGGGACCTTGGAGGTCTTCTAGTCCAACCCCCTGCTCAAGGAGTAGACCCTCTACTACTATTCCAGAGAAATAAGCTGACTTTGTATAAAATATACAAAAGTATGAAGGCTATTGCTAATAAGAAGGCTATCTACAAGACCGCATCCTGCCACCGATTGCCTCCCACCGACCGGTACGCTCACACAGAGAGGGCCTCCTCAGGGTGCCGTCAGCCAAACAATGTAGACTGGCGACCCCCAGGGGGAGAACCTTCTCTGTGGGGGCCCCTGCCCTCTGGAATGAATTACCCCCGGACATACAAAGGATCCCCGACCTCCGCGCCTTCCGTCGTGCAGTGAAGACCCTGTTATTCCAGCAAGCCGCTCTGATGGGATAAATGATTTTAATTTGGTTTTAATGGGGTTTTAAAAATTGGTTTTAAAATGAGAGTTTTAAATTCGGCCTATGATTTAATTATTTTAATCTGCTTTTAAATTCTATTTTTGTACATTGTTTTTATTATGGCTGTTCACCGCCCTGAGTCCTTTGGGAGAAGGGCGGTATATAAATTAAATTAAATAAAATATAAATAAATAAAATAAATAAACGCATTGTAAGCCACCCTGAGTCTCCGGAGAAGGGCGGCATATAAATCAAATTAAAAAAAAAAAGTCTGTCCAATCTCTTCTTGAATATCTTCAGTGATGGGGCATCCACAACCTTTGAAGGCAAGCTTGATGACTTTCTGTTTACTTCTCTCTCTTTTTTTTTTACAGGGAAGGATGTAAATTTGGATGAAATACTTTCTCATTCGGTTGCTTCAGCAAATTTGCCACGAGAAGATTTGACATATGCAATATATTCTACGATTCTGTTTTTTTTTTTGTTTTGTTTTTTTTAAAAAGGCCGCATAAATAGGCTGGTTCTGTTTTGCAAAGCAAGCGGATAACTTTTATGACGAGACTGCCTAGGAATCATAAAAATAAATAGACGACATAGTAAATGGGCAGACCAGTTTCCATCCCCATGTTTAAATACGAATATATCTTTGTTTCGATCCACATAGCTCAGGTTGGAGGACTACAACTGCACAAAGGGTAGCTGCTTTTTCCTGGAGTTCAGATATCAAGTCAATTTTCCCAACCTCTTTTTTAGACTTGGTCCTTAACACCAATAAAACCAAGGAGCTTATAGTAGACTACAGAAGGAATAGATCTGACATCCAGCCAGTGGTGGGTTCCTCCCGGTTTGGTCCGGTTCGGCCGAGCCGGTAGCGGTGACGATATGACGTCACCGAACCGGTTCTCCCCCCGCCCTCCCAACGTTATTCTTACCTTTTATTTGGCCCCACCCCCAATCTATTGCTGCCTCCTGAGTCCCAGCTGATGACTAGAGGGAAAAAAACTGTTTAAACTCTTGCCACGGGGCTTCAAAGGGCCGCCCTACAGCTGATCAGTATTAAAAGCAAACAAATGAGTTGGGTCGTAAGTGTGAGGACTGGTCGTAAGTGTGAGGACCTTCCAGAAATGACCCTGACCAGCTAGCCACGCCCACCTAGTCACATGACCTCCAAGCCACACCCACAAAATAAACCATGCCCACAGAATCGGTAGTAAAAAAAATTAGAACCCACCCCTGCATCCAGCCCTTGCTTATCAATGGAGACCGAGTGGAGCAAGTGGCCAACTTAAAAGTTTCTGTGTGTTATCATAAAAAAGGACCTGATCTGGGGCATTCACATTGCAGCACTGGTCAAAAGGGCCCAGCAGAGATATACTACCTGAGACTTCTCAGGAAACAACAACTGAATGAGAAACTGCTGGTGACCTTCTACTGCTGCACCATAGAGAGTATTTTAACTTAATGCACCTGTGTATGGTTTGCCAATTGCAGTGTGGCAGATAGGACAGCGCTCCAGAGTGTCCATGTCATTGCCAAGAGGATCACTGGGTGCCCTCTCCCCTCCTTGGAAGAGCTTTATAGTTCCCGCTGCCTTAAGAAAGTTCAAAACATTCTTAAAGATCCATCTCATCCTGGGCACCCTTTTTTTTTTGAACTATTACCATCTGGCAGATGGTACAGGATCATAAAAACAAGGACAAATAGGCTGAAAAACAGCTTCTATCCCAGAGTAGTAAATATATGTGTGTGTGTGTGTGTGTGTGTGTGTGTGTGTGTGTGTGTGTGTGTGTATGTATATCTATTTTCTTATGTATATGTATATGTATATGTATATGTATATGTATATGTATATGTATATGTATATGTATATGTATATGTATATAAAGAAGCAGACATTCTGCGAGGTCCTGAACTTAAAATTGTAAAATAATTAAAAAGAATTATTCTACTAAGCTTTCGTCAGCCAACTGCTGACATCATCAGAGTATTAAACTACCATTACAGAGATCTCTGCCATCTTTATATGCCATTAACCAATTTGGCCATTGCCAATGTTTTTATATAAATAAAAACCTGACTAGGCGGCTCAGTGGCTAAGACACTGAGCTTGTTGATCAGAAAGGTCAGCAGTTCGGCGGTTCGAATCCCTAGTACAAGTCTTCTGATTGCGCACGGGGTTGGGCTAGATGACCTCCAAGGTCCCTTCCAACTCTGTTGCTGTTACAGGGGTTTTCCATTCAATTGTATAGAATGTGAAGGATGCGTCTTTTTGTTTTATTTTTTATGTATAGTTTACACAGAAGATGGCATTTAATTTCGTTGCACGAGGTGCAATGGCAATAAAGTAAACTAAACTAGACATAAAATAACAGTGCATTTGGGAAACAAAGATAGTCACCAAAGGGACTGCAAGAGTAGGACAAGAAGCAAAGGGTGGAAACTTATCAAGCAACTTAGAACTAAGGATAAATTTCCTGACAGTTAGAACAATTAACCAGTGGAACAACTTGCCTCCAGAAGTTGTAAATGCTCCAACACTGGAAGTTTTTAAGAAGAGATTGGACAACCATTTTTTTTTAATTATTTTTAATTTGATTTATATGCTGCCCTTCTCCGGAGACTCAGGGCGGCTTACAATGCGTTAAGCAATAGCCTTCATACTTTTTGTATATTTATACAAAGTCAGCTTATTGCCCCCACAAACTGGGTCCCCAATTTAGCTACCGTAGAAAGGATGGAAGGCTGAGTCAACCTTGAGCCTGGCGAGATTCGAACCTGCAGTAATTGCAGGCAGCTGGTCTTAATAACAGGGTGCTTTAGACCACTGTACTACCAAGGCTCTTTGACTGAAATGGGATGGGGTTTCCTGCCTGAGCAAGGGACCTCCAAGGTCCCTTCTAATACTATTATCCTATCCTATCCTATCCTATCCTATCCTATCCTATCCTATCCTATCCTATCCTATCCTATCCTATCCTATCCTATCCTATCCTATCATTTGGTTTATTGAGAAAGCATGGAGGCTTTGTATACGTCGATGAGACATTGGATTGTCTTGCAGACCAGAAGCTAAAAGAAAGAAAACAGACCACGTACTGTAGAAATCTCTACCATCTTTTGCTGAGAAAGACAAAACTTTCTGTGTGCAATTTCTCTTTTCTTACAAGCTTGCACGGTGGATAAGAAACCTGCAGCTACTGAATATAGAAACCTTAAAGTCCTATCGTAAGCAAGATTAAGGAAAAGGAAGATATATATATATATATATATATATATATATATATATATATATATATATATATATATATATATGTTTTTTGCAAGCAGAGTTAAAAACCCTCCTGTCTGAATCATTATCCCTCTCTTACCTCATATCCTCTCGTGTCATTCCCGGTTGACAATCTCAGGCCAGATTACCTAGTGTTTAATCAACAGCTTAATGCGGTGACACTTTTGCCGCCATTTGTATTCACCTCTCAGACTGTCTGGAGCCACGTTGCATTAGACAATTGCCTTCGTACATAACACTTTAATGGTCCTCCTGACAAAAACGATGGGCTCTCGTGAATGTGGAAATAGCTCCTCCGAGATCGGAATGACGATGGAGAGCAGACACACACAAAACACTTCTGGTGCCAGCTTCGGTTACTTCCAATAAGCAATATTGGAAGCCAACTTCTACGATTACATGGAAAGTTTTGCTGGGAGGTGGGTTTTTTTTGGGGTGGGAGGGGGCAAATGGATTAAAAGACCTTGAGACACCGTCTCTAAGTCAGCAGGGAAGGCAGGAACTAGGTATCAGAGGCTGTTGTAAGTGCGGCTGATCGTAGTGGAGAAGTTGTGGTGTGGCTTTTTTTGTGTTGGAAGACTGCAACAGACCGAACAATGATAAGAAGGGGTGGGAGACGCTTCTCGTCTTCCATCTAAGGAGTGGCTTGTTCCAAAAAAAAAAAAAAAAATAGTGAATAGTCATAATATCATCGGGCTTGAAGGGACCTGGGAGGTCTTCCAGTCCAACCCCCTGACCAAAGCAAGTGTCCTTATACCATCCTGAACAAATAGCAATAGCACTTAGACTTATATACCGCTTCACAGTGCTTTTACAGCCTACTCTAAGCAGTTTACAGAGTCAGCCTATTGTCCCCCAACAATCTGGGTCCTCATTTTATTGACCTCGGAAGGATGGAAGGCTGAGTCAACCTTGAGCTGGTCGGGATCGAATTCTTGGCATTGGCAGAGTTAGCTTGCGATACTATATTCTAACCACAGATAGATAGATAGATAGATAGATAGATAGATAGATAGATAGATGATAGATAGATGATAGATAGATACAGTAGATAGATAGATAGATAGATAGATAGATAGATAGATAGATAGAGATGGATAGATAGATAGATAGATAGATAGATAGATAGATAGATAGATAGATAAGACAGATAGACAGACAGACAGACAGACAGACAGACAGACAGATAGACAGACAGACAGACAGACAGCAATAGCCCTTAGATTTATATACCACTTCACAGTGCTTTACAGCCTTCTGTAAGTAGTTTACAGAGTCAGCTTATTGTCCCCAACAATCTGAGTCCTCATTTTATTGACCTCGGAAGGATGGAAGGCTGAGTCAACTTTGAGCCTGGTGAGATTTGAACTGCCAAATTGCAGGCAGCCGGCAGGCAGCAGAAGTAGCCTGCAGTACTGCACTCTACTACTACTCTAAAATTTTATAATTTGTCACTGCAAATAAATAAATAAAATAAAATAAAATAAAAAAATAATAAATAATAAATAATAAATAATAAATAATAAATAATAATAATAATAATAAATAAATAAATAAATAAATAAATAAATAAATAAATAAATAAATAAATAAATAAATGTGTCGTTTAATGAAAAGAAGGACTAGGGGAGACATGATAGCAATCTTCCAAAATCTCAGGGGTTGCCACAAAGAGGGGGTCAAGCTATCCTCCAAAGCACCTGAGGGCAGGACAAGAAGCAATGGATGGAAACTAATCAAGGAGAGAAGCAACCTAGAACTAAGGAGAAATTTCCTGACATTGAGAACAATTAATCAGTGGACTTGCCACCAGAAGTTGTGGATGCTCCAACACTGGAAGTTTTTAAGAAGAGGTTGCACAGCCATTTGTCTGAAGTGGAGTAGGGTTTCCTGCCTAAGCAGGGGGTTGGACTAGAAGACCTCCAAGGTCCCTTCCAACTCTGTTATTCTATTACATTAAAGCCAATTAAAAACTTGTGGAACATTATAAACTTTATTTCTTTATTTGTTTGCCTATGCTTCCCATTTCAATGCGGTGACTCTAGATGGTTTACAGTCATTCAATAAAATATCATATAGAACATTTAAAACAATAAACAAACACCCCCATGATACATTTAAAATGCTTTTATATGCAATTAAACAGGTATTTCTTTTCCAAGTATGTAACATACTCTATAATGAATTGGTGCACCAACATTTATGGCTGGGGAGCTACTCATGATTCTGTTATTTTATTTATTTGTTATTTTTATTCTATTTATATCCTATCACAAAGTGGTCCTTGGTGGTTATAGAGCATCATTATTGTGGTCAGATCATTATCGGGCCAAAAAACAAGATGTTTAAGATATTTGTGGCTTCCGGGTTAGTATATATGAGTTGTCTCTGTAGGGTAATGATCCTTTTCAAAGAATTGTTATAGCTTTAGCTATTGTTCTTCAAAGTTCATGGTGACTGTATGGACAAGAAGAAAGAATGATAGCTCCCAGGTTCTGTTGGCCAAATTTTTTTTTTTTTAAAAAAATTGATTTATATGCCGCCCTTCTCCGGAGACTCAGGGCGGCTTACAATGCGTTAAGCAATAGCCTTCATACTTTTGTATATTTATACAAAGTCAGCTTATTGCCCCCACAATCTGGGTCCTCAATTTACCTACCTTAGAAAGGATGGAAGGCTGAGTCAACCTTGAGCCTGGTGAGATTCGAACCTGCAGTAATTGCAGACAGCTGGTCTTAATAACAGGGTGCTTTAGACCACTGTACTACCAAGGCTCTTATTGCAAGGAATTCTAGCTTTGGGGTCTTTAGTGCTGTGTGAGCTTGGTTGCTTTCTTGCAGACATTTCATGAAACATCTGAATAGAAAACTATCAAGCTCAGAGAGCACCAAGGACCCCACAGTTCAACCCTGGGCTACAGATATTCTCTTCTATCAATAATTCTAGCTGTCAGGTTTCGATGTCATCTCAAATAAATTGCACTCCCAAACAATTAATCTTTGCTGAAATATTCCATTTATTGAGTACGACAGATCTGGCCTCGACTTCGTCGTAGCCGATACTAACCCTCTGACCTCCAGACCCTTCCCTTTCCGTTCCCCAATTCTCATCTTCTCATTGGCCATCTTCCAAGTCAGTCTCCCCAGCTTCTGACCTCACCCCACAGGAATGTTCCCCCCACCATCCCATCTCCTAGGGGATATTATCTACAGAGAAAATAAGTAGGTGAAAAGTCAAGCCTCATCTTTTTATGGCAGCATCAGAATGCTGACATCAGCTTTGTAAAAAGAAATTGGTTGATACTTTCCATGCAGTATGTGAAGAATGGATCCATCACCACCTTGGTTTTGTTGTGGCCTGTCGGCTGCCGGCCCTTCCAGCAGCCGAACTGGAGGAGGCAGCAGCGTGGAAGTCAAGGTCAGCATCCAGGTAACCTGAGAGTTCTGAAGGGGAAGAGGGAATGGAGCTGGCAGAGAGAGGGAGAGAGAGAGGGAGAGAGAGAGAGAGAGAGAGGGAGGGAGGGAGAGAGAGAAAGACAGACAGAGAGAGAGGGAGAGAGAGAGAGAGGGAGACAGACAGAGAGAGAGAAAGAGGGAGAGAGGGAGAGGGAGAAAGAGAGAGGGAGAGAGAGAGAGAGAAAGAGGGAGAGGGAGAAAGACAGACAGAGAGAGGGAGAGAGGGAGAGGGAGAAAGACAGACAGAGAGACAGAGGGAGAGAGAGACAGAGACAGAGAGAGAGAGAGGAAGAGAGAGAGAGGGAGACAGACAGAGAGAGAGAGAAAGAGGGAGAGAGGGAGAGGGAGAAAGAGAGAGAGAGGGAGAGAGGGAGAGGGAGAAAGACAGAGAGAGTGAGAGAGACAGAGGGAGACAGAGACAGAGACAGAGAGAGAGAGAGAGAGGGAGGGAGAGGGAGAGGGAGACGGAGACGGAGACAGAGACAGAGACAGAGACAGAGACAGAGACAGAGACAGAGACAGAGACAGAGACAGAGACAGAGACAGAGACAGAGACAAGTTTCAAGTTTCAAGTTTATTGGATTTCTATACCGCCCTTCTCCCGAAGGACTCAGGGCGGTGTACAGCCATATTAAAACACATAGATTTATAACATTTAAAATCAATTAAAATCGAGTATAAAAATTTGACCCGCGAAATAAAACACACATACACCCATTTTAAAATTCATATTCTGTCTCTGTACCGAGACAGAGATGGAGCCTGGGCCATCCGTCAGCCCTCAGACGAAGAGTCAACAGCCCCCAGGTCTGGAGGTGGCTGATGAGGAAGAGGAGGAACAGCTGGGTCCAGTGCCTGACGCATGGATGCACAGAAGACAAAGGAGAGGAGAACAGTGGAAATCTATGGGACGGTCCTTGGGACGGAAGAGCCACTGCTGCCATCCTAGCTCTGGGGATAAGATGTGAGATAAATAGATGTGGCAGACAACTATTCATCTTCTGGACAGATGGACTTGTTAGCCTGAGAGAGAAACTTTTTTATGGGGCTGTTGGCACTCCTAATAAAGGAATCTTTTGAGCTCATTGCAGAGGGTTTGTTGTTGTTTGGAGCGCTGGGTCAGAACAGGTTTTTAAGGTATGCTTGTCAGGTTAAGGCTTTCCGCGTTGCTACTGCTACATCTCTAGTTCCAATTAAAGTGCTAATTTTGATCCTCAAAGCCCTGAATGGAATAGGAAGTGTTTATCTGGGGTATCAGTTGCATTGTTGTGAACCTGCCCTTGTTTAATAGGATCCTTAGAAAACAAATTACTCTTCTGCCCTTAAGATTAAATAGAAAGATTGTCAGCACCATGGACAGAGCTTCTTCGTTGGCTTGTCCTCTCTAAAAAAATGCCAAGATAAGAGTTGGTTTTCCCTCTTCCTCCTCCTTTTTGTTTTCTGGACACACAGGCACACACACACACACACACACACACACACACACACACACACACCTCGTGCAGTAGCTATAGACTGTGGCATAACTTATTTAAAACATTGTGCTCCAGCTATCCATCAGTTAATTCAAGATGGCTCACCACATCAACAAAGCCAGAGTGAACCGTAAAGAGAAACCATCAATCACATCAGTTGTGCTGTGTCTTGCATAAAACTATGCAAGATAGTAACACAGCAATGCAAGTACAGGGAGTTCTTTACTTATGAAAGTTCATTTAGTGACCATACAATGGCCCTAAAGAAAAAAAAAGTGACTTAGGATCATTTTTGATCAAAATCCAAACACTCGGAAGCTGGCTCGTATTTACAAACAATGGTTCCAGTGTCCTGGGGTCATGGGATCCCCTTTTGTGGCCTTCTGACAAACAAACTCAAGGGGGAAGTCAGAGTCGCTTAAAACCTTGGTGGCGCAGCAGACTAAAGTGCTATTAAGTAGCACCGGCTGCCTGCAATTACTGCAAGTTCAAATCTCACCAGGCTCAAGGTTGACTCAGCCTTCCCCGGAGAAGAATGCATTACAATGCATTCTTACAATGTATTCTTCTCCGGAAAAGGGCGGCATATAAATCGAACAAACAAACAAACAAACAAATAAATAAATAAATAAATAAATAAACAAACAAACAAACAAACAAACAAACAAACAAACAAACCATGTTACTACTGCAGTGAGTCTTCTGGCACTGAATGATCTAGAAATTAGATAGATGATAGATAGATAGATAGATAGATAGATAGATAGATAGATAGATAGATAGATAGATGATAGATACAGTAGATAGATAGATAGATAGATAGATAGATAGATAGATAGATAGATCTATAGATAGAGGAAGACAGATAGATAAATATCGTGTTGGGGAAGACTCTTGAGAGTCCCTCGGACTGCAAGGAGATCCAATCAGTCGATCCTAATGGAAATCAACCCCAACTGTCCTTTGGAAGGGCAGATCCTGAAGCTGAAGCTCAAATTCTTTGGTTACCTAATGAGAAGAGAAGACTCCTTGGAGAAGACCCCCAATGAACATGAATTTAGAATAGAGTAGAGTAGAGTAGAGTAGAGTAGAGTAGAGTAGAGTAGAGTAGAGTAGAATAGAATAGAATAGAATAGAATAGAATAGAATAGAATAGAATAGAATAGAATAGAATAGAATAGAATAGAATAGAATAGGCTCAAGGTTGACTCAGCCTTCCATCCTTTCTAAGGTAGGTTAAATGAGGACCCAGTTTGTGGGAGCAATGTACTTGTATAAATACATTGTCTGTCTGTCTGTCTGTCTGTCTGTCTGTCTGTCTGTCTGTCTTTATCTATCTATCTATCTATCTGACTTGTATAAATATACAAAAGTATGAAGGCTATTGCTTAACGCATTGTAAGCCGCCCTGAGTCTCCAGAGAAGGGCGGCATATAAATAAATTTTTTTTTAAAAAAAAGAATAGAATAGAATAGAATAGAATAGAATAGAATAGAATAGAATAGAATAGAATAGAATAGAATAGAATAGAATTCTTTATTGGCCAAGTGTGATTGGACACACAAGGAATTTTTCATGGTGCATACCAGAGGTGGGTTCTACTTACCTTTACTACTGGTTTGCAGTGGGGCCGCGAGCAAGCAAGCGAAGCGTTTTGATGGCGTCAGGGTCGGTGGGCGGAGCCTCCTGCCGGTTTTACTACTGGTTCTATAGAACTGGTGCGAACCAGGGGCAACCCACCACTGGTGCATACGCTTTGGGCAAATTCTGGGAGAGAGTGGAGGACAGGGGGGCATGCTGTGGTCCACGGGGTTGTTAAGAGTCGGACATGACTTAGCAACTGAACAACAACAACAACAACAACAACAACAACAACAACAACAGCTGATAAATAGATAGATGAGGGCTGGCTCCCCACAGCCTGCAACCCTACTCAAGGTTGACCAGGTGCTTCCATCCACTGAGAACTTTCCATGGCCATCAAAGAAGACGAGAGAATTCCTTGGAGAAGACCCGTATGTTGGGAGAGATGGAAGGCAAAAGGAGAAGGGGACAGCAGGGGATAAGATGGTTAGATGTAGTGTCATCAATGCAACGAAGGTGAATTTGGAAGCCAGAATAGTTGCTTTTCTATAAGGAGCACTTCCATAGATTAAATGTTCTGTCTGGCCAGATCTGCATTTTCCAGGAAGGAATACAAGGAAAAATGAATGTAATTCAGAACCGGCGTTTTTTCCCCTGCAATGCTTTGTATGATAAACAAATCATAAATGAATAATAGCATTTGGATTGTCGACGGCAGCGTTTCCAGAAGAAAAGTTTTTGAGGGATGCATCTGCAATCTTCTTCCCCGAGTTACACATGGGAGTCACTGCTCATTTGAGGAAAGCCTAGCTCGGCGTGACATTAAGGCGGGCGGTTTGGTTCTCTTGAGTTATTCCTCTTTGGAATAACCTCTATTTATCTTTTGACTCCCTCGCCTTCCTTCTCTCTCTACTGTATTTGCATGCAGACAAATATATCGCATTTTTACAAATAGCTCACGCAGCAGCTTTGAGTATTTATAGCCTCCTTTTCATTTTAGTCATGTTTTCATTATTGCAACCGGTTACCATGGAGAGGAAAAAAAAACATGTCGATAGGGCAGGCTCAAATTTAGAAAGCAAGAAGGAGAGGCAAACTTTACAAATGGTAAAATTGCATCACTGGCGCGACTGCGATGTTATTCTATTGGTTTGTTGCTCTGTGTATTCTTATTTATTTGTTTGTTTGTTTGTTTGTTTATTTGTTTGTTTGTTTGTTTGTTTTAATTTGTATACCGCCCTTCTCCAGCAGGACTCAGGGCAGTGAACCGCCAGAATAAAACAGAACATACAAAATTTAAAAACAGTTTAAAAATAATTAAATATTTTTGGCCGCAATTTGGTAGCCTTGGTAGTACAGTGGTCTAAGGCACCCTGTTATTAAGCTGATTATTAAGACCAGCTGCCTGCAATTACTGCAGGTTCGAATCTCGCCAAGGCTCAAGGTTGACTCAGCCTTCCATCCTTTCTAAGGTAGGTAAATTGAGGACCCAGTTTGTGGGGGCAATAAGCTGACTTTGTATAAATATACAAAAGGATGAAGGCTATTGCTTAGCGCATTGTAAGCCGCCCTGAGTCTCCGGAGAAGGGCGGCATATAAATCAAATTAAAAAAAAAACAACCTAATTAAAATCAATTAAATTTAACCAAAACAGTGGGATCAAGCCAGCCCGGCAAGGTAAAATAAATAAGTTTTCAGGGCCCGACGAAAAGTGCAGAGGTCTGGTATTGTCAGGGGTGGGTTCTAAATTTTTTTACTACTGGTTCTGTGGGCGTGGCTTATTTTGTGGGTGTGGCTTGGAGGTCATGTGACTAGGTGGCCATTGCTAGCTGGTCAGAGTCATTTCTGGAAGGTCCTCGCACTTACGACCCGACTCATTTGTTTGCTTTTAACACTGATCAGCTGTAGGACGGCCCTTTGAAGCCCCACGGCAAGAGTTTAAACAGTTTTTTCCCCTCTAGTCATCAGCTTGGACTCAGGAGGCAGCAATAGATTGGGGGTGGGGCCAAATAAAAGGTAAGAATAACGTGGGGGGGTGGGAGGGCGGGTGGGAGAACCGGTTTGGTGACGTCATATCATCACCGCTACCAGCTTGGCCGAACCGGACGTAAGTGTGAGGACCTTCCAGAAAGGACTCTGACCAGCTAGCCACGCCCACCTAGTCACATGACCTCCAAGCCACACCCACAAAATAAGCCACGCCCACAGAACCGGTAGTAAAAAAATTTAGAACCCACCCCTGGTCCCGTCTCTTCTTAAAAACATCCAGTGATGGAGCATCCACAATTTTTTGAGGCATGTTATTCCACTGGTTAATTGTCCTCCCTGTTAGGAAGTTTCTCCTTAATTTCAGGTTGCTTCTCTCCTTGATTAGTTTCTAACTAATGTTTTGCCTTCTAGTGCTTTTGATCAGTAGTGATATCAATTTTTTTTTACTACCGGTTCTGTGGGCGTGACTTGGTCGGCATGGCAGGGGAAGGATACTGCAAAATCTCCATTCCTACCCCTCTCCAGGGGAAGGATATTGCAAAATCTCCATTCCCACCCCTCTCCAGGGGAAGGATCCTGCAAAATCTCCATTCCCACCCATCTCCAGGAGAAGGATAGTGCAAAATCTCCATTCCCACCCCTCTCCAGGGGAAGGATATTGCAAAATCTCCATTTCCACCCCTCTCCAGGAGAAAGATAGTGCAAAATCTCCATTCCCACCCCACTCCTGGGGGAAGGATATCGCAAAATCTCCATTCCCACCCCACTTTGGGGCCAGCCAGAGGTGGTATTTGCCAGTTCTCCGAACTACTCAAAATTTCCGCTACCAGTTCTCCGAACTGCTCAAAATTTCTGTTACCGGTTCTCCAGAACCTGCTGGATTTCACCCCTGCTTTTGATGTACAATGCAGGAAGTCCTTGACTTTTGACCAGTGGTGGGATGCTGCTGGTTTAACAACCGGTTCAGTGAGCGTGTGTGTTGCGCTGAAAATGGAGCATTTAGAAGCTCAGCTGCTTACTTTCCAAGTCAGCAATGGTAAGTAGAATAGCGAGGGGTGGGGGAATCAGCTGTTCTGCACAATTGAGATGAGCTATAAAGCAGGAAATAAAGGACAGGATAGGGCGGGGGGCAGGTGGGAGGAGTCAGCTGATTTTCAGAGCTACCAGTTCGCCCAAACCGGTTCCGAACCGGCTGAATTCCGCCTTTGCTTATGACCATAACCAAAATTTCTACTGCTAAGTAAGACAGTTGTTGAGTTTTGCCTCATTGTATGACCTTTCTTGCTACAGTTGTTAAGTTTAATCACTGCAGTTGCTAAGTTAATTACACGGCTGTAAAGTAAATCTAGCTTCCCCATTTGACTTTGCTTGTCAGAAGGTCACAAAAGAGGATCACATGACCCTGGGATGCTGCAACCATCATAAACCGGAGTCAGTTGGCCCAACCGTCTGAATTTTGATCCCGTGACCATGGGGATGATGCAACGATGGTTAAGTCCGAAGAACGGTCTTAAGAAACTTTTTTTCAATGCTGTTGTAACTTTGAAACGGTCACTAAATGCACTGTTGTACGCCGAGGACTATCTGTACCAAAACTGCTGCAGTCCATTTAGTTGGAAAGCTGTCAATTTATGTCCTTTCCTTCAGAGGGAGACACGTTTTTTTTTTAACTCTTCAATTTTACTCAGCAAACTGGCCATCCGAATTGCAAATAAGCCACTATTTTTATAAAAGCTTGGCGCTTAATGGATTTCTTCACAACTTAAACGAGCCACAAAAATTCTTCCTCTTAAGTTTCATGCCTCTGTTTCCCCCCACTTACCCATCCGAGCTGAAGCACATTTTTTTTGGATTAAGCTCCAGTTTTTGGCCTTAATCCAGTCCGTTATCGACTTCCCAGCCATTACTGACATCTTATACCAATTTAGAACTTGAATAGATCCTTAAATCTCTTTAAATGAAAAGGAGACAGGGTAGGATATGATCACAATATCAATTAACACCAAACACAATTATCCAGACAACCTCCTCCATTGATTTTGTGCAAACTCTCTGGATGGTGTGATGGAAATCAAAGAGATAGGCCAACCAGCAAGTGCCCTTCCCAGAGATGACTTTTATGGCTTTTAGGACGGTCATTAAATCTATGTGTGAGTATTTTATTTATGTCCTTGTTATTTATTTTTTTAGTAAGGGGGAAACTGCCCTAATGGAGGCTCTGGATAGTGTACAGCTAAGCAAAAGAAAGCAAGCAAAACAATAACCCCCAACTGTAATTATCTAAGATGGTCAACCAAGATAATCAGTACAAGGAACAAAATACAAGGGATACCATATTTTTCGGAGTATAAGACACATTTTCCCCCCAAAAGAGGCTGTAAATTTGGGTGTGTCTTATACTCCGAATGTAGCTTTTTCGAAGCTTTTTTTCAGCCCTAATGAGGTGCTAGCGAGTGAAGCGATATTCCGGGCTTTGTCTGCTCCCTCCGACTTTCAGCTGTGCTTTAGAAGCTTTTTTGCAGTGAAGTGATCTTCTGTGCTTTGCCTTCTCCCTCTGACTCTCAATGTGCTTTAGAAGCTTTTTTTTCAGCCCTAACAAGGCGTTAGCGAGTGAAGTGATCTTCCGGGCTTTGCCTGCTTCCTCCGACTCTCAGCTGTGCTTTAGAAGCTTTTTTGCAGTGAAGTGATCTTCCGTGCTTTGCCTTCTCCCTCTGACTCTCAATGTGCTTTAGAAGCTTTTTTTCAGCCCTAACGAGGCACTAGCAAGTGAAGCGATCTCCGTGTTTTGCCTGCTTTTCTCATTGCTTCTCTCTCCAAAGATCAGTTGTGCTTTAGCAGCTGTTTTTTATCCCCAAGCAGGGGATAAAAAGTGCGCACGTGCGCTCAAAACCAGCAAACTAATGTGCTGAAGCTGACCAGACTAAGGACGCTAGCCAGATAAATACCTGGTAGGCAGATTCTCCCCCGCTCCTATTTTCCTCCCCAAAAACTAAACTGTGTTTTATACTCTGGTGCATCTTATACTCCGAAAAATATGGGTAAATCAAACATGCTACCGTGGGCAGATTTATTAGGGGTTCTTGGTGCTCTCTGAGCTTGTTTCATTACCCAAACTGAATAACATCAATCAATCAATCAATCAATCAATCAATCAATCAATCAATCATTGGTATAGAGCTGGAAGGGACCTTGCAGGTCTAGTCCAGCCCCTTGCTCAAGACCCCTTGTCTACTCTTTTCTTTAAAAACCTCCAGTGATGGAGCACCTACAACTTCTGAAGGCAAGGTGTTCCAATGGTTAATTGTCCTCACTGTTAGAAAGTTTCTCCTTAATTCCAGGTTGCTTCTCTCCTTGATTAGTTTCCATCCATTGGCTTCTTGTTCTGCCTTCAGGTGCTTTGGAGAATTGAATAACAGAGCTGGAAGGGACTTTGGAGGTCTTCTAGTCCAACCCCCTGCTCATGCAGGACATCCTATACCAGGGCTGTCAAACTCCCAGCCCACGGGCCAGATGTGTCATCACCCGGTTTAGTGAAGGGGAAAAATATCCTGATACGTCACGTGATATCACCATGATTACATGAGTTTGGCACCCCTCAGTGGTGGAATTCAAATTTTTTATTACCGGTTCTGTGGGCGTGGCTTGGTGGGTGTGGTGTGGTGTAGCTTGGTGGGCGTGGCTTGGTGGGCATGGCAGGGGAAGGATACTACAAAATCCCCATTCCCACCCCACTCCAGGGGAAGGATACTGCAAAATCCCTATTCCCTCTCCACTCCTCGGGGAAGGATTTTGCAAAATCTCCATTCCCACCCCACTCTGGGGCCAGCCAGAGGTGGTATTTGCCAGTTCTCTGAACTACTCAAAATTTCTGCTACCGGTTCTACAGAACCTGTCAGAACCTGCTGAATAGCACCCCTGGCCCCCTTGCCCTATAACATTTCAGACAAGTGGCTGTCCAGTCTCTTCTTAAAAACCTCCAGTGATGAAGCCCCTACAACTTCTGAAGGCAAACTATTCCGGTTAATTGTCCACACTGTTAGGAAGTTTCTTCTTAATTCCAGATTGCTTCTCTCCTTGATTAGTTTCCATCCATTGCTTCTTGTTCTGGTTTGGAGAATTGAATAACAGAGCTGGAAAGGAATTTGAAGATCTGCTAGTCCAACCCCCTGCTCAAACAGGAGACCTTTTACCATTTCAGTCAAGTGGATGTCCAGTCTCTTAAAAACCTCCAGTGATGAAGCCCCTACAACTTCTGAAGGGAAGCTGTTCCACTTGTCCAAATTGTCCTCACTGTCAGGAAATTTCTTCCTAATTCCAGGTTGCTTCTCTGAAGAAGAAGAAGGAGAAGGGGAAGAAGAAGAGGGGGAGGAGGAGGGGGAGGAGAAAGAGAAGGAGAAAGAAGAAGAAGAAGAAGAAGAAGAAGAAGAAGAAGAAGAAGAAGAAGAAGAAGAAGAAGAAGAAGAAGAAGAAGAAGAAGAAGAAGAAGAAGAAGAAGAAGAAGAAGAAGAAGGGGAGGAGGAGGAGGAGGAGGAGGAGGAGGAGGAGGAGGAGGAGAAGAAGAAGAAGAAGAAGAAGAAGAAGAAGAAGAAGAAGAAGAAGAAGAAGAAGAAGGGGAGGAGGAGGAGGAGGAGGAGGAGGAGGAGGAGGAGGAGGAGGAGAAGAAGAAGAAGAAGAAGAAGAAGAAGAAGAAGAAGAAGAAGAAGAAGAAGAAGAAGAAGAAGAAGAAGAAGAAGAAGAAGAAGAAGAAGAAGAAGAAGAAGTCAACAAAGCAACACTGGAGATGAACAAAATGTCTGCTTTGATCTCAAGGCATATTTCTCATGTACCTTTCTGTATTACTGTGGGAAAAAAATTATCAAATTTCATAGAGGTACTCCTTGACTTAGGACCAGAAGTGAGCCCAACATTTCTTTTGTTAAGGGAGACATTTGTTCCACTTTGTTTCCCTATTTCATTTTTCTGCATCTTTCTTAGGTTTTTTTTTTTTTTTGTAGGTGTGTGTGTGTGTGATCAGCTTGAAGAATGTAATGCAGCCATATGTTTATCATAAACTTTCACTCGCAAAAAAAGAAAAGAAAACAGATTGATTAATTATGGTTTGGAATCTGTATAAGCTGATCAGAAACACCCAGGGGATGGAACTTTGATTCAGATCTAATTGAGACGGTGGTGCAAATTAGCTAGCTTTGAAGAGTGCCATTCACCAACCTTTCGTTGGACTTCCTTAACTGGCAGAAAAGTAATGAGATCTCTATTTTCTTTTGTTCTTCAGTGTTTCTGCATCTTATTTTGCTATTTGCTCGTCGTCCTTTGGAATACAGGTAGTCCTCGACTTACAACGACTCATTTAGCGACCGTTCAAAACGATAACAGTTTTGAAAAAAAGTGACTTTACCACCAAGTCCTCGCATTTACAACCGTTGCAACATCTCCATGATCAGAATTCTGGTGCTTGCCAACCGGCATTTGCCATCTTCCCAGAAGGCTTCTGACAAGGAAATAGAGGAAGCCAGATTCACGGAACCACCACGGGATTCACTTAACAACTGTATCAATTCACTGAACAACCATGTTAAGTAAGGTCATAAGATTGGATACAGCTGCCTTGCTTAGTAACAGAAATTCTGTCCTGACTAAGTTGAGGGCTATCTGTAAAGCCTTAAATATCCACACTGGTTTTGTAGAAGGAGTGACAGAATCAGAGGATGGAGTTAAAAGAGGGACCAGCCTAGAATTTCTACGTAATCACAAGCGAACTAAGTCAAACCCCTCCTTGAATTCTGTTGACTATTCTCTAACCCCTAGCAGGTACTCTTAGTTGTGTTGTGGTCCACCAGCAGCCTGCAGAGCTGGCTGCAGAGTCGGACAGCGATGAGGGTGAGGAAGAACATGGGCCAGTCCTGGAGGCTGGGGAAGACCCAGATGAGGTCTCTGCGTTGAAGGCAGAGATGGGGCAGGGGCCATCGGGGAGTGATGTGCGGACTTCGGAGCCTCCAGAGGCTGACAGTAGAGAGGCAGAAGAACAGGAGGAGCCTGTTCCTAGTGCACGCATGCGCAGAGCTTCCAGAAGGCAAGACCAGCTAAAGAAAAAAGGGACGACTCAGGAGTAAGGCCAGGAGATGATTGGTCCCTCCCATGAGGCTTAAAAGAGCAGCAAAGGCTCTTGGGCTCTTTGTAGGAAAACAACCGTTGAGAGATTTGCTTTGTGTTTGGATGTATTTCTTTTTTGTCAGCGTCTTCTGTTCCTGAATTGTTGCCAAAAAATGCCTTTGTCAGTTTGCCTAATTATCCCAAGGTCAGAGATAAACTGAAGAATGGTGTTTTGAGAACTTGGCTTTCATTTCATTGGAAATACGCTGAGAATGAGTTTAATTCTCAGCTGTTTTAATAAAATCTGTTTGTTTTTTGGAACTGTTTTGTATTTAATACTAACTACGTGGGCCTGGGTCACAACAAGTTGAGTCTATTTCTAAGTATAAGCATGATACGGGTAATCCTTGATTTACAACCATTCATTTCCAAGTTACAGTGGCAGTGGTGCGGTGGCCTAGAAGTGGAGCTCTTGTCTCACAACCAGGAGGCTGCGAGTTCGATCCTAGGTAGAGGCAGATATTTCTCTCTCTGGGCACAGTGAGAATGTATATCCGTTGAACAAAACTCCGCCTGGGTGACAGGAAGCCCACAATGAAATCGAGTTTGACACCCCTGACTTAGAGAATCCATTTCGAAGGCCTGCCAACGGGTCTCTGGTGATGCATCAGTTTGAAAAACTGGCCCATTCCTGTGAATGAGATAAATTAAGCCACTTCACTAATTGTCACAGCGAGAATATGGCCAACGTAGAACAATTTGCATGCTAATGTGACCCACGTGGGAGAAGAAACTCATAAAGCTTTAGGATTACGGGGGGAAAAAACAGACAGTATGGTATGAAATTTCTTAGCAGAATGTTTCAAGAAGCTATCTATCCACCTTTCCCCTGACAACAGAGCTGCCGACTGTCACAAGGATGGCTTTCCCTGAGGTAACATATGGCTGTGAAAACAGAACAAAATCAGAAAGGCTTGAAGGAGGGAAAAACAGAGGCCTTTGAACTGTGGTGCTGGAGAAAAAGTTGCAAATACTTTGCAATTCTGCAAGTAGAATAAAACCATTTTATTCCCTATGACAGGGGTCTGCAACCTTAAACACTCAAAGAGCCATTTGGACCCGTTTCCCACAGAAAAGAAAACACCGGGAGCCACAAAACCTTTCCCGTGCCTGACTATTTCTTGAGCGGCCCACAAAACTAGCATATGTAAGTATAAGTATAATTTTATTTCTATACCGCCCTTCTCCCGAAGGACTCAGGGTGGTGTACAGACTATTTAAAAACACAAGACAAACATCAATTAAAAATTAAAAATTATTAAATAAATTCGGCTGAATTTAAAACCCCAAAAATTTAAAATACCCCAATTTAAAATTATTATGTTGATAGCCCGGCCTGGCGGAACAACAGGGTCTTCAGTGCACAGCGAAATACCCGGAGGTCGGAGATCTTACGTATTTCCAGGGGCAGTTCATTCCACAGGGCTGGGGCTCCCACAGAGAAGGCCCTCCCCCTGGGTGTCACCAGCCGAAATAACTTGGCCGATGGCACCCTGAGGAGACCCTCTCTGTGGGAGCGGACTGGTCGGTGGGAGGCTATTGGTGGCAGAAGATGGTCTCGAAGGTACCCGGGTCCTATGCCATGGAGCGCTTTAAAGGTGGTGACCAACACCTTGAATCGCACCCGGAAGACCACTGGGAGCCAGTGCAGCTCGCGCAGGAGGGGTGTCACGTGGGCACAACGAGTTGCGCCCATAACCACCCGCGCGGCCGCATTCTGGACCAGCTGGAGCCTCCGAGTGCTCTTCAAGGGGAGCCCCATGTAGAGAGCATTACAATAGTCCAGCCGGGAGGTGACAAGGGCGTGAGTGACCGTGCGCAAGGCGTCCCGGTCCAGAAAGGGCTGCAACTGGCGAATCAGGCGAACTTGATAAAAGGCCCCCAAAATGTAGTTGAATTAAACGTTCTGTTTTCTTCTGAAACTTTTTCTTTTCTTGGATTTATCCATGGTTGGCCTATCGGTGGTTGAAAAGCTCAATACATCGCGTGCTGGTAGGTGTCAATGCATTTTTTGAGTGATGGAGCCGCAGCAGAGGGCTGAAAGAGCCACATGCGGCTCCAGATCCGCAGGTTGCTGACCCCTGCCCTATGATATAAAGCAGACTGTGGCCTGGAAGCTCTAATAATAACAGAATAACCGAGTTGGAAGGGATCTTAGAGGTCTTCTAGTCCAATCTATCTTGTTCAAGCAGGGGAGACCCTATGCCACTCTGGACAAGTGGCTATCCAGCATCTTCTTAAAAGCCTCCAGAGATGGTGAACTTACAACTTCTGAAGGCAAGTTGTACCACTGATTGATTGTTCTCACTTTCAAGAAATATTGCCTTAGTTCCAAGTTGCTTCTCTCCTTAATTAGTTTCCACCCATTGCATCTTGTCCTGCCTTCAGGTGCTTTAGAGAATAGGTTGACCTCCACTTCTCTAGGGATGGAGCACCCACAACTTCTGGAGGCCAGCCGTTATACTGATTAATTGTTCTCACTGTCAGGAAATTTCCCCTTAATTCTAAGTTGGATCTCCCTTGATAAGTTTCCATCTATTACTTCCATTCCATTCCATTCCATCTTCTCTTCTCTTCTCTTCTCTTCTCTTCTCTTCTCTTCTCTTCTCTTCTCTTCTCTTCTCTTCTCTTCTCTTCTCTTCTCTCCTCTCCTCTCCTCTCCTCTCCTCTCCTCTCCTCTCCTCTCCTCTTCTCCTGTCCTCCTCTCCTCTCCTCTCCCCTTCCCCTTCCCCCTTCCCCTTCCCCTTCCCTTTCACCTTCCCCTTCCCCTTCCCCTTCTCCTCTATTCCATTCCATTCCATTCCATTCCATTCCATTCCATTCCATTCCATTCCATTCCATTCCATCTTTCTCTTCTCTTCTCTTCTCTTCTCTTCTCTTCTCTTCTCTTCTCTTCTCTTCTCTTCTCTTCTCTTCTCTTCTCTTCTCTTCTCTTCTCTTCTCTTCTCTTCTCTTCTCTTCTCTTCTCTTCTCTTCTCATCCCATCCCATCCCATCCCATCCCATCCCATCCCAGAAATTGTGGATGTTTCATCACTGGATGTTTTCAAGAAGAGACTGAACAGCCACTTTTATGAAATGGTATAGGGCCGTGAAGACACGCAGAGCCCTCTCTGTGGACACGCGCACCGGCCAGCTGCTCTCCTCCGGGTTCCAATGATCGGGTGCGCGAGCTCCAGTTTCGGCACTCGGTGCCAAAAAGGTTAGCCGTCAGTGGTATAAGGTGGTGCACTCCCCCACGCCCTGTTTTGGGCCTAGTAGGCCTCCCTGTACTTACCTGGCAGCCAAAATGGGGCACGTGGGGACTCCTGGAAGGGGTGGGGAGGGGAAGGGAAGGGCCAGTCAGCAATTTAATTACCAGTTTACCTGAAGCAGCCCAAACCGGCTGAATCCCACCACTGCCCCTAATCCTCCTTTTTATTAGACTAGACATACCCAATTCCTGCAATCGTTCTTCATACGCTTCACAGTCTCCAGTCCCTTATTTTTCCTGTCCTGTCCTTCCCTTATCTTATCTCTTACCTTTAATTTCCATTCCCCCCTTTTTTTATTCCCCACTTTCGGTATTTTGCTTACTCAGGGAAAGCCATAATGCGATGGTGAATATGCATGTCCATAGCTGGCCTGGAGCTCCTGCGTAGGCAGGTCTTCCGTTGATCAATAGAGGTTGCTTTGGGGCGACAAAGGGAATGAATATTAACTTTCAAACCTTCTGAATGGATTTCCTCCGGGCATTTGAAGGAAATTAGGAAAAAAAAAAATGACAGTAAGTCAATGTCTGTTGTTACTGGATAGGGCTCTGGGTAAGATTTTGGCTGTAGAGACACAACACTGGATTCAGTACCATTTTCGTTAAGCAGTTCTCCCATTGAACATATGAAGAACGTTTGCAGGAATTGGGTATCGATAGTCTAGAGCAGGGATGGCGAACCTTTTTGCCGTCGCATGCCAAAAGCGGGGGGAGAGCGGGGGGGATCGTGCGCGTGCGTGCCCACACCCATAATTCAATGCCCACCCGTGCCCCACCCTCCTGCGCACGTGCACGTGCTCCTCCTGCGCTCCCCCCATTTTTGGCACGCGATGGCACAGTGGACCCATTTTTCACTCTCCCCAGGCTCCAGAAGCTTTCTAGGAGCCTGGGGAGGGCAAAAACAGCCTTCCTCAACACCCCCAGGAGGCCCTCCGGAGGCCGGAAACAGCCCATTTCTCAACTTCCGGTGGGCCCGGAAGGCCCGAAAATCAGCTGGCCGGCGGGCACATGTGTGCTGGAATTGAACTTGTGTGCCCTCAGATATGGCTCCGCGTGCCACCTGTGGCACCCGTGCCATAGGTTTGCCATCACAGAACTAGTGGAACAGCTTGCCTTCGGAAATTCTGGGTGCTCCATCACTGGAAGTTTTGAAGAATAGCCACTTGTCTGAGCTGGTATAGGTCTGTGATGGTGAACCTATGGAACACATGCCACAGCTGGCACATGGAGCCCATTCTGCGAGCCGTTGCCCAACTCAGCTCCACCGCACATGTGCGAGCACCTCCCGCTGGCCAGCTGTTTTTCAGGATGCACAGGGGGGGCGGGACACACGTGGGAAATGAGCACACATGCATGGGGTGTGGGGAATGCACCCGCATGTGCGGGGGCAGCGCGGGGGTTGGCGTGCCCCCCTGCAGTCCATTTTTGGGCCCAGGAGGCTACAGGGAGGCCTATTAGACCCAAAATGGGGCATGGGGAGGGGGTTGCAGTGCGCCCCCTCTATGGCCCGTTTTTGGGCCCAGGAGATTGCAGGAAGGCTTACTAGGTCCAAAATGGGGGACGGAGGGGGGTTGTGCATGCATGCACGGGGGAGCATGGGTGGTCCTGTGCACATGTGCGGGAGGGAGGGCAGAAGGAGCATGGGGGGGGTCATGCAGTCTTCTGCAGGGGGGGCACATTGTATTATGGGTGCCAGGACGTGCGTGGGCTATTGCGCGCGTGCGCTTTTGTCACACAACAAGAAAAAGGTTAGCCATCACTGGTACAGGTTCTCCTGCTCTCAGGTGCTTTGGAGAAGAGCTTGACTCCCTCTTCTTTGGGGCAGCCCCTCAGATATTGGAAGACTGCTATCATGTCTCCCCTAGGTCTTCTTTTAAATTAGACTAGACAGATTCATTTCCTGCAAGCTTTCTTATGCCTCCTGTCCAGGGGTGGGTTTTACTTATCTTTACCACTGGTTCGCCCCATGCGCGCTCTGTCTGTCTATGTGCCCGGCCTTTTGCTCATGTGGTTTGCTCATTTGTGCACCTTCCACACATGCGGCCGGCATCAAAAACATGCCTAAATAGCAGGACTTGGAGCCGACGCGGGTGGGCGGTGCAAACCGGCAGAATAGCACCTCTGCTCCTGTCCTCTAATCATCCTTGTTGCTCTTCTTTGCACTCTTTCTAGAGCCTCAAGATGAAAACAACATGAAAAATCTAACAACAATAATCAGGGGTGAAATGTAAAATTTGTTACTACCGGTTCTGTGGGCGTGGCTTGGTGGTGGTGGGGTTTAATGTGACTGGGTGGGCATGGCCAACTTTTTTTTTTTTTTTAACTTTTCAAAGCATTTTTTCTAATGCTTTGAAAAGCCTCTGCCGATCAGGCAACTCAGCTGGGATCGTCAGAGACTTTTCAAAGCATTTTTTTAACCACCTCTTGGGCCAAGAGATTGCAGAAAAAAATGCTTTGAAAAGCCTCTGACGATCCCAGCTGAGCCGCACGATCATCAGAGGCTTTTTTTCTAACTTTTAAAAGCATTTTTTTTGTCGGAAGAAGTTGTAACAACAACAACAACAACAACAACAACAACAACAACAACAACAACAATAATAATAATAATAATAATAATAATAATAATAATAATAATAATAATAATATTTCTATACCACCCTTCTCCTGAAGGACTCAGGATTAATAATAATAAGGACTCAGGGCGGTGTACAGCCTAATTAAAAGCACAAAGACAAACAAAATTTAAAAATAATTAAAATTATTAAATAATTGGCTCAATTATAAAACCCCCAAATTTAAAATCCCACATTTAAAACCAATTAAAATCTTTACACTGATAGCCCGGCCTGGCGGAACAACAAGGTTTTGAGGGCACAGCGAAATACACGGAGGTCGGAGATCTTACCCATTTCTGGGGGCAGTTCATTCCAAAGGGCAGGGGCTCCCACAGAGAAGGCCCTCCCCCTGGGTGTCGCCAGCCGACATAATTTGGCCGATGGCACCCTGAGGAGACCCTCTCTGTGGAAGCGGAGTGGCTGGTGGGAGGCTACTGGTGGGAGGCTACTGGTGGTAGAAGACGGCCTCGAATGCTTTTAAAAGTAAAAAAAAAAAAGCCTCTGATGATCGTGCGGCTCAGCTGGGCATGGTGGGGGGGGGAGCACAGGGATTTTTGCTACTGGTTCTCCGAACCACCCACCGCCATCGCTACCGGATTGGGCGATCTGGTCCAAACCGGGAGCATTTCACCCCTGACAATAATGCTGGAATCAACCCAAATCTGATGAACAAACAACCTGAAAAAAAAAAATACAGTTTAAAAAATAATCACTCTCTAGCTCCTCATATCCCACATTCCTTTCCTTGTGTTCCTCCGCTGAAGTGTGCAACCTACAGAGATACATTTACAATAACCTTGTGGCTGATTGTCATTCAGTTTTGCAGACAACCTTGGCGAAACGTCTCGTGTGATAATATCTTATTGTTCGGCCTCTTACTGGTGCCGCTGCTTTTCTATTCGATCCTCTCCTGGACAAGATTTATGTCTGGGCTTCAGATTGTCAGGCCCAGCTCCAGATTGCAAATTCCTGCTTTCTTTTGTTCTCCTTCCATTAAAAACAAAGGAGCAATTTATTTCCCAGTCAGACATATGGAAGAGACATGGAGAGCTGAATATTTTTTGGCGGGGACACTGAGCCCTCGTGTCTGTTCCAGTGGTGCTATTCATCTGGTTCTATCCGGTTCGGGCAAACCGGTAGCGGTGGCAGTGGAAAGCTCCACTCACCCACCTGGACATCATCACATCCCGTTGTTGACACTCTGTGCATGCACAGATGGTCCTGTGCATCCATGGAGGTGGCACATGCACCCCCATTTGCGAACGGGTAGCGAAGGTAAGTGAGTACCACCCCTGGTCTGTTCCTAGATATTTTCTGGAATTCCAAGGTCTTGATATCCAGATTGAAGTCAAGGTGTACTTCTAGCAAAATCGAATGAGTAAAAAGAATCCTTTAGCCGTGCGAAGACTTTGAGTTTTTCCTTTGTTCAGAACAGGACACCCATATTATTTCTAAGCCAACAGGACTTCTATAAGACAGAATATGAAACAAGAATTTCCTTAAAGGTGAAATGGCACATAGGAAAGAGAAATGGGGTGAACAGATGCAGCCAAGGGGTGACATGATAGTAGAGTTCCAATATCTGAGGGGTTGCTACAAAAAGGACTCAAGCTATTCGCCAAAGCACCTGAAGGCAGGACAAGAAGCAATGGATGGAAACTGATCAAGGACAGAAGCAACCTCAAACTAGGAGGTTGTTTAGGAGGTTGCTTGAGGAGCCTCGGTGGTGCAGCGGACTAAAGTGCTGTTAAGTGCTAGCACTTAGCTGCCAGCTGCCTGCAATTAGTGCAAGTTTGAATGTCACCAGGCTCAAGGTTGACTCAGCCTTCCATCCTTTCGAGGTAGGTAAATTGAGGACCCAGATTGTGGGGGGCAATAAGCCGACTTTGTATAGAACAACACCGCTTAGGGGGGCCCGAAAGCCCTAATAAGCAGGTATATACAAAAAAGTATGCAGGCTATTGCTATAATGCATTGTAAGCTGCCCTGAGTCTACGGAGAAGGGCAGCATATAAATTGGACTCATAAATAAAATAAATAATAAATAATAAACTAAAACGGGGGTGTTTTTGCCCTCCCCAGTCCCCAGGAGCACTCTGCAGGCCTCCCAAAGCCTCTGCATGGCCCATTTTTTGCATGGCTTCGGGAAGCCAAATGTGGCTGTATAAGACACACCAACATTTCCGCCCTCTTTTATACTCCGAAAAGTACAGAAATAGGATTAACCCACTACCATCCAGCAGCAGAGCTCACTACATTGCAAAATCACCTTGGGGGACATTGCATCACCCTCCAGGCTTCAACCAAATGTAGCTCAGACAACCTACAGAGCCAGCTATGACCCCCAACAACAGCCAATAGAACACATGTTCTTGCACAGGAACAGGAAGCTCAAGTTCAAAGCCCAAGAGAAGATATTAAAAAAAAAAAAAAAACCTCACTCTCAACTCCATGTGGTCAGCTGCCCAGGATCACCCATGTGGTTCTGTTTCATCATTAAATGATTTTTTCCAATCAGCCTCCATTTTTTCCAGTTTAGTTTTATTAAATTTGTATACCGCCCTACTCCCGAAGGACTCAGGGCGGTGAACAGGCACAAGATAAAATACAGAAATACAAAAGTTAAAAACAATTTAAAACCAAATTAAATAATATTGGCCCACGACAATTAAAATCCCAATAAATTTAAAACAAATTAAAATTTCAATTTAAAATTTAAAATTTAAAAGAAAGGGGAGAAAAATTAGGCCAGGCCGGCTTGCTGGAATAAGAGGGTCTTAAGAGCATGGCGGAAGGTGTGCAGATCCGGGATCCTCCGTATCTCCGGGGGGAGCTCGTTCCAGATAGTGGGTGCCCCCACAGAGAAGGCCCTCCCCCTGGGGGCCGCCAGTCAACACTGCTTGGCTGATGGCACCTGGAGGAGACCCTCTCTATGAGAGCGTACCGGCCGGTGGGAGGCTGTTTGTGGTAGTAGGCGGTCCCGTAAATAACCAGGTCCAGTGTCTTTCTCCGGGCTTGGAACTGAACCCGATGGCTATTTCTTCCAATATTTGACATGCTACACAGACACACACACACACACACACACACACACACACACACACACCTACATGGATACAGTCAGACACCCTGTCATAAGGGATGTGCAAATTGCAAGCTCCTTTGGTGGGAGGTGGGGGGGGGCAAGAATTAATACGGATGATATGAGACTTTTCAGAAGGAGCATTAAGTTAAATTAAAATATTTCAACGGTGACATATGAAGAAGAAAGGGGTGGGGGGGGGAAACTCCCAAGGTCTTGTTTTATCCTAGCTACAGTAGGTTAAAAAAATAAATAAAGATGTTTTGCTTTGCTTTGAAGTCCCTGATAGCTTTTGTGGCTTTGTTTTAATGAATAGAAATGTTTCCTTCTATCAATCAAGATCTGACAGGGTGCTATTTGTAACATCTTTGTTATTATTCCCAAGATCCTTTTAAAACTTAAATAGACTTCAGTGCGCGGTGTTATTGTATTCTAACCAGATATGGATTATTGTTGGCGGGGGGGGGGGGCTAGAGAACAGAGAGACGGTGAGAGGGTCAATATTTGGAAACTTGGAAATTAATTTAACTACCTTGTAACTGCTGGGTGAAATTGATGTTGAGCGTCAAGGAACCAGAAATGCCCTCTTTCGTATTTAGTTCAAGACTAACAAAAAACAGATTCTCCTATTGAAACAAAGTTAAACCTCCAGTGATTATCATAATGGAGCCTGCAATTTTTTTTTTTATTTACTATCCAAAATATCTCCTAAGAAAAACCAAAAGCACAGGTACAATATAAGTGGTACCTTGCTCAATAGTAGTATTGAGTAGTAGTAGTAGTACTAATAGTAGTACTAATAGTAGTAACAGTAAGAGAGTTCTTGGAGTCCTAGCGGACAACCATTTAAATAGGAGCCAGCTGTGTGCAGCAGCTGCCAAAAAAGTCAACACAGTTCTAGGCTGCGTAAACAGAGGGATAGAATCAGGGGTGGGTTCTACTTACCTTTACTACCGGTTCGCATCGCGCACGCACAGGAGCACATCCAGCTCCCCCCCCCGCTGGCCCCGTTTTGGCCAGCAAAGTGTTGCAGGAGCCTGCCCAGGCTGAAAACTGGCCGCGAAAACACCCCTGTCCCCTCCCTCCGGCTGGCCCGTGGAGAACTACAATGCTGATCCGGCCAAGGGTAGGCCTCAAAAATTTTAGCAAGAGGTTCTCTGCCTGGTTTCTAGGTGGGTGTGACCATGGTGGGCGTGGCCTAGTCAGCCTCCTGCACCATGGGGGGGCATTTTTGCCCTCCCCGGGCTCCCGAGGCTTTCCTCGAGCCTCGAGGAGAGCGAAAATGGCCTCCCCAGGCACCGAGGCCCTTTGGAGTCTGGAAACGGGACTGTTTCCGGCCTTCCCGAATTTACGGTAGTCCCATTTTTCACCCTCCCTGAGCCTCCGCGTGCACCCTGCACTTACCTGCATCCAAAATGGGCCAAGTGGGGACTCCTGGGAGGGATGGGGCGGGGCGGGGCAGCCAGGAGTGGGATTTAGGGGTTGTCTGAATTGCACAGAATCTTAGCTAGAGGTTCTCCTGAACCTCTGAGAACCTCCAGCAGCCCACTGCTGGATCCAGCCCTCGAAGAAATCCAGTTTGACACCCCTGACCTAGGGCCAAAAAAGTCTTCCTACCTTCCTTATCAATTGGTTCTAAATTCATTTCCCATTGGGCAGGTTCTCTTTCCTTGAAAGGATCAAAGATACCAGCGCAATTTCTTCCATCTGATCTGCTGTGGAGCAGGTCTCTTGCAGACTTCCAGGATGTGAAAGGGTCTTTTACTCCACTCAAGGAAGGAGCTGGAAAATCATTACTCCTGAAGCAGTGATGGGGAACAAGCAGTTAATCTCCAACTCAATAGGAGTTAGCAGTTTGACAAGGCTGCTAAAAAGGCAAATTGCTATTTTAGGTTGTACCAAGTAAAAATAGAATTTTGCAGTCCTGGGAAGCCATACTTCCGTTCCGTTCTGCGTTGGCCTGACCCCATTTCAGGTGTAAATGCTTGGGATGGATAGTCCTCGACTTACCATCATAATAGTGCTGGGAATTTTTTTTTATATAAAAGTTTTTAATTTTTATTTCTCATAAAACGTATATAAATGTACACTCCCTTTAACCATTCTTATCACACATATTATCTTTTGGTTTCCATATTGGTTCATTCTTCATCCTAAAACTTATTTTAAAATTTTAAAACTTATTTAAAAATATAAAATATATATTTTTGCGTTCCTGTCAAAGAGACAAGAAGTGGTCAAAATAGGGAACGCCTTATCAAATCCTGCACCTGTTAATAGTGGTGTCCCTCAAGGCAGCATTCTAGGAACAACATTCTTCATACTATACATAAATGACTTTTCCAATCATATTATAAGCAACTGCGTTCTCTTCGCCGGTGATGTAAAAATATTTAACACCACAGACAATGCTGCTACCCTTCAAAAAGACCTTGACTTTGTGTCGGAATGGTCAAATAATTGGCAACTCCAAATCGCAACCAACCAATGCTCTGTCTTACACATTGGCAAAAAAAAAAAAAAAAACCAGAACACAAAATACATGCTGAGTGGACACGACCTTGTAGATGACCCTCACTCTGTCAAGGGCCTTGGAGTACTCATATCAAATGAGTTATCAGCTGCCTTCGAAGTCAGACATCAGTGAGGCAGAGGAATAGCTGAAGCCTGTTCCCAGTGTGTGCATGCGCAGAGTTGCCAGATGAAAGGAACAGCTAAAGAACAAGGGTCGACTTGGGAGTAAGGCCACAGGTGGACAATGAATGGCCCCTCCCAGAGAGAATAAAAGAGGAGCGAAAGGGGAGTGGAGTTTGCAGGAGACAATTAGTTCATTCCTGCATTCTTGCCAAGTATTGCAGTGTCTGAAAGATATCGGCCTGGCCACTCTCCCAGCCTGATAAAGGTCGGTAATTTTGAACTATCTTGAAAGACTGTGGGAGAGAAAAAACTTTGCTGGAGAGGAATTCACTGTAAATTAAATAAAAAAGGTTTATCGGGATGAGGACTCGGCTTTGTGCTGCTGGAGAAGTTTAGGTCAGAACAATTGTATTGTATTGTATTGTATTGTATTGTATTGTATTGTATTGTATTGTATTGTATTGTATTGTATTGTATTGTATTGTATTGTATTGTATTGTATTGTATTGTATTGTATTTTTTTTTTAATTTGATTTATATGCCGCCCTTCTCCGGAGACTCAGGGCAGCTTACAATGCATTAAGCAATAGCCTTCATACTTTTGTACATTTATACAAAGTCATCTTATTGCCACCACAAACTGGGTCCTCAATTTACCCACCTTAGAAAGGATGGAAGGCTGAGTCGACCTTGAGCCTGGTGAGAATTGAACTCGCAGTAATTGCAGGCAGCTGGATGTTAAATGCTGCCTTAGGGGGGCATTAACCTCCTACGCCATTCAGGCTCAGGTATTGTATTGTATTGTAGTCCAGTCCAGTCCAGTCCAATCCAGTCCAGTGCAGTCCAGTGATGAAATCCAAATTTTTTTACTATCGGTTCTGTGGGTGTGGTGTGGTGGGTGTGTCTTGGTGGGCATGGCAGGGGAAGGATACTGCAAAATCTCCATTCCCTCACCACTCCTGGGGGAAGGATATTGCAAAATCTCCATTCCCATCCCACTCTGGGGCCAGCCAGAGGTGGTATTTGCCAGTTCTCCAAACTGCTCAAAATTTCCGCTACCGGTTCTCCAGAACCTGTCAGAACATGCTGGATTTCACCCCTCGTCCACCCCACTCTATTCCATTCCAGATTGTCAAGAACAGCATTTCATCACAAACAGTTAAAAGAATTAGAAGCAGAAATGAATGTTGCTGGCCCATTGATGGCCATCTGCTGAAGGGAAGAGGCAAAATAAGAACAAACGGTTCATAATTAATTCAGATGTAATTGCAGAAAGGAGGCAAAACAGGATTAGGAGAAGTGAGGAACGGTTCAAGAATGCAACCTCTCCAGGAATGCAGAGCAAGTTTCCCTGCCAGGCAACAACTGATAAAAATGCCTGGAATTATTTTACCATTGAGAAAGAGAGAGAGAGAGAGAACCTTAATGATAAAATTCGCATGTAACTTTCTCAGACTTATGAAGTTACTCTTAAAAGGCAACAGATTTCTTTCTAGTGGGTTGCTTGGTGGAGATCTCTATTTTGTTGAGACCAAAACTATTTTGTTGAGACTGTTTGCATTTGCATGATTCTAGGAATAATTGTAACAATAAAAATGACATCCCTTGGAAATGCATTGGCTGAATTATCTGTAACGGGCTCAAAGAACAGTTGCAGGAACTGGGCATGGCTAGTCTAGTGAAGAGAATGACCAGGGGAGACATGATAGCCATCTTCCAATATTTGAGGGGCTGCCACAGAGAGGAAGAAGTCAAGCTATTCTCCAAGGCACCCAAAGGCCAGACAAGGAATAATGGATGGAAACTGAACCAGGAGAGATTCAACCTAGAAACAAGGAGAAATTTTCTGACAGTGAGAACAATCAACCCATGGAACAGAAGTTGCTTTTGGAAGTTGTGGGAGTCTCATCACTGGAGGCTTTCAAGAAGAGATTGGACTGCCATTTGTCAGAAACGGTGTAGGGTCTCCTGCTTGGGCGGAGGGTTGGACTAGATGACCTACAAGGTCCCTTCCAACTCTGTTAATCTGCCTATCCGTCTGTCAGAGAAGAGCGTCAAAGATAATTAAGGGGCTGGAGGCTAAAATATATTCAGAAGATGTTTGCAGGAATTGGCTATTTCTAGTTGAGGGAAAAGAAGGACTAGGGGCAGTGGTGGGTTCCTCCCGGTTCGGCCCGGTTCCCCCGATCCGGTAGCGGTGATGATATGATGTCACCGAACCCGTTCTGCCCTCCCCATTCCCGCCCCCGCCCCCCACCCCCCACCCGTGTTATTCTTACCTTTTATTTGGCCCCGCCCCCAATCTATTGCTGCCTCCTGAGTCCCAGCTGATGGGCTCTAAGGAAAAACTGTTTAAACTCTTGCGGCGGGGCTTCAAAGGGCCACCCTACAGCTGATCAGTGGTAAAAGGTAGTGTGGTGATAGACCGGTGCCTCCAAAAACAAATGAGTAGACCGATGCCTGCAAAAATAAATGTGTAGACCAGTGCCTGCAAAAATACATGAGTAGACCAGTGCCTGCAAAAATAAATGGGTAGACCGGTACAGCTCTGCAAGCAGTTAAAAGCCTGGTAAATCAGTACCTCTGCTAAATCCTAAAGAATTGTCACATGACCATCAAGCCACGCCCACAAAATAAGCCACGCCCACAGAACCGGTAGTAAAAAAAAATTAGAACCCACCCCTGACTAGGAGTGACATGATAGCGGTCTTCCATTATTTGAAGAGGGGATCAATTTATTTTTCAAAGCATCTCAAGGCAGGACAAAAAGCAACGGATGGAAACTAATCGAAGGGAGAAGCAACCAAGAACTAAGGAGAAACTTCCTAACAGTGAGAAAAATTAACCAGTGGAACAACTTGCCACCAGAAGTTGTGGGTGCTCCATCACTGGAAGTTTTTAAGAAGAGATTGGACAACCATCTGTCTGAAATGGTATAGGGTGAACCTATGGCACGCGTGCCACAGGTGGCATGCAGACCCCTCTCTGCGGACACGCCAGCTGTCGCCCCAGCCCAGCTCCACCGCGCATGTGTGTGTGCCTCCCAGCGGCCAGCTGGTCTGAGTTTGTATTTATTACTGAAATAAACCTCTGAATCTCAAAGTAAGAATTATTGCTTTGTGTTGCTGTCTTCTCTTTCTTCGATTGGATTTTTTTTCCACGACACTCTACAAAGGATCTCTTGTGCAGAATTTTTTTCCCTCTCTCTCCCTCTCTCATCCTGTGAGCATCCCTTTCTACCTGAAATGGTGCAGCTCAAGGAACGGCCTGCTACTTCATTGACCACGACGGGGTTGTAGGTCTCCCTGCTCCTTTAGCTGTTAAAGCATTATTTAGCAATGCAAATCTTCCCACCTGAAGCAAAGCAAAATAATACGAAGATGCTTTTGACGGCCTCAAAAGAGAAGCCGCTTTCAAAGCCTCCCTTACGAACTGAGCAGACAAAAGGCAGAGAATGCCATGTTTATCACTCAAGTCGCTAATGCCGCGATGATCAAAAGAAATGCATTTTCCAGAGGAGGCTGGGCAAGAGGCATTATGGTCTGAAAGGAGCCGCTATGACAACAGATCGCTCTGGAATACTATTTTCATACATTAGAAGCTACCGCCTGTCTCTTAATACAATATTCATCCGTCGCGTTAAAAAAAAATAAAATAAAAGGACTTCCTCGTGAATTGATTTTGCCAGATGAGAACAGAGAAGGGATTGAGTTCTTGCCTTTGAGGATGGTCATGCAGGGACAAACAAAACACAACTACTGCATAGGCTCTTTAATTTTTATCATAACAAAAAAGTCATTCACGGGGAAAAAAAAAAGAATAAAAGCTTTGGTTTTGAAAAAAAAACACGTAATGTTTTCCAAAACAGAAGTCAGTCTATTGTACCATCATTGTGGCATTATTATCTTATTATCTTCTTTACTCGCTGGTCGTCGTTGTCTTCTTCTTCTTCCTCTTCTTCTTCTTCTTCTTCTTCTTCTTCTTCTTCTTCTTCTTCTTCTTCTTCTTCTTCTTCTTCTTCTTCTTCTTCTTCTTCTTCTTCTCTCCTCCTCCTCCTCCTCCTCCTCCTTCATCTTCTCCTTCTCCTTCTTCCTCCTCCTCTCCCCCTCCTCCTCTCCTCCTCCTCCTCCTCCTCCTCTGCTCCTCCTCTTTTCCTCCTCCTCCTCCACTTCTTCTCCTCTTCCTCCTTTTCTCCTCCTCCTCCTCCTCCTCCTTCCTCTTCTTCTCCTAAATTTTGTTAGGCTGAGTCACACTTGGTCCTCCTTTTCCTCGTCCTCCTCTTCCTCATACTTCCTCCTCCTCCCTCTTCTCCTCCTCCTCCTCCCCTCCCCATCCCCTTCCCTATGCCCCCTCCCCTTCCTCCCGCCCTCCTCCTCCTCCTTCTTTGCATGTACACGGAGAGATTCTGCACCAGAGACAATTTCCTTGTGTGACTAATCACATTTGACCAAATAAAGTATTCAATTCAATTCTTACTCGGTAGCAATAGCACTGAAAAAAAAAATCAAGGACAAAATCAAAATCTCCTTCAGAGACAATTTGGTGCAGTGATGAAGGTACCAGGCTAGAAACTGGGGGATTGTGAGTTCTAGTCTTGCCTTGGGCACAAAGCCAACAATGCAACTTGGGCCAGCCACTCTCTCTCAGCCCTAGGAAGCAAGGCAAGGACAAACCACTTCTGTAAAACTTCGCAGTCACTAGACATCCACATTGATTTGAAGGGCATCAAAATACTCTTTCAAGTCCACCACGATTCCCAGAGACCTAATGCCCACCATGAAGTTGTCTCTTTGGCAACAATGGGAAAACGGTTTGGCACTAACTTCCAATGTATATATTTGATTTAATTAATTATACGTCACCAGGTTGGGTTGATTCTTAGCAAACAGATGGACTCTAGAAAAAGTGCAGAGAAGAGCAACAAAGATGATTAGGGGACTGGAGGCTTTGTCTAGTCTAGTGAAAACAAGGACTAAGCGTGACATAATAGCAGTTGTTAAGGATATTGTTGTTGTGTTACCAACCAGCAGAGTGTAGAGCACAGAGAAATGTTGCTGAGAGCAATGAATAAGAGATGTGCAAACTAGTTTATCAAAAGTTTACTTTATAGCGAAAAAACAATCTCATAGTCTTTAAATCAATCCAAGTCTTTGCCAGTTAAATCAGTCCAGTGATACAAAATCTTCTTACCACACAAACAGTAGTTGGTTAAAATAACAAACTCACTCTGGTTCACAAACCACGATGGTAGCAGATCCATCCAACGATGATAGCACAATGGTAGCAACTCCTCACACAATGGTAGCTTATCATCAACTGAATACTTTACAGTACCTTTCTTAAATACGTTTACAACTAGTGATTATCTAATTACAGCATGACTCAGCATTACAATGAATCAGCAGTAAAACTTTAAAGTCACATAATACATATCCATGTTAAAGTCACAGAACACATATACTGCCTGGACAACTTGTTAGGCTCAAACCATATCCTAACATTCTCCCCTTTGGACAGGTCAATATATACAGTTTAGATTCTTACTCCATAGCTTTCACAACACGTTTTATGTTTGATAGCACCTTGCGCTTTGGTAAAATTATCAGCAATATTGTCTCCCAACATACAATATTCCAATTTAACCATGTTGCTTTGGATACACTGCCGAACATTCAGATACCGAATGTCAGTATACTTAGATCTAGTCCAAGTACTCCCAATTCTGTTATTCTTTTATTGTTCTGTTCTGCTGTTCTGTTGTTCTGTTAGTGATTTTATAGCTTTGAATGGCTGGATTTTATGATGCATAGCCTGAACTATAAACAGCTTAGAGAGCTGTCTGTGATTGAAGCAGCCTAACATCCCATACATACATACATAAAGACAATAAAGTCACACGTGAAAGCACAGAAACAAGGGGAAGATAATTTCTACAAGACTTTCTCTTGTACCAACCTCTTGTTTCCCAAGCCGGTATCCTCCTGGTACATTGGATTAAAGGTGGCTCAGTTTACCCTGCACATCTGTTTAGGAGACAAAAATGAATTATTCCATAAAGACCCGTAAAGCCTCTGCTAATAACAAAATAGCAGAGTTGGAAGGGACCTTGGAGGTCTTCTAGTCCAGCGGTCACCAACTGGTGGTCCACGAGAAAATTCTGGTGGTCCGCAGAAAAATTATTTGCATTTTTTTATATTGCACTAAATGAGGGGTCCTCAAACTATGGCCCTTGGGCCAGATATGTGCAATGAATGTTTGTGTTGCTGCAGAGAGTCTCCTTCTTCGGGGTCTTATTCTGTGGGTTGGAGGGGAACAGAAATTCTGAGTCAGGGTCTGCTTCAGCCTCCTGGTGCAGGACTTTGGGCGAAGGCTGGAGGGAAGCGCTGCTGGTGGTGAAGAGCTGGAGGGCCTCGTTCCAGTGGGACTGCCTCATGGCCTGGAACTGGCTGACCATCTCAGCCTGGGCGCCAGTACCTGGCCTTGCACTCCCACAGGTCTTCCCTCTGCTTGGAAAGCCTATGCTCCTAGTCCTCAGTGAGGTGCTTTTGCTGAGCCGCCTTCTCAGTCAGATCCAATTTGAACTGAGCCAGCTGTTTTGCCAACTTTTTCTTGTGGCGGCTGCTTAGCTCCAACAACTGCATCCTGTTGGGGTCCTAAGGAAGCCAGGCGGGAAGGCGAGGAGTGACTGGCAAGAGAGGGGTGAATAGAGGTCGGCAAGATGCCCCTCGAATTGAGTGACATCGAGTTGGCCATCGAGTTGGCCACGCCCACCCAGTCACATGACCACCTAGCCACACCCACCCAGCTGGTCCGTGGGATTTAAAATTATAAATTTAGTGGTCCCTGAGGTCCGTAAGGTTGGGGACCGCTGTTCTAGTCCAACACCTGCCTCAAGTGGGATACCTTATACCAGGGGTGTCAAACTCAAGGTTTGTGGGCTGGATTCAGCCCACAGGGTGCTTAGATGTGGCCCGGGGGCCACCCTGGAAACAGCGAAGGACCTGCCTGTGGTGTCTCTGCCTGTGAAAACAGAGCTCGGGGGGGGGGACTCCCTTTTCGCTGGCAGAGGATTGCAGGAGGCCACCGCGGCCAAAAACAGAGCCTTCCCGAGCTCTGTTTTCACTGATAAAGAGCCGCAGGAGGCCATCACAGCCTAAAACAGCCTCAACGAGTGACATCAAGCTGGCCATGCTGACCCTGGGCACACCCAACATGGGCACGCCCGTCCCAGCCATGTCCCCCGGCCCCCCAGGTCAAACACAACCTTGATGCAGCCCTCAGTGAAATTGAGTTTGACACCTTCCCTTATTCCATTTCAGACAAGTGGGTGTCCAATCTCTTCTTAAAAATCTCCAGGGCTGGAGCATGCACAACGTCTGGTGGCAAGTTGTTCCACGGATTAATTGTTCTCACTGTCAAGAAATCCATGTAGGTTTGTAAGTTCTGACCATGGACTGTTCCAGGCCACGAGTACACAGATACTAGCGGGAGATAGGTGTGTTTATTGTTAGTAGCCCCAATCGTCCCCCAGCCCCTCATCCATCTGCATGTAAAAATCCTTACAACTAGGTAAAGTAAAGGTTCCCCCACATGTGGGTGCTAGTCGTTTCTGGCTCTAGGGGTGGTGCTCATCTCCGTTTCTAAACACTTTTCTAAACACAGCTGCCGTGACTAAACACCAAAGGCGCACAGAGCACTGTTACCTTCTCACCAAAAATTTTTTCTACTTGCATTTTTTACGTGCTTTCAAACTGCTAGGTTGGCAGAAGCTGGGACAAGTAACGGGAGCTCACTCCATTACGCGGCATTAGGGATTCGAACCACTGAACTGCTGACCTACTGATCGACAAGCTCAGGGTCTTAGCCACTGAGCCACCGCATCCCTTACAGCTAAAGGTAAAGGTTCCCTTTGCACATATGTGCTAGACATTCCCGACTCTAGGGGCCGGTGCTCATCTCCGTTTCAAAGCCGAAGAACCAGCGCTGTCCGAAGACGTCTCCGTGGTCATGTGGATGGCATGACTCAACGCCAAAGGCGCACGGAACGCTGTGACCTTCCCACCAAAGGTGATCCCTATTTTTCTACTTGCATTTTTTACGTGCTTTCGAACTGCTAGGTTGGCAGAAGCTGGGACAAGTAACGGGAGCTCACTCCGTTATGCAGCACTAGGGATTCGAACCGCTGAACTGCCAACCTTTCGATTGACAAGCTCAGCGTCTTAGCCACTGAGCCACCGCTTCCCCATACAGCTAGTCCTGTTCAAATGCGGATGGACAAAAGTTCCCCTAAGATCTCAGATCAAGGGTAACAAAGTTGAACCAGGTTGATTTTAAAGAAAGGAACACTACTCTGCTTAAACCAACATGCATTCTAGACCTACCATTGTCAGCGAGTAGTACCGATTGGCTTATCAGAGTCATTTTTATAGTATTTTTGCAGTGGAAATCAGCCAAATGCTGGAGGGCTTCAAATATCCAAAGAGAAACAAAACAACATTGCATTTTTCAGTGCAATGAAGTGTAGAACGTTAGCACCCACCCTTCTCCTAGAAGAATGAAATATTCTAGGAAATATTAAAAAGGCAGAATATTATATTTTCCTGGATGAGAAATTGAGAAACATGCTCTTGGAGACAGAAACTCAGCCCCAGTTCCCTGAACCCCAGGCAGATATTTTGCTGCCAGTTTATCTACAAGACAAAAGACTGAGCCAGCCTATCTACAAAACAAAAGATTTATCCTTCAGGGCAAAGCCATTCAGCCACAATAGGAATTGCCCTTCATTGCATCACCCAGAAAGATTCAACCAAGTCTGGGACACAGACAGCCTACAAGAATGTATTTATTTATTTATTTATTGGTCATATTTCTATGCCGACCACTCTCCGAGGACTCTGGGCTGCTTACACCAAAGACAGTATACTAAATAGCATATTGCCCCCCAACAATCTGGGTCCTCATTTTACCCACCTCGGAAGGATGGAAGGCTGAGTCAACCTTGAGCCGGTGAGATTTGATCCGTTGATCTGCTGAACTAGCAGTCAGCTGAAGTAGCTGCAGTACTGCACTCTAACCACTGCACCACCTCGGCTCGGGGTGGTTTGGGACAAGTACTTGTCCCAAGTTTAGCTGTGACCACCGCATAGCCCCCTGGGAGTCGGACAGCCAATAGAATATATGCCCTTTCCACAGGAACAGGAAGCTCAAGTCCAAAGCCCAAGAGAAGGTATAAATAACACTCACTCTCCACTCCATGTGGTCAGCTACCCAGGATTTCAAACCCATGTGGTCTTGTCCACCGTTAAACCATCTTTCCAATCAGCTTCCATGTTTTCAGTGTCTTCCTCCCCACTTGGAACTGAATTCAGATGGACATTTTTTCCAACGGAAGTAAAATTTGTTTGAATCTATAACGGACAAAAAGAAACAATAAGCAGAAAAATAAATAAATAAATGACAATTTTAAATAATTTTTTAAAAGAAATTATTATTAATTTATTTAAACAGAGGGATAGAATCAAGATCATGTGAAGTGTAAATACCCCTTTATAATGCCTTGGTAAGGCCACACTTGGAAAACTGGATCCAGTTTTGGTTGCCATGATGTAAAAAAGATGTGGAGACTCTAGAAAGAGTTCAGAGAGAAGAACAATAAAGATGATGAGGGGACTGCAGGATAAAACATAAAGAATGGTTGCTGGCATTGGGTATGTCTCGTTTAATGAAAAGAAGGACTGGGGCGACATGTTAGCAGTGTTCCGATATCTCAGGGGCTGCCCCCAAAAAGAGGGAGCCAAGCTATTCTCCAAAGCACCTGAGGGCAGGAGAAGAAGCAACGGGTGGAAATTAATCAAGGAGAGAAGCAACTTAGAACTAAGGAGGAATTTCCGGACAGTTAGAACAATTAATCAGTGGAACAACTTGCCTCCAGAAGTTGTAAATGCTCCAACACTGGAAGTTTTTAAGAAGATGTTGGATAAGCATTTGTCTGAAGTGGTGTAGGGTTTCCTGCCTAAGCAGGGGGTTGGACTAGAAGACCTCCAAGGTCCCTTCCAACTCTGTTATTCTATTCTCAATGTAAGCAAAAAAAAAAACAAATACAGAACTAAAGAAAACAAAAAGAGGGAAGGAGAGGAAGAATAAAACACATTCAACTATCTACAGAGGAATTCAGCTCTTCAGAAAACCAAGTCGATCTTCGCCACAAAATCTCTTACTGACCTCATTTTCCACAATGTTGATAAAAAGACATGTTAAAAAGGGTAGAAATGCTATGGCTGCAGCCCTTACCATCCAGCCCAAAACGATGTGGCGTTCTTGCTTATCAAAGAGTACAGTTGGATGAAGTTTATGTTCCAATTACGACGAAACGATACATTTTTTTTTGAGCGTCAATTTTGGGGGTCAGGGAAGGAACTAGCCATTTTTTAAAAAAATCCCCACAGCCAATTCCTGCAAATAGTCCTCTTTGAATAGCCTGCGATACGGTAATTTGTTTTGAGCGCTTTGAAAAGAAAACACAGCAAAAGAAACCCACTCACGTTTACTTTAGATTTTTCAGATAGTGAAAGAAGAGGACGCTAAGACAACAGCTCTTTTTCTATTCCATAAATAAGGCATTGCTTTTAGTTCTGGGCATGGGATGAAGTGTCAGCAACATAATGGAAGGGAAGGGAAGGGAAGGGAAGGGAACGGAAGGGAGTGGAGTGGAGTGGGGTGGGGTGGGATGGGATGGGATGGGATGGGATAGAATAGAATAGAATAGAATAGAATAGAATAGACTCCTGCACCCCCTGAGGAGAAAAAACAGCCCATGGAGGGGGATGCACTGCCCCCTGTGCCCTGATTTGGGCCTAGCAGGCCTCTCTGAAGCCTCCTGGGAGTGAAAACAGGCCGCGGGGGGGTGCTGCACCCCCCACACCTCGTTTTGGGACAAGGAAGCCTCCCTGCACTTATCTGGGAGCCAAAATGGGGACTCCTGGAAGGGGCGGGGCAGGGAGGGGCAGGGCCAGCCAGCAATTTAACTACCGGTTTGCCCGAATGGGCCCGAACCGGCTGAATCCCATCACTGGTGCTCAACTTATCTGAAATGGTATCGTGTCTCCTGTTGGCGCAGGGGATTGGAGAAGAAGACTTTCCAAGGTCCCTTCCATTACTCTATTATTTAAAAGAGGGCATAGGCAAGAGAGTTTGTAACCCAGTCGTGTCTTCTCCTCCCCCCACCCAATAAATCCCACCCTCTATTTTTACTCTGGGAGACATGTCTGATGACTTTGTGCATGCATCTATGCACAAAGATATATATTTCTAACAATGGCGCTAGCTCTTTCTCTGAGCCTGATGGTTTAAGAGAGATAGAGAAAAATAACGCTTGGAGTTAATCATCGCGGAAAGAGTGATGCGTTTGTTTTGGGTCTCATCTCAGCGCTAAGGTGTACTTTTGGTGAGGGGGGGGAACGTGGAAGATAAGAATTCACATTTAGAAGGAAAAAAACATAGTTTTTGGGTGTCCTCCTTGCAAGGTCTTTTCCCTGATAAATAAGATAACATCCATACAATGTGAGGAAATCAGCTAGACTGATATGCCTCCTGAACAGTTCAGAAGGAGGAGTTTCCAGACGGAACGATTTATAGGGTCAAATTCTCTCTATTATCAATTACCCAGTTTTTCCCCCCTCTTACAGTTACTTACAGATTAACAGTGTTGGAAGGGACCTTGTAGGTCATCTAGTCCAACCCCTCGCTCAAGCAGGAGATTCTACACCATTTCTGACAAACGGCAGTCCAATCTCTTCTTGAAAGACTCAAGTGATGAAGCTCCCACAACTTCCGAAGGCAACTTCTGTTCCATGGGTTGATTGTTGTGGAATTGGGATCGTAGAAACACCCAGGAGCACAGAAGAGTTCAGAGGCAGATGCATAAATAAATGTCTTAAACGTATTTATTCATATGATAAATCATATTAACTATGTACAACAGAGATCAAGTCTCATGCGGAACAAACATGAAAAGAGAGAGATGGAGAGAGAGCAAGGTGGAAAAGGTTGGAGGGGGTTTTATACTCAGGGTAAGCCCCTCCTTTCCACATAGGGGTGGAGACACTCTCTGCCTCCACTGGTGTCTATATATGACACATGTGCCAATGGCTTGCAAATACTTGACAATTGTTCTCACTATCAGAAAATTTCTCCTTATTTCCAGATGGAATTTCTCCTTGTTCAGTTTCCATCCATTATTCCTTGTCTGGCCTACAGGTGCTTTGGAAAATAGCTTGGCCCCCTCCTCTCTGTGTCAGCCCCTCAAATATTGGAAGACTGCTATCATATCTCCCCTGGTCCTTCTCTTTACTAGACTAGCCGTGCCCAGTTCCTGCAACCGTTCATCGTATGTTTAAGCCTCCAGTCCCCTAATCATCCTGGTTGCTCTTCTCTGCACTCTTTCTAGAGTCTCAACATCTTTTTTATAGAGTGGTGACCAAAACTGGATGCAGTACTCTAGGTGTGATCTTACTAAGGCTTTATAGAGTGGTATTAGTACCTCACTTGATCTTGATTGTATCCTTCTGTTAATACAATTTAGGACTTCATTGGCTTTTTTGGCTACTGCTGCACACTGCTGGCTCCTATTTAGCTGATTGTCCACTAAGACTCCAAGATTCCACTCACAGTTACTGCTATTAAGCCTGGTTTCATCCAGTCTATATGTGTTCTTTTGGCTTTTCTTGCCTAAGAATGAACGAATGAATGAATGAATGAATGAATGAATGAATGAATGAATGAATGAAACCTTTCAATTTAGGAAGGAAATGAGATAACAAGCCACAGAGAAAGTACCTTGCTAAAAGTTAATAAATGATACTTACATCATACAGGTAGTCCTCAATTTATAACATTTTGTTTAGTGACCATACATAGGTACAAAGGCACAGAAAAAAATGACTCTTTTCACACCTATGACCGTTGCAGAAATTCCATGATCAAAATCCAGATCTTGGCAACTGACTCATATTTATGACGGTTGCAGTGTCCTAGGGTCATGTGATCCCACTTTGTGACAAGCAAAGTCAATGGGGAAGCCAGATTCATTTAACAACCATGTTACCAGCTTAACGACTAGCAGTGATTCACTGAACAACCGTAGCCAGAAATGTCACAAAATGGGACAAAGCTTACTTATCAACTCTCTAAACTAGCAACAGAATATTTGGGTTCCAGTGGGGTTGTAAGTCAAGGAATACCTATATATTGTTTACAGAGATGACGAGATTGAATCTCCAGGATTCAGGTTGACTCAGCCTTCCATCCTTCCGAGGTCGGTAAAATGAGGACCAAGATTGTTGGGGGCAATATTTTATTCATTTTATTCGATTTAAAAAATTTTGTATTATGTGTTTTACTTCGTGGCTGTTCACCGCCCTGAGTCCTTCGGGAGTAGGGCGGTATAGAAATTTAATAAATAAATAAAATAAATAAATAATATGCTAACTCTGTAAACCGCTTAGAGAGGATTGTAAAGGACTATAAAGCAGTATCTAAGTCTCAGTGCTATTGCGAAGGAAGGAAGGAAGGAAGGAAGGAAGGAAGGAAGGAAGGAAGGAAGGAAAGAAGGAAGGAGCTGTGGTAGCGCAGTGATTAGAATGCAGCATTCCAAGCTAACTCTACCCACAGTCTGGAGTTCGATCCTGACCGCCTCAAGGTTGACTCAGCCTTCCATCCTTCCAAGGTCGGTAAAATGAGATTGTTGGGGGCAATATGCTGACTCCATAAACTGCTTAGAGTGGGTTGTAAAAGAGTTGTAGAGTTGTAAAACCCACTCTAAGCGATATATAAATCTAAGTGCAATTGCTATTGCCAAAATTAAACAATTCCTACGCAATGTGCCTTTTTTTTCCAGAACTTGTGTCTTACCTTCCTGTTTCTCCTGCTACTTCTCAGAACCGGACTTCGTGCTCTCCTTAAAGGACTAGCAAAGGGGGGGTCTGTTTTGATTTTATCTTGTTAGGAAGAGAGGCAAACAAATCTCCTCGCCTTAGTTTGCCTTTGCGATTCTCCTTGAAGTGCCTTTTTGAAATGGGAAGACTGTTGCGTTTGCTAAACCCCTGAGAAGACGAGGGTCTCCTGTAGGTTTTCAATGATCTATAAGGGCAAAGGCAGTTATTACTCAACTGGCAGTGACACATAAAAGCCAACGTCCTGTAAAACAACACATCCTGAGGTAAAAAACTGGCTGAAAATAAAAATAAAAATAAACCCAAACAGAGACATTCCTATAATTGGCAGTTCACAGTCCTGTTCCTATTTTACCTCAAATTAAGCTGTCAGTGGATTGACGAGGACACCTATATAGGTGTTACAGCGTTATTAGCTTCCCCTGAAAGTCACCCTACTGTAACCTGTTTCCCAGATGTTCCTGGTCACCATTTCTACCCCATCATTTCCAACCAGCATGGCCATTGAAAGGGTCATTGATCCATTCGTCAACCCTGCAAATCCACACTTTTTTAACCAAAAAGCTAAAGTTGATGCAGAGGTATTTTTGGTTGACATTTACAAGCGTTTCTATGTACCGTATTTTTTGGAATATAAGACGCACCGGAATATAAGACGCACCTACCTTTTTTGGTGAGGAAAAGAAGAAAAAGAAATCTCCCTCTGCCTCTGAGCAATTTTGCTGAGCAAACAGCAAACAGCCTGCTTTACTTTCATTTTCGTTTTCAGCATAGCTTGATTAGCACAAGAAAAAAAAAAGCTGCTCTAGCAATTTACCTCTTTGCAGCAAGCAGCAGAGCCCTGCGCAAAACAGCTGAGAGCAAAACAGCTGAGAGTCGGGAGGCTGATCCAATCAACTTGGGCTAATTAGGCTGTGCTGAAGCTGAAAGGAGCTGTTTTTTCTTGTTGTTTGCTTGCAAGGAGATAACTCCTGCGAGGCAGAGGCCAAAGGGTAGGGGGCAATGGGTGGGCGGGGCTACATTCGGTGTATAAGACGCACCTAAATTTTCACCCTCTTTTAGGGGGGAAAAAGGTGCGTTTTATATTCCGAAAAATACAGTATATGGAACTATTTCTGTGTGCCAGCACATAGGAAGATGGATTGGCATGGATGGATGCAGATAAATCTATATCCACTTTCTTTCGGTATCGTGTATACTTGATCTAAAATTTCCACCATTATACCTGAAAAAGGCCACTTTTTAAAAATAATAATAATAAATGTATATGCATAGTCAATTTTGGGCCACAAAGTCTATTGTAAAATTCAGAAAAGAGCAAAATTTGAAGCGGGATGATGTTATGATCTTCATGACTAGTCTTAAAAATGTAAACTAGGCTGATTCTCTTAAAAATGAAGATTTTTAAAAAATCTACATCTCTTTTACAGAGTTATACCAATGCACCTCCCTACAGTCCAATATCCATAGTGACTCCAGGTTTCTATCTATCTGTCTGCCTGTCTGTCTGTCTGTCCATCCCTTATCTATCTATCTATCTATCTATCTATCTATCTATCTATCTATCTATCTATCTATCTATTTATCTATCCATCCATCCATTGATCCATCCATCCATCCATCATCCATCATCCATCATCCATCATCCATCATCCATCATCTGTTTGTCTGTCCATCCCTCTATCTATCTATCTATCTATCTATCTATCTATCTATCTATCTATCTATCTATCATCTATCTAAGATTTTAACATTAAAATACATATTAACATAAAGGGAAAAGAGAAAGAGAATAACAAAACAAATTAAAAGTGTCAAAAATTACATCAAGCAAATTTAATAAAAGTGACTTCTGACTTTCTTTTAGTACAGAGATATTAATAATACCAAATTGTTCTTGGTGGCTTCTTGATTAGGCTGTTGTCTTCTGTTATTTTCCAAGATCAGAGAGCACTAAGGACCCCATAGTTTCACCTTGACCTGCAAATATTTCTAAAATTCTCTGATATCATTCAATCACTTCTTTACTCCAGTGAAGGGACACTTCTACACCACAATCGCACAATACCTAAAGTTCAAACTTATATATAAATTAATGAAACATTTCTGGATCCTGCATACCTCTTCAGATACTTAATGAGTATCTCCAATAAGAAGATCATATCAAGAATGGCAAATACAAGTTTCCATCCATCCATCCATCCATCCATCCATCCATCCATCCATCCATCCATCCATCCATCCCAGGCAATCTAAAATAAATATAGTCCATTACCAATGCATGACATGTCAATCCTTATCACTTACTTCTCATCTAAACCTGCTTGGACCTTACTCATCTGGACATGTGACCATGTGACAACCTGATCTGATTGGACTATTCAAAAGTAACCCTCCAGGCCAAATCTGGCAAGTGTTCCAGAAGTGTCCATCAGTTTATACATCTGTATTCATCTATGGGCGTCACAGCTGTCACATTGGGTGTTTTATGATTTTGTTTACCTCAGTTCTTTGATGTATTTATGGTTTTGCTGGTTCCAGCAACTTTAGCTAGGACTAAGAAAGATCCGATCAAATGGGGTGCTTTGCCATACAGAATGGATCTCTATGGCTCAATTTGATTCTAATGGTAATTATTGAAGAAGTTACTTCTGCCTATTTAGGTGCGATAGAGCATTTAATGTTCAAAAATTCCCTTCTCTTTGGCTGGGGTCTCCCTCTCTCCCTCTCTCCCTCTCTCTCTCTCTGTCTCTCTCTCCGTCTCTCTCTCTCCCTCCCTCTCCCCTCCCTCTCCCTCCCCATCTCTTTCACTCTCTCCATCTCTCTCTCTCCCTCTCCCTCTCTCTGTCTCTCTCTCCGTCTTTCTCTCTCTCCCCCTCCCCACTCTCTCTTCTCTCCGTCTGTCTGTCTCTCTCTCCCTCTCCCTCCCTCTCTGTCTCTCTCTCCCTCTCCCTCCCTCTCCCCTCCCCATCTCTTTCCCTCTCTCTCTCTCTCTCTCTCTCTCTGTCCCCTCCCTCCCTCCCTCTCCCTCTCTCTGCCCCCCTCCCCCTCTCTCCCCCCCTCCCCCCTCTCTCCCCCTACTCACCTTGGGGAAAGTCCCAGCAACTCTTACAATTGATTTGATTTTAATCTACCAGCCACCTTTAAGCAGTTTTAAACTAATCCCCATTTTCTTGGCATTCGAACTCAATAAACATGAATTAAATTATTTACACAGGGGATTTATAGTTTGGCAAATCATAGCACAGGCTGAACAAGCAGCATTTTTAACAGTTTTTAGGCAGCACTTGGATCTTAACCTGAGTGAGGAAGAAGATCTGCTGGAATGAAGCTGGAAGCATGTAGAGATGTTATCAGTGGTTTCTTGATGGAATCTTCTAATGAGAAACAGGGTAATCGTCCCATCAAGCCACTGTAATTAAAACTCTTCTGGGAATTGAACCAGGAGCCTCTGGGTTTTCTGTGCTGGTGATAACTGTTGGGCGGGGTGAAGCGGGAGGGAAGAATCAACCCAGACTTAAGAAAAGAAAGAGAACTTCAAAACTCACAAGATAATAATTCTTTGGCCCAACGCATTTGGAAGGAACCAAACCAACCCTTGCAACTACTGTAAAGCACTGTATACTGTGCTTTTACGGATGCTTTTTGGAATAAGTTATTTCCACCATCCGGGAGGTATTTCAGTTGTGTATCTGTGGTAGCTAAACAAAGAAATGGGGAGATAGTGTTCATGTCCTGCCTAGTAACAGTAACAGAGTTGGAAGGGACCTTGAGGGTCATCTAGTCCAACCCCCCTGCTCACGCAGGAGACCTGTACTAGGGATCTGAACCACCGAACAGGCGACCTTTCTGATCGACAAGCTCAACGTCTTAGCCACTGAGCCTTCTAGTCAGGCTATTGTGTTTCTGCTCCATATTCCTTCAAATTGTGTTTTGGACACTTCACACAAATAATTGGTGTCCTTTGCTCATTGAATAATCTAAGTTCTCCTTGGCTTTTTTGATCCTTTTTTCCTCCTCCTCCTCTTCCTAGCGTCCGCTTTGATGGTATCAAACAATCCTGTTTTTTCATGGCCTGCTTTCCTTTTACCACTAACTCTTCCAAGCATAATTATTTTCTCCAGTAAATTCCCCTGCATTATCCTCCTCCTCCTCCTCCTCCTCCTCCTCCTCCTCCTCCTCCTCCTCTTCTTCTTCTTCTTCTTCTTCTTCTTCTTCTTCTCCTCCTCCTCCTCCTCCTCCTCCTCCCCCTCCCCCTCCCCCCTCCCCCTCCCCCTCCCCCTCCCCCCTCCCCCTCCCCCTCCTCCTCCTCCTCCTCCTCCTCCTCCTCCTCTTCTTCTTCTTCTTCTTCTTCTTCTTCTTCTTCTTCTTCTTCTTCTTCTTCTTCTTCTTCTTCTTCTTCTTCTCCTCCTCCTCCTCCTCCTCCTCCTCCTCCTCCTCCTCCTCCTCCTCCTCCTTCTCCTTCTCCTTCTTCCTCCTCCTCCTCCTCCCCTCCTCCTCCTCCTCCTCCTCTCCTCCTCCTCCTCCTCCTCCTCCTCCTCCTCCTTCTCCTTCTCCTTCTTCCTCCTCCTCCCCTCCTCCTCCTCCTCCTCTCCTCTTCTTCTCCTCCTCCTCCTCCTCTTCCTCCTCCTCCTCCTCCTCCTCTTCTCCTCCTCCTCCTCCTCCTCCTCTTCTTCTCCTCCTCCTCCTCCTTTTAACGACCCCATAATCCCTTGAGGGGTGGAGTCTGGGCAACCGAATGGAGCTGAGTGTTTACTGGCCAGATGCCCTTCCTGTTGCCAATGCAGAGTTCCCCCCCCCAGCAGATATATTCTTATTGTGCCCAGAGAGAGCAATATCTGCCTCCACCTGGGATCGAACTCACAGCGTCCTGATTGTGAGAGTAAAATTCCCCTGCATGGCATGGCCAAAATAAGTGAGACACAGTGATTTTGCCTTCCAGTTTTGTGTTATATGCTCCAGTACTTGCTTGTTGCTCAGCTTTGTTGTCCAAGGAATATGCAGGAGCTTCCTCCAGCACCGCAGCTCAAACGAGACAATTTTTTCTTCCCGTCTTGCATTTTTAAGGGTCCAACTTTCACAACTGTAGGTAGCTATAGGGAATACAATGAAGTGGACTAACCTACATTTGCTTGCCAGGCTGACGTTCCTGCGTTTCTATATTTGTGTTGTGGCCCGCCAGCGGCCAGCGGAGCTGGTGGCAGACTCAGACAGTGAGGAGGTTGGGGAGGAACATGGGCCAGTCCTGGAGTCTGGGGAAGGCTCTGACGAGGGCTCTGCATCGGAGGCAGAGATGGGGCCAGGGCCATCCGACAGTTATCAGCTACCTTTGGAGGGCAGATATCAGTGGGGCAAAAGAACAGCTGGAGCCTGTTCCCAATGGTTTAGGCCCGGGCTACTTGCAGGACCATCTCCAGCCGTTCTCCCCATCATCCTGTGCGCTCTCACAGAGTCGGCCTCCTCAGGGTGCCGTCGGCCAAACAATGTCGGCTGACGACCCCCAGGGGGAGGGCGTTCTCTGTGGGGAGCCCCGACCCTCTGGAATGGATTGCCCACTGAGGCTCAGGACAGCCCCCGACCTTCTTTCCTTCCGTCGCGAGCTGAAGACGTGGCTCTTCCGCCAATTAAACTGATCCGTTTGGGGGTACACTGGTATAATTTTTAAATCGTTTTTAATTGGGTTACTGATTTTAATTTGGTATTGTATTGTGATTTGTATTGAAGTTGTCATTTTGTAAGCCGCCTTGAGTCCCTAGGGAGAAAGGCGGCATATAAATCGCAATAAATAAAATAAATAAATAAATAAATGTGCGCATGCACAGAGCTGCCAGGAGAAGGGAACAGCTAAGAAACAAGGGCCGACTTGGGAGTAAAGCCATAGGTGGATGGTGAATGGCCCCTCCCATAGGGAATAAAGAGGAGCGAAAGGGGAGGGGAGTTTGCAGGAGACAATTAGTTCAATTCATTAGAGTGAAGATCTGTTCCTGACTTCTTGCCAAGTATTGTCTGCTACAACATGGCATTTGGAAGATATCGGCCTGGCAGCTCTCCAAGCCTGATAAAGGTCTGTAGTTGTGAAATCTCATGAAAGGCTATTTGCTGGGACCTTGCTGGAGAGGAATTCCCTTTAACCTAAATAAAAGAGGTTTTATTGGGACGAGGAGTCTGCTTCATAATCTTGGGAGGCCTAGGTCAGAACAATTCGGCTCATGCTTCCCACAGAGAACCCTTCTCATTAAATCTGAGGGACAGAATTCATGAGCGAATGGTTTCCAGAGGTAGCCACAAAAAATCTTGAAGATCAGTAGTGAGTCAGAAATCTCGCAGGAGGAAAACTGAGGAAAGGCGATATTAACAATGGGAATACTTTGTTCAAATTCCCACTCAGTAGCTCTAGCTACTTTGAGGAGAGACAAATGGATGGACTTCTCTCATCAGTAGCGCAACTGATTCTTCTCTTTGTAGATACTTCTGCTCACAGGTTGGGTTTTTTTGTCTCAAAATCTGAATGGTGGCTATTAATGGTGCCTGAGATTTCAGATGGAAAATATGGGGGATGAAAATGTCCTAAAGAAATAAGGCAGGGGTGAAATGCTACCGGTTCACTCCGGTTCGGGGAAACCGGTAGTGATAAAAACTACCAGTTCAGGCGAATCGGTAGTAAACAAAAGCTACCAGTTTGGGCGAACTGATAGATAAAAAAGCTACGATCTGATGATCAGCTGTGCCGCATGGTTTAGCTTCGCTAGAAAGCAGGAAATCCTCCTTTCTAGCAAAGCTAAACCGTGCGGCACAGCTGATCGTTGGAGCGTAGCATTTTTTAACTACCGGTTCCAACCGAACGGTACTTAACTACCAGTTTGCCCGAACTGGTAGCTTTTTAAACATGCAGCGTGTGTTTGGTGTGCATGCACGTATGCCGCGGCCAGCGAACTGGTTCAGATTTCACCACTGAAATAAGGCAATGGTATTTTTCTAGCCCAGACAAGGTTCAGCAGCTGGTGTTTCTCACTCAGGTCATCAAAATGGTTGGCTATCTTCCTTTGCAAACCAACTAGCTGGGAAAGAAGGGTTGACTATGTCATGGGTCAGCTTCAAGAGATTTAATGTCAGGTTACTGAGAGAAGAGAATATTTGCAGCTGTGGGTTGAAATGAAGGCTCCTTGGTGCTCTCTGAGCTTCGCGGGATTATTCGTTGGGACCCCTAGGAAACCAGAAGACTGTGAGTTCTAGTCTTGCCTTAGTCATGAAAGCCAGCTGGGTGACTTTGTGCCAATCACCGGGAGACTGTGAGTTCTAGTCCCTGCATTAGGCATGACTTTGTGCCAATCACCAGGAGACGGTGAGTTCTAGTCTTGCCTTAGTCATGAAAGCCAGCTGGGTGACTTTGTGCCAATCACCGGGAGACTGTGAGTTCTAGTCCCTGCATTAGGCATGACTTTGTGCCAATCACCGGGAGACGGTGAGTTCTAGTCTTGCCTTAGTCATGAAAGCCAGCTGGGTGACTTTGTGCCAATCACCGGGAGACTGTGAGTTCTAGTCCCTGCATTAGGCATGACTTTGTGCCAATCACCAGGAGACTGTGAGTTCTAATCCCTGCATTAGGCATGAAAGCCAGCTGGGTGACTTTGTGCCAATCACTGGGAGACTGTGAGTTCTAGTCCCTGCATTAGGCATGACTTTGTGCCAATCACTGGGAGACTGTGAGTTCTAGTCCCTGCATTAGGCATGAAAGCCAGCTGGGTGACTTTGAGTCAATCACCAGGAGACTGTGAGTTCTAGTCCCACTTTAGGTATGAAAGCCAGCTGAGTGACTTTGGGCCGATCACTCTCTCTAAGTTCACCTAACCTCACAGAGTTGTTGTAGGGAAAAATAGGAGAGGAACAGTATATTTGCCACTTTAAGCTGTTTTATAATATATTTATATTTATATTTATATAATAAAAGCAGGATAAAAATAAAGTAAAAACACCGTTCTGAACCACAATACAATAGACACCATTCTACAGTACATAACAGAGGAATAAATAAATAAACAAACCAAAAGCATAAACTGATCACAGCCATTCTAAATTAAACACCACCTGAGGATAATTTGTTTTTTTTTCATTCTCATGTTTACTTCTGCAACTGTTCCCCAAATCACAAAAGACCACCGGTAACTGTGCAGGATGAAAATAAACGGTGAATTTTATGTTGTCAATTAACTATAAACTCAGCAGCACAATACAGAATTGCATTATCTGTGATAAAGGATCATGTAATAAAATGCAATGTAATGATAATGTAATAAAATTACATGGAGTATATCCCTATACTCTATATAATTATTTAATGCAACATAATACGATAATAATATAATAATTCTGGGGAGGATCTATCGATGTGGTTGTCAAAAGTCAATATCTGTTTGATGACAATCAAGTTGATTAGGAAATTAAACTCAATATTAAACTATGAAGATATAAAATACACGGGAAAAGAAGTCTGCATTGCAGATAGCAGAAAATAGACATTTCTCGTTACACAAACATTTTCTTCTCCTTTTTGTTTTTGTTATTTCATTAATTTGTTGCAGAGCAAGTCATTCCCATTGTTTTCGTCTTGAGGAATACAATTCAATCTGATCAGTTTAAGAAGAGAATCGAAACGTCATGTTAAGTGAAAGAAAGAATCTA
>NW_027256884.1:125581932-125814432 GCF_029215685.1 Pituophis catenifer annectens
CCTGGTCCAGAATCAGTTGTGGTTTAAGCTTTAGAACTATCTACATCTACATCTACATCTACATCTACATCTACATCTACATCTACATCTACATCTACATCTACATCTACATCTATTTCATCTATATCTGCCTGCCTGCTTGCCTGCCCCATTCTATCTCTATCATCTATAGTTGTTTATATCTATGTATTTATATATGCATAGATATCATCTGTGTGTCTGTCCATCCATCTATCCATCTATCCATCTATCCATCCATCCATCCATCCATCCATCCATCCATCTATCTATCTATCTATCTATCTATCTATCTATCTATCTATCTATCATCTATCATCTATCATCTTCTGTCTTCTATTTTTCCATCCATCCATCCATCCATCCATCCATCCATCCATCCATCCATCCCTCCCTCCCTCCCTCCCTCCCTCCCTCTCTCTCTCTCTCTCTCTCTCTCTCTCTCTCTCTCTCTCCCCCCTCCTATCTATCATTTATCTAATCTGGCTATCTATCTAATTTGATGGATCAGCCAGTATAAAGTTCTGAAACTACTACAAATTCATAATAAAACAAAACAGGATTAATAAAGGGTCAATCACAATCATCTCTTAAAGTAATCCCATGTTGTTGGGAAGAGTCTAAAATGTCTTGATTAATTGAAGATGAGAAAAGAAAAAATATGTGACATAGGAAGTTTGTGAAACTCAGGAGTATAGGAATAAATCGAAATTATCAATCTGTTTGTAGTCATTTCTCTGGACAGTCAGCCATATGTCTATTTCTGATTTAATCTATGATTTATGTTTTAGCACAGCCAGAAAAAATTCCCTTTTAAATCTGTTTTTCTATACAGATGTTTATATACAGGCTATTTATCTACTGACTTTTTACAGAGAGATATTTATTTGAAAAATGGCCCTCTCTAAAGGGATGATCTTTCAAATTGCGCTGTGTTTTTCATACTTTTTTCCTGACAGAGATTTCAGTCAGAGCATTGAGAATAGGTGAAAGTATGTAAATATATCGAAACTCTGATCTATTCATTCAGATGGGAGCGAAACCCCATGTCAGTTGATGCCTGAATTTACACATACTCTCAAACATTCCCAAATGTAAAATGGATCTGAAAATACATTAAATCAAAAGTCACAGGTATAAACTACGTGGAAATAGAGTGAACTTGTATGTCAAACAACCCATATTCGTGACCTGATTATGAAACTGATTAAGGTCCTGTCAGTTTCAGGCAGCAGGTAGGAATGTTCTCATCAACTAATTAAGGTCACAGAGCCCGAGCTTGATTCATAATTCTTTTGTTCCTATATAGATATCCAAACCTTGTTTAGTGCTCACCTCAGTTTGTGACCATTTATAGATATGTAGGTAGTAAACGTTAATTAAGCATAATTTTCTCACCAATACATGTATTTCACCAAATTTTTGTATGCTGAATAAGAAAAAGGTTTCATTATGGAACTGATTAAGGTCTGGTCAGTTTCAGGCAGCAGGTAGGAATGTTCTAATCAACTAACAAAGGTCACAGAGCCGAGCTTGGTTCTTTTGACCTGCTGGGCTTACCAAATTTGATTCATAATTCTTTTGTTCATGTATAGTTATTCGCTCCTTGTTTAGTGACCACCTCAGTTAGCGAAGACTTGTAAAAATGATGATAACAAGCACCTTGTCTGAAGTGGTGTAGGGTTTCCTGGCTAAGCAGGAGGTTGGACTGGAAGACCTCCAAGGTCCCTTCCAACTCTGTTATTCTATTCTATTCTATTCTATTCTATTCTATTCTATTCTATTCTATTCTATTCTATTCTATTCTATTCTATTCTATTCTATTCTATTCTATTCTTCCAATTAAAAATCATTTACATGCATTTAACCAAATTTTACATACGGGATAAGAGAAATTTTCAGTATGAAACTGATTAAGGTCTGGTCAGTTTCAGGCAGCAAGGTGGGAGGATACTAATCCACTAATTAACATCAGAGAGCTGAGCTTGTTAATTTGCATTAGCAGTTTTGAGGGAAGCAGCAGCATTGTGCAGCAAAGCAACTCAAAAAGAGATCACTTTTTCAGCGGTTTTCCCCTCCTGAAATAGATAGGAACCTTTTGAAAGAAATGCCAAGTAACTACGGCATTTACTTGGGAACTATTGGGAACTATTATCCTAGTTACTGCTCATGGTTACAGAGTGAATTGGAGTCAAGGTGATGCCTGCAACACACAAACAAGAAAGAAATGGGGCTTTGATTATCACAAACATAACAAGGGATCTGGGCAGGGGTGGGCTTCAAAGATTTTAGCAAGGGGTTCTCTGCCCGGTTGCTGGGTGGGCATGGCCATGGTGGGCGTGGCCTAGTTGGCTTCCTGCACCATGGCGGGGTGGGGGGGTATTTTTGCCCTCCCTGGGCTCTGGAGGCTTTCCTCGAGCATCTGGGAGGGAGGAAAACGGCCTCCCCAGGCTCCGGAGGCCCTCTGGAGTCTGGAAACGGGCCCATTTCCGGCCTTACTGAACTTCCGGTAGGCCTCCCCGAGCCACTGTGTGAGTCCTGCACTTACCTGTATCCAAAACAGGCCGCGTGGGGACTCCTGGGAGGGGAGGGGTGGGCGAGGCCAGCCAGGAGTGGGATTTGGAGGTTCTCCGAACTGCACAGAATCTTAGCTAGAGGTTCTCCCGAACCCCTGCGAAGCCCCAATATCCCACCCGTGAGTCTGGGGGCTAAATTGTACGATGAACAGCTGAGGGAACTAGGTAAGTTTAGCCTGATGATTACAAAGCTCAAGGGGAAACATGATAAGCATCTTCTTGAAAGGTTGTCGCTTTATTCTCCAAAGCACCTGAGGGCAGGACAAGAAAACATGGGTGGAAAAAACTACTTTGGGGAAGATCCAACCTGGGATTAAGGAGGAATTTCCTGACGATGAAAAAAGATTAATCCGTTTGCCTCCTGAAGTTGTAGATGCTCCATCAGTGGAGGTTTTCAAAAGAGATTGAACAACCATCCATCCTGGATGATATAAGTACCTACCTCGGGCATTGAGTTGGATAGAAGTTTTGTTGTACTCTCCCTTAAGCAGAGTGGATAAAAATCAATGATTTTAAAATAAATAAATAAAAAAAATCGGATTTTTTTTATTTAAATCAAATTTTTTTGATTTTTATCGAATTTATTTTAATAAAAAACTTTGGGGGTAAAAATCTACCGTAAGATAGTTTTCTATTTAAGATACATAAATAATTGAGTTTATTCAGCATGAAACGGAGCTTAGTTATGTAGCAGGAGGCTGTATATTCTGCAACACTGGGACTATCGGTGAGTCAACAGCGGGTCAAAGGAGTAGCAGAGATGACAGTTGCTCTTTAAAAATTACGATTTAAATCGAGTTGATTTAAATCAAGCCTTTTTACTAGTGATTTAAATCACGATTTAAATTGCGATTTAAATCAACTCGATTTAAATCAAATCCACCCTGCCCTTAAGTACATTGGCTACAGAGCTTAGCCAATCAGGATACAGGATGATGCAATACAGTCTTAAAGCAATATAATACCTTTCTGACTGCAAACATACATTGTTGGTTTATATATTGCCTGACCAATTAGTTAGACAAATAACCATTTCCTAACAGTACTGCCCGGTCTGAAAAGCTGAATGGGGACTCATTTACTACTCTCCCTGTACCTCTATAGCCACTGAATGTTTCTAATCCTTCTCCAAATTAGGTACATCCATAGAAATGAGCCATGATGCTACCATAGCATCTGCAGCAACGAAGGTCTGTTGTCTTTCAACTTCCACAATTTTTGTTTTGTTATCTGGTCTCTGTGGAAGGCATTTCAAAACACCTCTCGTAATCCTCTCAATAGCCAAGACACGCAGTGAGCAGAATTCTGAAATCACAGTGCTTTTCAAACTGTAGCAGATGGAGGTGGGAAAGTCATCTGGCTATCTTCCCCCACCGAGATAACAAGGCTGTGATTCATGGTTTGCTTTCGGCAGCCCAAACGGAGAAAGGCAGAGAAGCATCCTATAGTAACTGCACACACACACACACACAGACACACACATCGTAAAGTAACCACACACCTGCACGCAAAACACCACCCGATCTTCAAAATCAGCAAACTCCGGGAAACGAAATTTCTTTGAGTGTTCTGTCCCCGGACTCCAAAGGTAGATGTTTTTTTTTCCCCAACAATCCTTACAATTTTCAGCTCCCTTCTTCTGTTTTTTCGAAATACAACAATGGAAAGCCACGGTTTCATCGGAAGAATTTTGAAAGCGCTTGTGGGACGTTGTGAAATGCCTGGTGGTGTTAAAATGGTTTACAGTGATCCTTTAAACATGTCTATCGCTTGTCTTGGTTTGAAGATTGTCTGTTAGGGCCAATTAAAGTGTCCTCTGGTGGGTGGGTGGGTGGGTGGAAGGTATTGTATTTAAGAGCGCCACAGGAAAAAAAAAAAACATGAATCCTCTCCGTAATGCCAGAAACAACATTCAAAAGCAAAAATGTATCATTACATTTCCGAATTACTAATACTATGAATCCGATAAGTATTATATTGTAACGGCATGAAGGGGCTGTAGCTGAACATTTTGATTTAATCCTTCACGCTGCCCTACAAAAAAAAATTTGATATGGGGAGGTAGAAAAGATTTATAGCATCTCAAAAAGCTATAAGCAGCATCAATGGTAAGTTAGCCCCCTCTTTGGGGGGGTCTGCAATATGCATAGACGAGTTAAATTTACATCCCACCTTTTGACTGTAAGACCATTAAGGCAGCTTATCATAGTTTGCAACAAGAGGCACATTCACGTCGTTTCCAAATCCTGAATAAATGAGAAGTCCTCGAAATGATGGGTTGGAAAAGTGTATTTTTCGGGGCTTTCCGGTGGGTTCCGTTTCTAATTTTGTTTGTTTGTTTGTTTGTTTTAATTTGATTTATATGCCGCCCTTCTCCGGAGACTCAGGGCGGCTTACAATGCGTTAAGCAATAGCCTTCATACTTTTGTATATTTATACAAAGTCAGCTTATTGCCCCCACAAACTGGGTCCTCATTTAACCTACCTTAGAAAGGATGGAAGGCTGAGTCAACCTTGAGCCTTGGCGAGATTCGAACCCTGCAGTAATTGCAGGCAGCTGTGTTAATAACAGGGTGCTTTAAACCACTGTAGTACCAAGGCTTTGTTGTAGGTACTAAGGTTTGTTGTTATGGTGGTTCGGTCCCTAAATTGTGTCCGACTCTTCAAGATCCTGTGGGCCTTAGCATGCAGTGGAACCCCTCTCCTCCACAGTCTCCCGGAGTTTGCCCAAACTCACATTCATTATGTTGACACTACCTAACTGTTGTGGCTCCGATCACCGAGCCTGTGTTATCAGCAGGAGAGGACTCCAAGAATGAAGGAGAGGAGTTGGCAAGGCCTCCCTCTCCAGGACCCTCCTCTCTGGCAATGCCTCCAGTGTCCTCCGAAGGCCAAGAGATAGGCCTGGGGCCAAGCACTTCCACGCAGCCACAGTAATGATGATGATGATGATGATGAGTCTTGGCTGGACCCTTGACAGCGTCGCAGAGATAAGCGTGCACAGCAGAGGAAGAGGCGTGCCAGGGATTAGGCTGAGTCACTGGACCACACCCCACAGAGTATAAAAGGGGGTGTGGTGGCCATTCAAGCTCTGTGACGAGCGAAAACTGATATTGAACAAACCTCTCTGCATTGCTGGACTTTTTGAATATTCTCTTATCTGTTGTGTGTTGGCTTTGAAAAACACTCCCATCGTAAGTAAACGACTCTTGGCAGCCAGCCACTGGGTTGCTGCCAATTCTGCTCTTAGAGAAACCTTTGTCGGCTGGTTTATTTCACTATTGACTGTCTGTGGGGTTGCGTGTGTGAGACGGGGACAGAACACCTAACCATCTCTTCCTCTGCCTTCCCCTTTTGCCTTCCATCTTTCCTAACATCGGGGTCTTTTCCAAGGAGTCCACTTTTCTCATTTGGTGGCCAAACTATTTGAATTTCAGCTTCAGGATCTGTCCTTCCAATTCCTCCCTCCCTCCCCCACAAATTTTGTTTAGAACTGCCAAAGTATTTCACTTTAGGGGGGAAAAAGGCTAAAGAACAATTGTAGTGTATAGTCTTTTACTTGAGCAGGGGGTTGGACTAGAACAGTGGTCACCAACTGGTGGTCCGTGGACCACTGGTGGGCCGCGAGAAAATTTTGGTGGTCCGCAGAAAAGTTATTTGCATTTTTTATATTGCACTAAATCAAGGGTCCTCAAACTACGGCCCCTGGGCTGGATACATACAATGAGCGTTTGTGTTGCTGCAGAGAATTTCCCCCCCCCCCACTTTGGGGGCCTTTTTGTATGGGTTGGAGGGGGGCAGAAATTCTGACTTGGGGTCTGCTTCAGCCTCTTGGTGCAGGGCTTTGGGTGAAGGTTGGATGGAAGCGCCAGTTGTGGCGAAGAGCCAGAGAGCCTTGTTCCAGTGGGACTGCATCATGGTCTGGAACTGGCTGACCATCTCACCCCGCTGAGCCTCCAGGCACCAGTACCTGGCCTTGCACTCCCGCAGGTCTTCCCCCTGCTTGGAAAGCCTATGCTCCTAATCCTCAGTGAGGTGCTTCTGCTGAGCCTCCTTCTCGGTCAGATCCAATTTGAACTGAGCCAGCTCTTTTGCCAACTCTTTCTCATGGCGGCTGCTTAGCTCCAACAACTGCTTCCTGTTGGGGCCCTAAAGAGCCCAGGAAGTCAGGTGAGTGGCTGGGAAGGGAGGGGCGAGTAGAGGCCGGCGAGGCGCCTCTTGATGCGAGTGACATCGAGTTGGCCATGCCCACCTAGTGTCAGCGTCCCAGCACTGACATATATAAAGAGAGGAGAAGCTTGAACTTTTGCCTACTAAATCCCTTTGAAGATTCTGTCTCCTCGGAGATGGGAGGGGGGAGACATTCCTGTGATCTGATGAAGAAGGGATGAGGAGAGTGGCTTGGAAGATAGCCAATGAGAAGCAGAGAATTCGGGATCGGAAAGGGAGGGATTGGGGGGTAAAGGTCAGTACTGACCGCGAAAGAGCCAGGATCAGATCGCTATGCTCAATAAAGAGAAAATTTCCTCAAAGATCGGCAGTTTGGAAATTCATTTATTTTGAGATAGCATCGAAACCTGACACCTAGTCACATGCCCACCTAGCCACGTCCACCCAGCTGGTCATTAGGCAGATTTATTTATTTATTTATTTATTTATTTATTTATTTATTTATTTATTTATTTATTTACCAACCAAAAATTTATATGCCGCCCTTCTCCCTAAGGACTCAGGGTAGCGAACACAAGTTAAAAACACGCAATAATGAAAGATCAAAAAGATTAAAACCCAGTTAAAACAACGACAATCAAAATAAGAAAAACCCAAGGATCAAGGTCAACCCATTTGTTGAAACAGCCAGGTCTTTAAGTCCCGACGGAAGGAGCGGAGATCATATTAGTGGTCCGCGGGGTGTAAAGTTATGAATTTAGTGGTCCCTGAGTCTGAAAGCTCGGTGACCCCTGGACTAGAAAACCTCCAAGGTCGCTTCTAACTCGGTTATTCCTGTATTCTTCCCAAAAAGTGTGTCTTTATTACTTTCTTCCTAAAAAATTTTCCCCCTAAACTTCCCAGAAGTTTTTTTTTTTAAATTCATAAGCAGAGCACTCCATTCCTCCTTTGGCAAATCCTTTGACGTAAAAAGGAGACTGTGTTAAAAGAAATGCATTTTTAGAAATAGGAGAGGTTGTAACACAGAGTGAAAACTCTTGCCTTTGTTTTATACTGAAGGCTTATGTTCAGTCTCCGGCATCTTCACGTAGGACAGGAAATGTCTCTGAATCTATGTACTCAAGCCAGAAGGATCAAAGAACTCTCTTGCAGATAAATTGGTGTTCTCTGCCCTTAAATGCAAAGAACTGATGCGGACAGACAAAGCTGCTTTGTCCTTTCTTTTGACTTGCCGGTTCAACTCAACTGAATCCAATGCCTTATAATGCATTGGAACCAGAGATGAGATTCAGCCGGTTCGGATCGGTTCGAGCGAACCGGTAGTAGTGACCTGCGAGTGGGCCCTCCCCCTTCCCGCTCACCCACTTCGGTGCTATGCCGTCCTATTTAGCCACGTTTTCTAAGCTGCGCGTGTGCATGCAAGCCGCGCGCGCAAGCAAAACACATGTGCGGAAGGCACACGAGCGAGCGAAAGGAGCGTGTACGCATGCTCACTCACATTTTCGGTGCTGGGCAAACCAGTTATTAAATTATGTGAAGCCCACCTCTGATTGCAACCAGGCAAATGGTTACGAATAAGATGGCATGGCAAAGGCTCAAAGGGAAGGGAGGAAAAAATTTTGAAGGCAAGGGTCATTCATAAAGAGTCCCAGAATTTATGGTAAAGATGTTTTCCAGAATTGATTGGTGACTCGGAAAGGACATTCTCATTGACCACACACAACACACACACACACACACACACACACACACACACACACACTTTTTGCAAAATCATACAACTGCTCTTATGAGTGGTGCGGTGGTCTAGAGGTGGAGCTCTCACCTCACCATCAGGAGGCTGTGAGTTCGATCCTAGGTAGAGGCAGATATTTCTATGCCCCGTTTTGGGCCTGGAAAGCCTCCTGCATAAACCTATACCCCCCACGCATATGCACTCCTGTGCATGCGTGTGCATGTTCTCTCATGTGCCCCACCCCCGCGGATAAGTGGCAGAGACCAAAGACCAGTTGGCCAGCAGAGCAGAGGTGGGTTTCAGCAGGTTCAGTGGAAATTTTGAGTAGTTCGGAGAACCGGTAGTAAAAATTCTGACTGGCCCCACCCCCATCTATTCTCTGCCTCCCAAGTTGCAGCTGATCGGCAGGGAATGGAGATTTTACAGTATCTTTCCCCTGCCAGGCCCACCAAGCCACGCCCACCAAGCCACACCCAGAACCAGTAGTAAAAAATTTTGAAACCCACCACTGCAACAGAGGCGTGTGCGCTCTGTCAGGTTTTCAGGCTGTCTTCAAATAAATTGCATCGCAAACAAAGTCTTTTATAAAACAAACTTTCATTTTATTAAGCACAGCACTTTTTACACCAACTCGTTGCAGCCGGCACTGACGTGCTGCCCCCAAACTTCTCTTCTTCTTTCCCCCACTCCTCTGCATTCATTGGCCATCTTCCCAATCATTCACCCCTAATCTACTGCTCCAATTCAAAGAATTTCCCCCCTCCCATCCATCTCCTAGGGGACATTATCTCCAGAGAAAATAAGTAGGTGAAAGGCAACCGTCCCGTTGCAGACGCCTGCGCTCTCCTTCTTATGTCAGCACTAGGATAAATGCATCTTGACGTGCTGACACGCACGCATGGTGGAGCTGGGCTGGGGCGATGGCTGACATGCCTGCAGAGAGGGCTCTGCATGCCACCTGTGGCACACGTGCCACAGGTTCGCCATCACGGCTCTAAAACACACTTACATGTGTGTGCGAGTGAGTGGGGCAGCACAGTAACTTTGAACTCTCACTAAACAAATGGTTGTAAACTGGGGACGAATCGTTTTGCTTTCTGTCAAAATTGAGGGCAATCAGCAATTCTACTTCACAGAGGAAATCAAACATGACACACCTCCTGCCGGCAGCGAGAACAGTTTTAATTTATTAAAGCGCTCAAAAACTCAGTATGAGCTCATGTGAAATGTGAACTTCAAAGAGTAATAATAATAATAATAATAATAATAATAATAATAATAATAATAATAATCCTCGATAGGTGGATAAAAAAATGCCAAATCCAGTTTAAACATTTGGCTGACTGTGCAATGGACCATAATAATAATAAGACATAATGATAATGAATTGTGCCCTTCGTCCACATAACCATGTTTGACAGATTCTATTTATTAAGGAAAATAGGTGGGCGTGGAATGTTACCAGTGTACCAGACAGCTGAACAAGAAGTGTTAGGAAATGAGTATTACCTGTTTTGTTGGGTTGGCAATATATAAACCATCAATATAGCTTTAAGACTGCTGTATTGCATTATACTGTGTCCTGATTGGTTAGCTCTATAGCCAATCTGCTTAAGAGGAAGCTAGAAACATGGTTTGTTTCTCTTTGCTGTTCTTGCTCTCTGATATCTCTGTATGCTACTATTTGCAAATCCAGAAGAACTGTTTATTGTGAATGACTATGACGACTGGTAAGAAGACTGTGTTATTGGATTATCCCTGGATTGTCGTTTTACTATCTCCTGCTTTATATGTGTACGACCTGGGCTGTTTATTGGACTGTGCCTTACTATTTCCTGAAAGTAAACACAACTCAGTGTATCTCTGTGTTGGCTGTGTTTATTTGTACCTACTCTCAATTGTTTACATGTACACACCCTTGCTATTCAAGGGTTACTCTGTGAATTCCTTAACAAGAGGAAAGGACATTGGAAGAATAAAAGGCCCAGAACTTTTGTAAACTATTGTGAACTGACATTTCACAAGAGGAAAAATGTTTATTTTATTTTTTTTAAAGAAATGTTTAATTTTCTAGCAAACTAAAAAAAAAAAAACAGGCATGGAAAAAAAGACTGACGTTATAGTGACTTTCAAAATATGGGAATTGGGTATGTCTAGTACAGGGGTGTCAAACTCAATTTCATTTAGGGTGGGGGTGAGCAGGGTGGGCATGATGTCACTCGTGTTGCGGTGCGGCTGTGGTGGCCCGAGTGCTCTGCCAGTGAAAACAGGCTCCCAAACTCCGTTTTCAGCTGGGACGGCCTCCTGCATCCCTCTGCCAGCGAAAATGGAGCTCAGGAGGGCCACCCTCATGAACCCTCAAAATGCAATGTACGCATGGCCCCCATGCATGCATCCTGCCCCCGTGCATGTGCGTGTGCCCCATGCACAAGCCCCACTCCCGCATATGCATGGCAGCGACCTGAAGACCAGCTGGCTAGCGTGCGCACATGCGCGGCAGAACTGAACTGGGGTGACGGCTTATGTGCCCACAGAGGGGGCGCTGTATTCCACCTCTGGCACGTGTGCCAGATTTTCGCCATCATGGCCTTAGACAATACCTTTAACACTATCAGATGGCAACATTTTCCTATCCCAAGTCCTTGGGAAGGACCTGATCAGTGAATAAAAACACCAAGTCCAGTCTAAACATCTGGCTGATTGTACAACCAACCCTAATAATTATAATTTATATGCATTGGAGACAAAAATAATATATAGAATAGAATAGAATAGAATAGAATAGAATAGAATAGAATAGAATAGAATAGAATAGAATAGAATAGAATAGAATAGAATTTTTTATGGGTCAAGTGTGATTAGACACACAAGGAATTTGTCTTTGGTGCATATGCTCTCAGTGTACATAAAAAGACAAGATACGTTCATCAAGAATCATAAGGTACAACACTTAATGATAGTCATAGGGTACAAATAAGCAATCAGGAAACAATGTCAATATAAATCGTAAGGATACAAGCAACACAGTTACAGTCATACAGTCATAAGTGGAAGGAGATGGGTAATGGGAACAATGAGAAGATTAATAATAATGGACACTTAGTAAATAGTTTGACAGTGTTGAGGGAATTATTTGTTTAGCAGAGTGATGGCATTCGGAAAGAAACTGTCCTTGTGCCTAGTTGTTCTGGGGTGCAGTGCCCTATAGTGTCGTTTTGAGGGTAGGAGTCGAAACAGTTTACGTCCAGGATGTGAGGGATCTGTAAATATTTTCACAGCCGTCTTTTTGACTCATGCAGTATACAGGTCCTCCATGGAAGGCAGGTTGGTAGCCGTTGTTTTTTCTGCAGTTCTAATGATCCTCTGAAGTCTGTGTCTGTCTTGTTGGGTTGCAGAACCAAACCAGACAGTTATGGAAGTGCAGATGACAAACTCAATCATTCCTCTGTAGAACTGGATCAGCAGCTCCTTGGGCAGTTTGAGCTTTCTTCTGAGTTGGCGAAAGAAAGAACATTCTTTGTTGCACTTTTTTGATGACGTTTTGACATTGACATGAAAGCTCCCTGAATAAATTAAGCTGGTCCATCATTCACAAGAAAATAGAAGGGTTTGTCCAAAACAGATCATGCCAAACAAATCTTATTTCATTCTTTGACAGAGTGATTAAATTAGTGGACCAGTGAAACACAGTGGACATTGTAAACTTGGATTTCAGTAAGGCATTTGAGAAAGTAGAGCACACCTTACTTCTTGGCAAGTTAAAAAAAAGTGGGATAGGCAGCATCGTCACCAGATGGATTTGTAACTGGCTGACCAACGGCACAAGAGCCTTGGTAGTACAGTGGTTTAAGGCACCCTGTTATTAAGCTGGTTATTAAGACCAGATGCCTGCAATTACTGCAGGTTCGAATCTCGCCAAGGCTCAAGGTTGACTCAGCCTTCCATCCTTTCTAAGGTAGGTAAATTGAGGACCCAGTTGTGGGGGCAATAAGCTGACTTTGTATAAATATACAGAAGAATGAAGGCTATTGCTTAGCGCATTGTAAGCCACCCTGAGTCTCCGGAGAAGGGCGGCATATAAATCAAAATTAAAAACAAAAAAACAAAAAAACCTCAACATGTAGTCCTTAATGGAACCACATCTACATGGAGGGAAATAAACAGTGGGGATTTCACTGGAGGCTTTTAAGAAGGGACTGGGCAACAATTTGTCCAGAATGGTGTAGGGTCTCCTGCTTGAGCAAGGGGTTGGACTAAAAGACCTCCCAGGTCCCTTCCAATTCTGTTATTCTGTTATCATGCTTCCCAAGATCATTTTCCGAAGTGCGATTACAAAGCCAAGTGTTTCCCATGCTTCACCTTAAGTGAAAAACTTTGCGTTTTGTCTACTAAGTTAGACTCTGCTACTTTCAGCCTATTTCTTTGCCTGATCAAGACCTTGCTGGATTTTGTTTCTGCCTTCAAGAATAACAGCCATGAGGCCCGGGCAAAAGTTGAAAGACATTTATGATTTGAGGAAGATGTCATTGAAGATGCCATTCAAAGCTGTAACAGTGCAACCCTCCTCTTCTGAAAGTCAAGTGAAGCAGCGGTATTCCTTCCCTTTGCTTCCTTCTGAGGCATCTTCTTATGTTCTCTAGCATTTGTACAAAAATGTCTGTGCAAAAGTCTTTTTTTTTTTTTTTTACTTTTGCAACCACAGTTGGAAGCTAAGAGAAGAATGCAGTAGCGTTAGTGCGGACAGAAATTATCCAGAATTATTGTTGTTGTTAGTTGCGAAGTCGTGTCCGACCCATCGCGACCCCATGGACAATGTTCCTCCAGGCCTTCCTGTCCTCTACCATCCTCTGGAGTCCATTTAAACTCACGCCGACTGCTTCAGTGACTCCATCCAGCCACCTCGTTCTCTGCTGTCCCCTTCTTCTTTTGCCCTCCATCGTTCCCTGCATTAGGCTCTTCTCCAGCGAGTCCTTCCTCCTCATTAGGTGGCCAAAGCATTTGAGTTTCATCTTCAGGATCCGGCCTTCTAAAGAGCAATCAGGGTTGATCTCCTCTAGGCCTGACCGGTTTGATCGTCCAACATGTGGAGTAGATTAGATGTTAAATATTGAAAAATATTGATTGTTTCCTAGTATGATTTGATTGCTTATTTGTACCCTATGACTATAATTAATTGTTGTACCTTATGATTCTTGATGAATGTATCTTTTCTTTTTCTGTACACTGAGAGCATATGCACCAAGACAAATTCCTTGTGTGTCCAATCACACTTGGCCAATAAAGAATTTTATCTATCTATCTAAAAGGAACAGGCCCAGAACTCAGCTCTTGGGAGGTGTGTGGTTTTGGAGGACAAGAACTACTGCTACTGACATTTCAGATTTTAAATGAAGAAATTCAGATGAATGTTTTTAAGCACGTAATTTAGAATTATTGTGTTGAGTTTGAAAAGCTTAAGATAGGACTCTCTATTCAAGTGTTGTGGCCCGCCAGTGGCCTGCGCGGATCGTGGCTGATCCCGATGCAGAGGAGGCTGGTGTGGTGTCACGCCAGCAGCCTGCACAGCTGGCGCTCACATCGGACAGCGAGGAGGCTGAAGAGGATGTGATGTCAGAAGCAGAGACTCAGCCAGGGCCTTCAGAACCTCCAGAGGCTCCTTCAAGTGGAGAGAGCGAAGTGGAAGAGCCTCTCCTCAATGCTCGAGCACGCAAGGCTGCCAAAAGGCAGGAGTGGCTACTCAGGAGGAGGAGGTCTCCTCGAGAGTAAGGCTTGAGGATAATTGACCACTCCCTTAACCTATTTAAGTCACACACCGTTAGTAAGTTTCTTGCTGGAAACAACTTGTAATTATCATCAGAGCATTTTTGGAAAAGTTTTACTGTATTTTGTTTTCTGGGCTGGTTGCCAACCTTTGCCGGACTTTGGTTTATTCTTACTACTTAATGAATTTGATAAGGACCGTTGGCATGTGTCAATATCCTCGGAAATCCAGAGCTGGGGCAGAACATCAAGTGCTATTTTGCTGTGCTTTTTAAAGCAAAGAGAAATAATTGTGTAACATAATAAAGGGGGAAAAATGCAAGTCACAGCTTCATATTTCATTGTTGTAAGACTATCAACCAGTCATAAAATTTATTAAGTTATTATTTTTATAACATCATCCCATGAAAAACATTACGTTAAAGTTGAAGAGAAAAAAGAAAGGGCAACAAAAATTTTAGAATAAAGGAAACAACCCCAGTAACAGAATGAGTAACAGAATTGGCAGGGGCCCCTGGAAATCTTTTAGTCCAACTTCCTGCTCAAGTAGGAAACCCTATACCATTTCAGACAAATTCCTGTCCAATTTCTTCTCTTAAAAACCTCCAGTGTTGGAGCACCCATAATTTCTGGAAGCAACTGATTAATTGTTCTAACTTTGTCAGGAAATTTCTCCTTAGTTCTCGGTTGCTTCTCTCCTTGATTAGTTTCCATCCATTGCTTCTTGTCCTGCCTTGAGGTGCTTTGGAGAATAGGTTGACTCCCCTCTTCTTTGTGGCAGCCCCTCAAATATTGGAACACTGCTATCGTGTCATTTGATTTGATCAAATTGCCTCAACATCCTATTTTTATTCCTTTGGGGGTCCATAGAACGCTAATTCAAAAAAATTGACAAGCAATTCATATCAACAATCTACTGCTGTGTACGACGTGTAGAATTATCCTTCCGATGTTGTATAATAATTTCTTTGGCTCTTTCCCACATGTGGAAAAAAAACCCATAATTGTTGATGTCTTGACAACCTCCAAATATTTGGGGAAAAGGCCAGAATGAACATATGCATCCTTGACAAGCAGCAATGACTTTAAAGTGATACAGAAAATCCTGTGAATTTTCAGTTACAAAATGTGACTATTATAAGCTACATACAAATCACAAATCGGAGTATAAGACACATCGGAGTATAAGACGGACCTTAGTATTTGGGGAGGAAAATAAGAAAAAGGCTGATTGGCAGGTTGATTGGCTTCCCGGAATACCCCCAATCAGCTTTTCCTAGAGGTGAATTTTAGCAACAGGTTCCTTGGTTGTAAGCTCTGTGCCTTGCTTTTTTTTTGCTTTTTTTTTTCCTGCCTCTGAAAGCCTCCGAAACAGAGCTTCAGAAAAAAAGCCTCTAGAGGACTTCCGGTGGCTCTGCTGGCACTGAAAGATGCTCCTTTGTGAGTGCCAGCCCCGGGATTCCATTAGAGCTGCTAGAACAGCGAAAATCGGCTGTCTAGCAGCTTGAAAACTTTTCCCCTGGGAGAAGGGGGGAAAGAGAGCTGACAGGTGTGGGTAGAGCTCCCCAAGAGCCCCAGGTTTCTTTTTAAATCTGGGGCTTAAAGGGTGAGAGCTCCCCGAAAAGCCCATCATTGCTCCGGACCCGGGATGTTTCTGCTTCAAGCAGAACTAGATGCCGCGACCACCCCAGCAACTCAATTTTAAAAAAGATTTTGGACCTGAAAGCTGGCAGAGCAAATACAGGAGAAACTAAAAATGCAAGTACTAAACTTTAACTCTGAAAAGTCTATCATTTCCCTCTGAATTTCTATGGGAAAAAGGGAAAGTAAGATGGCGTTTGATTCTAACAGGGCATGAAGAAGTGAAAGTTTTCAGAGTATAAAACACATCGGAGTATAAGACGGACCTTAGTATTTGGGGAGGAAAATAAGAAAAAGGCTGATTGGCAGGTTGATCGGCTTCCCGGAATACCCCCAATCAACTTTTCCCAGAGGTGAATTTTAGCAACAGGTTCCTTGTTGTAAGCTCTGTGCCTTGCTTTTTTTTGCTTTTTTTTTCTGCTTCTGAAACTTCTGAAATTCTGTTTCAGGAAAAACTTTTTTTCCTGCCTCTGAAAGCCTCCGAAACAGAGCTTCAGAAAAAAAGCCTCTGAAACTCTGTTTGGGGGCTTCTTTTCTGAAGCTTCTTTTCTGATGCTTTTTTCAGCCTCTGAAACCTCCATTTGAGAAGCTAGGCGGGGCTACATTCGGAGTATAAGACGCACCCAGATTTTCACCCTCTTTTTTGCGGGAAAAAGGTGTCTTATACTCTGAAAAATACGGTAATTTACCTACCGGTTCACCCAGCACCAAAAAAGTGAGCATGCGGCCTTCCATGCAAGCACTTTGCTCACACGCGGGTCTTCGACGTATGCACCTGGCCTCTAAAACATGCCTAAATAGGACAGCCGTGGTGTCTCCACCCCAGTGGTGGGTTTCAACATTTTTTACTACCGGTTCTGTGGGCGTGGCTTGGTGGGGGTGGCATTGCTTGGTGGGCGTGGCAGGGGAAGGATACTGTAAAATCTCCATTCCCTACTGATCAGCTGGGATGTGGGAGGCAGAGAATAGATGGGGGCGGGGCCAGTCAGAATTTTTACTACCGGTTCTCCGAACTACTCAAAATTTCCACAACCGGTTTTCCAGAACTGGTCAGAACCTGCTGAAACCCACCTCTGATCTGTTGGCTGCAAGGCCCATTTCTACATTAAAACAAAGCAGTTTTTAAAGCACTGTAACCACTGAATAGAACATTTTACAAAACAATAATTAAGCCGGTTTGTAAAAACTAGAGGTATTAAAATGCGCTGAGAAGTGAGGATCTCAAACTGAAAGGAGGTACCACCGAATTTGTTTTTTTTTTTAGAATAAAAGTTAATGAGATGCAGCTTGTTCCAGTTTGAAGTTCGTTTCTGAAAGGTATTTAGCAATATGAATATATATGAATGCATTAATAGGAGGCATTAAAACTCCACAACTTCTTCTTCTTCTTTTTTTTTTTTTTTGGCAGAAGAGAATGAAAGTAAGAGAGGTAGTATAAGACATTTTAAGTGACGTTAATGCTAGAAACTTTTAGCCAGATAGTTACAAGGACTTTACTCTGATAATGTGAATATCATTGTGATTTATCCCTTGCATGTCTTTTTAAGGAAGAGATAGTAAGATGAAGAATAGACAGCATGGCAGTTTTGCAAACGGTCCTTAGAAATACTCTGTTAAATCAAATTTCTTAAGCCAAAAGTCCTACTATGACAAACCTTCCAAAAACGTCTTAATTTTATTTTATTTTTTTAAACTAAAGAGCTTGTTAACCTGTGATTGTATGCTTGTCTGAACTGCCAGATTTGTTAGAATATCTTACTGGGATCATTAGTCTCTTCTTGAAATGATGGATGATTATTATGGGTTTCACGCTTTTTTTTTTTTAACCAAAAAAAAAAACGTTGATAAGTATATGGTTCAAAAAAACATGCTCACACAACACAGGTAGTCCTCGACTTACGACCACAATGGAGCCCAAAGTTTCCGTTGCTAAGCGAGACATTTGTTAAGTGAGTTTTGCCCCATTTTACGACTTTTCTTGCCACGTATGTTAAGTGAATCACGTCAGTTATTAAGTGAGTAACAGGGTTGTTAAGCAAATCTGGCTTCCCCATTGATTTTTCTCATCAGAAGGTCGCAAAAGGGGATCACATGACCCCCGGACACTCCGACTGTCATAAATATGAGTCAGTGGCCAAGCATCTGAATTTTCATTACATGACTATGAGAATGCTGCAATGGTTATAAGTGTGAAAAACAGTGATAAGTCACTTTTTTTCCCAGGGCTGTTTTAACTTAAAACAGTCACAAAATGAACTATCGTAAGTCAAGGACCAACTGTATGTGCAAGCGTCTAATAACAAGCATTCAAATTCAGAATCATCAATTCATTTAGTAAATCTGAATCTTTCTCTTCTCTATTCCTGTCTTGAAGCAGACCCGCCTAAATGAATTCTATGCGAAGAATGAGATATTAATAATAGGAAATGCTTCCTTACGTGCACTGGAAAAAAAAACCATTTAGATGTGGAGATGTCAAAGTAATTGAGGGTTTATTTAAGTAGCAGAATAACAGAGGTGGAAGGGACCTTAGAGGTCTTCTAGTCCCACCCCCTGCTTAGGCAGGAAATCCTATACCATTTCAGATGAATGGTTGTCCAATCTCTTCTTAAAAACTTCCAGTGTTGGAGCATTCACAACTTCTGGAGGCAAGTTGTTCCACTGATTAATTGTTGTATCTCTCAGGAAATTTCTCCTTAGTTCTAAGTTGCTTCTCTCCTTGATTAGTTTCCACCCATTGCTTCTTATCCTGCTTTCAGGTGCTTTGGAGAATAGCTTGGTTCCCTCTTCTTTGTCGCTGCCCATGAGATATTGGAACAATACTATGATGTCACCCCTAGTCCTTTTGTTCATTTTAAGTCTTTTATTTAAATCCATGTTAGAAGGCCTCTGTATCTCTCCCTCACTGGGATTCAGGTAGAGGTAGATGTGCAATCATGTATGAACTTCTATAGAGCCAGAAAGTCCACTAATAGTATTATTATGATGATTATTATGACTCTGTTGTTTTGTATATATACTGAGAGGTTCTGTGCCGGAGACAAATTCCTTGTGGGTCGAATCACACTTGGCCAAATAAAGTATTCTATTCTATTCTATTCTATTCTATTCTATTCTATTCTATTCTATTCTATTCTATTCTATTCTATTCTATTCTATTCCATTCCATTCCATTCCATTCCATTCCATTCCATTCCAATCTCTTTGAAATTACTTAAAGACACCTGATTAGGTATCTTGAATCAGGGGTGTCTGGAAAGGGAGGTTCAAAAAAGTCAAGATGGCGGCTGTAACTGTGTCATGCCCCTTTTCTACATTACATAAAAACGAAGGCAGGACTTTAACCATGTGCTTTTGACCGCCATCTTGATTTTAGTTTTTTTCCCCTTTGTCATGGATATCCCCCCCAGATTCAGCCTGCAGGGTGAATGATTGAAGTGTTACACCAAAGCTCCTCAAAATCACTCCAAAATGGAGGGAAAGAAATAGAAACAAGAGAAAGAAAGAAAGAAAGAAAGAAAGAAAGGAAGGAAGGAAGGAAGGAAGGAAGGAAGGAAGGAAGGAAGGAAGGAAGGAAGAAAAAGAAAGAGAAGGAAGGAAGAATAAACAAACAAACAAACAAATAAATAAATAAGTAAAGTAAGTAAGTAAGTAAGTAAACTAAGTAAGTAAGTACTTAAAGAAAAAGCAGAAAGTCCAGTTGCCTCTTGTAAGTTAGTAAGTTAGTAAGTAAGTAAGTAAGTTAGTAAGTAAGTAAGTAAGTAAGTAAGTAAGTAAGTAAGTAAGTAAGTACTTAAAGAAAAACCAGAGTCCAATTGTCTTTTGAAAAAAGCACCTCTGGGATAAGTAAGTAAGTAAGTAAGGAAGTAAGTAAGTAAGGAAGGAAGGAAGGAAGGAAGGAAAAGGAAGGAAGGAAGGAAGGAAGGAAGGAAGGAAGGAAGGAAGGAAGGAAGGAAGGATAATGTTTGTCTCCCATGATCGTTTACAGTCAAAAATTCAAAAAAAGAAGAAAACGTTTGTATACAGTGATGAAAAGGTTGAACGCGAATGTTTCTGAGGTAAAGAAATCCTTTGGAAACGCAAGTCATGTTTTGCTTTTTATTTTGTTTGAATACGTTTGGGAGTTTTCAGAGAAAAAAAACAATCAATCCCATTGTAAATTGTAATAAGTCTCGCAAGACCTCACAGGTAAAAAATCCTGATTCTGGGCAAAGACTGTGTTTAAACGAAAGAGAGGCAAAATGGTGCTAATTAGGAAAGGCAGAATGTAAAACAATCGAGGGCCTGTTTAATTTGAAGCTTGAAGTAGAACAATTATCGTATTATATCAATAGAATATTGTGTCTGTCTGTCTCTGTGTGTATGTGTTGTTGCTTCTACATCAGCACTGAAAATCCTTTTCCTTTCCCTTCTGTGAGAGAAAATACGTTATTATCTACTTAACCCAAGACATGGCAATTATGGATCCGGAGCTGGAAACTCTGTAGAGATTATAACAAAATCATTCAGTCAGCAGGAAACATTTGTTTTGTTTGTTTGTTTGTTTTATTAGATTTATATACCGCCCTACTCCCGAAGGACTCAGGGCGGTGAACAGGCACAAAATAAAATACATAAATACAAAATTTAAAAGCAGAAATAAAACCAGATTAAACAATTTAGCCCGAGACAAATTTAAAACACCCCAATAATTTAAAAACAGATTTAAAATTTTCAATTTAAAAGAAAAGGGGAAAAAGGTTAGGCCAGGCCAGCTTGCTGGAATAGGAAGATCTTAAGAGCGCGGCGGAAAGTGCGCAGATCCGGGATTCTCCGTATCTCCGGGGGGAGCTCGTTCCAGATAGTGGGTGCCCCCACAGAGAAGGCCCTGCCCCTGGGGGCCACCAGTCAACACTGTTTGGCCAACGGCACCCGGAGGAGCCCCTCTCTATGAGAGCGTACCGGCCGGTGGGAGGCTATTTATGGCAGTAGGCGGTCCTGTAAATAGCCAGGTCCTAAGCCATGTTAATATAATTAACATCCACATCTTCAAATGTTCACTGGGTTGGTAGGTGACATTCCAGTATGGTCCTGGCTGAGCCAAGAATGAAAGATCTTTGCTCCTCATTCCCTCTATGATCTCTCTGGTTGCATTCACACATCATCTTAACTTGAGTGTTGGTTGTTCTGGTTTTTTTTGGTGTCTATGGAGATTCTCATCCAGGTCATGGTTGTCCCAAAAGTGTTTTTTCAAGAGGCAACTGGACTTTCTTGTATTTTTTTTTTTTGAAGACATTTCGCTTCTCATCCAAGAAGCTTCTTCAGCTCTGACTGGATGGTGGTGATGAGAAACGAAATGTCTTCAAAGAAAAACCAGAAAGTCCAGTTGCCCCTTGAAAAAAGCACCTTTGGGATATTCATTCATTCATTCGTTTGTTTGTTTGTTTGTTTCCCACCTTTAATATTATTAATGTTGTTGGTTTTATAAACATCTCAAGGCAGTGAACAAATCAAATACTCCTTCCTCCTCCCATTTTCCCCACAACAACCCTGTGAGATGGGTTGGGCTGGAAGAGAGTAACTGGCCCAAGACTAGAACTCTCAGTCTCCTGGTGATTAGCCCAAAGACACCATGATGGCTTTCATGCCTAAGGCGGGACTAGAACTCTCAGTCTCCTGGTAATTGGCCTAAAGACACCATAATGGCTTTCATGCCTAAGGCGGGACTAGAACTCTCAGTCTCCTAGTGATTGGTCCAAAGACACCATGATGGTTTTCATGCCTAAGGCAGGACTAGAACTCTCAGTCTCCTGGTGATTAGCCCAAAGACACCATGATGGCTTTCATGCCTAAGGCGGGACTAGAACTCTCAGTCTCCTGGTAATTGGCCTAAAGACACCATAATGGCTTTCATGCCTAAGGCGGGACTAGAACTCTCAGTCTCCTAGTGATTGGTCCAAAGACACCATGATGGTTTTCATGCCTAAGGCAGGACTAGAACTCTCAGTCTCCTAGTGATTGGCCCAAAGACACCATAATGGCTTTCATGCCTAAGGCGGGACTAGAACTCTCAGTCTCCTAGTGATTGGCCCAAAGACACCATAATGGCTTTCATGCCTAAGGCGGGACTAGAACTCTCAGTCTAGTGATTGGCCCAAAGACACCATGATGGCTTTCATGCCTAAGGCGGGACTAGAACTCTCAGTCTCCTGGTGATTGGCCCAAAGACACCATAATGGCTTTCATGCCTAAGGCGGGACTAGAACTCTCAGTCAGGTGATTGGGCCAAAGTCACTCAGATGGCCTTCATGTGTAAAGAGAGACTAGAACTCACCAACTCCTGGTATCTAGCCTGGTGCCTTCACCACTAGACCAAACTGGCTCAGTTACTGGCCTTTTTGGTCAGTTTCTGGCAAAAAAAACCACCCATAAGATACACTTAATGACCACTAACAACTGCCATGTTCATTTAACGCCTGTGGCATTCACTTAACAGGAATCACAATAAAAGTTATAAAATTAGATCCGGCGACATGACTTGATTTAGGACCATCATGATTTAGGATGGAATAGCCGGGCCCCATGTTGGTCATAAGAAGAGGACTTACCCGTAATGCTATTACACCAAGAGAAATTGGACACGTCAGAATTTTTTTCTAAAAGGGGATGCTTGTTAATTTTTTGATGCTGAGAGAGGAAAAACCTAATTCTTTAAAAAGAGATTGCACCGCCATTTGTCTGAAATGATATAGGGCCGTGATGGCGACCCAATGGCACGTGTACCACAGGTGGCACTCGGTGCCATATCGGTGGGCACCCAAGCTCAGCTCCCGCCACCTGATTTTTGGCCTTCTGGGCCACCAGAAGTAGGGAAACAGGCTGTTTCCAGCCTCCGGAGGGCCTTGGGAAGGTGGGGAAGGCCTGTTTTTTTGCTTTCCCCAGGCTCCAGAGCCTTTCTAGGAGCCTGGGGAGGGCAAAAATGACCTTCCCTTCCCAGAGACCCTCCAGAGGCCGGAAAGTTGACAAATGGGCCATTTCTGGCCTCCGGAGGGCCTCCATGGGGGTGGGGAAGGCCATTTTCGCCCTCCCCAGGCTCCTAGAAAGTCTCTGGAGCCTGGGGAGAGCAAAAATTGGGCCCAACGTGCCATCGCATGCCAAAAGCGGGGGGAGTGCGGGGGGGTGCATATGCGCATGCACAGGGGGCAAGGTGCGTAGAATTATGGACGTGGGCACGCACGCGGGCGGCCCCCCATACTCCCCCCACTTATGGCACACGATGGCAAAAAGGTTAGCCATCACTGATATAGGGTCTCTCCTGCTTGAGCAGGGGGTTGGATTAGAAGACCTCCAAGGTCCCTTCCAACTCTTGTTATTCTGTTACGATACGGGCTTATTCAATCAGCGTTCCCTTTGAGTTAGGTATGCAAGTTTGCTAATACGACATTACAAAAGATCACGGTGGCTTATACGCCATAAAATTTAAGTGACATCCCACAAATTTGGAATTTATCATTATCCGCGGAACTTGGCTTCCTACATGGCAACCAGCCGAGAAGATAATTATTCAATATTAGAAATAGAGTAATTCTGAATTTACAACATTAGATTATAGATACACGTTCATTTTTCATTTATGAGCTGACACTCTCTGGCAGTCGAAAGATTGATGGGTATTATTTTGCCTGGTCAAGGTTTAATGAGCTATTTAATAATTCATCTGAAATGTATATTTGTAAGGGATATAATAGAATATATTTTCTTTCTGAGGGTTTCTTCCCCCCCCCTATGTTTTTTTTCCCCTTTTGCTTCTTTATATATAAAGGGGAAAAAGTTTTTCAAAGCCATGTCAAAGTATTGTTCCATAAATATACTGATTTTTCCCCCCCAAATAAATGTAGCCTTTTGCTATAACACAGAAACTTGTTCTGAGTTGGAGAGCTAACCCCTCTCAAGAATCTCCCAAAGGTTTCCTTTTAACTCCTATAAAATTTATTTTCATCAAACCTGCTTTGAAACATCTGCCAGCAGGAGACTCCATAGGTCAATTTTTCTTCTTCCTTTTACATCCAGTCAGAAAGCAGATATAGTCACGTCTAGCTGTGAACTGTGTCCTGCAAGAATTCTTCTTCCAAACTTTGTTTTCTCTTTCACACCTCGATCTCTTTCAAGATGCCGTTCATTTATTTACTTATTCGATGTAGAGGGTTGCCCGTTTTGCCCACTCGGGAGGGCTAAGAGAAAGGCGAGTCAACTTTTGTGTTCTTATTTTTTCAACATCCTCTGTTTTAACTTTCCTTGGCTTTTGTTCTGCAGGAAGTTAGCACCCACCCCGCTCCTAGAAAAATGAAATATTCTAGGAAATATTAAAAAGGCAGAGTATTATACCTTCCCTGGATGAGAAATGGAGAAACGTGTTTTTTTAAAGGCAGGAAGCAGACTCACTCTTAATAGCCCCCACCCTCCTCAATAGCCCACAGCAGATGTCAGCACTTAAGAGATAAAGAGATGGCTTAGGGCCGGGGTATTTACGAGACCGCCTTCTGCCACCAATAGCCTCCCACCGGCCAGTAGGCTCGCACAGAGTGGGCCTCCTCAGGGTGCCGTCCGCCAGACAATGTCGGCTGGCGACCCCCAGGGGGAGAGCCTTCTCTGTGGCGGCGCCCACCCTCTGGAACAACCTCCCCCCAGAGATATGTATAATAACAGACCTCCGGATTTTTCGTCGGGCCCTGAAAACCTATTTATTTCAACTAGCTGGGCTGGCTTGAGTTAAATTTTAAATTGATTTTAAATTGGGTTGTTTTAATTTACGGCCAAAATATTTAATTATTTTAAATTGCTTTTAAATTTTGTATGTTCTGTTTTTTACTCTGGCTGTTCACCGCCCTGAGTCCTATTGGAGAAGGGTGGTATAGAAATGGAAACAAACAAACAAACAAACAAACAAACAAACAAACAAATAACTAGGTCTATTCATAGGCAAATTCCCTCACCCAAGATCCAACAAAGGTAGGATTAGCCCTCTATCCTTCTAGCAACAACACTCACCACATGGCACCTGGGAAGATTAGATCACCCAGCAAGGCTCAACCAAGCTTGGGACCCAAAAATACAGCCTACAGAGTTGCCCCTGCATGGCTCCATGGGAGTCTGACAACCAATTAGAATGCAAGCTCAAATTCAAAAGCTCCGAGAGGCTATAAAACCCAGGCACTCTCAGCATCTCTTCCCTTTTTTTCCCCTTCGCCCAAGATCTTCAAGGCATGTGCTCCTGTCCACCATTAAACCATCTTTCCAAACAGCTTCCATGTTTCCAGTGTCCTTCTCCCCACTTGGAACTGAACCCAGAAGGACATTTCTTCCAACACTATGTTTTAACTCTCCTTGAATTCTGACAACTCTTCTGTGACCAAAGGCATTAGGTTCAAGAGAAAAGAAAGGAGGGAGAAAGAGAAAGGAAGGGGAAAGGAGAGAGACAAGTAGAGGGAGAGGGAGAAAGAGGGGGAGAGTGGGAAGGGGGAAGAGAGAGAGAGACAGAGAAAGAGAGGAGGAGAAGGAGAGGAGAAAGAGAAGGAGAGAGAGAAAAAAGTGAGAGATGGAGAGAGAGAGAAAAAAAAGAGAGGGAGAAGAGAGAAACAGAGAAAGGGATAGAAAGTGGGAGGGAAAGAGAGAGGGGGGGGAGAAGAGGGAGAGAGAGAGAGAGAAGAGAGAGAAGAAAGAGATGGGGAGAAAGAGAAGGAGGAACAAAGAAACAGAAAAAGAGGAGAAAGAGGGAGAGTGAGAGAGGAAAGAAAGGGAGGGGGGGAGGGGGAGAGAGAGAGAGGAAAGAGAGATGGGGAGGGAAAAAAAGAGAGAGAAAGAGATGTGGGGAGGGAAGGAAAGAGAGACAGAGAAAGAAAAGGAGGGAGGAAGAGAGGGAGAGGGAGGGAGGGTGAGAGAGGGGGAGAGAGGAAGGGAGGAAAGGATACAATTGCTTAACGCATTGTAAGCCGCCCTGAGTCTCCGGAGAAGGGCGGCATATAAATCAAATTTTAAAAAAAAAAAAAAAGGAAAAAGAGAGTGTGAGAGAGAGGAAGAAAAGGGCCTGTTGGAAGAAATATCCTTCTGGGTTCAGCTCCAAGCGGGGAAAAAGACACTGGAAACATGGAGACTGCTTGGAAAGATGGTTTAATGGTGGACAGGATCAAATGGCTTGAGTTCCTGAACAGAAAAAGGGCAGATACAGTAAATCCTCGGGTTTTTATGCTCTCTCTGGCTTTACATTTCCTGGGCCCCCGAAAGAGTATCCTGATTGGTTGTCAGACTCCCAGGGGGTGGGGGTCTTAGCTAGCCTTGCTGGTTGATGGTCACATGTGCTTCCCAGGTCACATGTGGTGAGTTTCTGCTGCTATTGTGTAGAGGGCTAATCCTATCTTTGTTGGATCTTTGGCAATTCCTACTATGGCTCTGCCTGAAGGAGGTAGATCTTTGTTATGTAGAATAGACTGGCCCAGGCCTTAATGGCCCATTGACAAAGGGTGGGGGCAGGAAGATGGGAGCTGCTTCAAAACATGCTTATCCATTTCTCATCCAGGGAAATATAATATTCTGCCTTTTTAATATTTCCCAAAAAATATTTTATTCCTCTAGGAAAGGGTTGGGTGCTAACTTCCTACAGGCCAATGCTCCAATTTCAGTCTATGTTTCATTCAAACATAGGTCAAGAGACTTGGTTAAAAGTTACCTACATTTAGGAGAGCCTTTTCTCAGGACATGTGATTCATTAATTAACATTCCACAAAAGTAGTGTAGGAAGTTAGCACCCACCCCTTTCCTGGAAGAGTGAAATATTTTAGGAAATATGAAAAAGGCAGAATATTATATTTCCCTGGATGAGAAATGGATAAGCATGTTTTGAAGCAGCTCCCATCTTCCTGCCCCCACCCTTTGTCAATGGGCCATTAAGGCCTGGGCCAGTACATAACAAAGATCTACTTCCTTTAGGCAGAGCCATAGTAGGAATTGCCAAAGATCCAACAAAGATAGGATTAGCCCTCTACACAATAGCAGCAGAAACTCACCACATGTGACCTGGGAAGCACATGTGACCATCAGCCAGCAAGGCTAGCTCAGACCCCCACCCCCTGGGAGTCTGACAACCAATCAGGATACTCTTTCGGGGCCCCAAGAAATGCGAAGCCAGAAAGAGCATAAAAACCCGTGGACTCGCTGTATTCCTCCCTTTTTCTGTTCAGGAACTCAAGCCATTTGATCCTGTCCACCATTAAACCATTTTTCCAAGCAGTCTCCATGTTTCCAGTGTCTTTTTCCCCACTTGGAGCAGAACCTAGAAGGATATTTCTTCCAACAGTAGCATTGACTCTTACGAAGTACATACTCTTCTCCAGGGTGATCTGTCCCTTGCCTGATCGCTTTCAAATCTTCTGGAGATGCACCTTTCACCATTGTCAAAGAGCCTACAAGCTGCCTGCTGTTTCTTTCTTTCTCTCTTTCCTTCTGCCTTTCCCCTTATTATGGACTTCTCAAGACAGCTGGCTCTTCACATATGGTGTCCAAACTATTAGCGCATGGTTATGAGTGACTGAAGGAACATCAGATGTATGATTGAAATGTCACACTCAAATTCTTATGTATTCGGGTGCAACATCCCAACCCAAGCACAAAAGGGCACACAGAGTTTGCACCGCGATATCAAAATACAGGTAGTCCTCGACTTACGACCACATTTCAGCCCAACGTTTATGTTGCTAAGTGAGACCTTAGTTAGTTTAGGACCTTTCTTGCCACAGTTGCTAAGTGAATCACTGAAGTGAACCTGGCTTCGCCATCGACTTTGCTTGTTGGAGGGTCACAAAAAGTGATGGGACGCTGCAATCGCCATAAATATGAGTCATGTGGAAATTGGGATCGTAGAAACACCCAGGAGCATAGAAGAGTCCAAAGGCAGATGCATGAATAAATGTGATAAATGTATTTATTCATATAACAAAACATATTAACTATATACAAAGGCTGTCTTAATATCCATTAGGATAGGGGGCACACAGCGTGTGTGACTACCCTTATCAAAGATCATGTCTCATGGAGAACAAACGTAAAAGAGAGCTTGGTGGAAAGGTTAGAGGGGGTTTTATACTCAGTGTAAGCCCCTCCTCTCCACATAGGGGTGGGGGCACTTTCTGCCTCCACTAGTGTCTGTATGATACATGTGCCAATGGCTTGCAAATACTTGACAAGTCAGTTGCCAAAAGTCTTGATTTTGATCAGCCGAGGTGGTGCAGCGGTTAGAGTGCAGTACTTGCAGGCTACTTCAGCCGACTGCTAGTTGCAGTTTGGCAGTTCAAATCTCATTGGGCTCAAGGTTGACTCAGCCTTCCATCCTTCTGAGGTGGGTAAAATGAGGACCCAGATTGTTGGGGGCAAGAGGCTGACTCTGTAAACTGCTTATAGAGGACTGTAAAGCACTGTGAAGTGGTGTGTGTGTGTGTGTGTGTGTGTGTCTGTGTGTCTCTCTGTGTGTGTATACACTCTATAACTGTTTAGTTTGGTTCTGCAACCCAAGAAGACAGACACAGACTTCAGAGGATAATTAGAACTGCAGAAAAAACAATGGCTACCAACCTGCCTTCCATTGAGGACCTGTATACTGCACGAGTCAAAAAGAGGGCTGTGAAAATATCTACAGACCCCTCACATCCTGGACATCAACTGTTTCAACTCCTACCCTCAAAACGAGGCTATAGAGCACTGCACACCAGAACAACTAGACACAAGGACAGTTTTTTCCCAAACTCCATCACTCTGCTAAACAACTAATTCCCTCAACACTGTCAAACTATTCACTAAGTCTGCACTACTATTAATCTTCTCATCGTTCCTATCACCCATCTCCTCCTACTTATGACTGTATGACTGTAACCTGGTTGCTGGTATCCTTACAATTTATATTGACTGTTTCCTAATAGGATTTGATTGCTTATTTGTTCCCTATGACTATCATTAAATGTTGTACCTTATGATTCTTAACGAATGTATTTTTTTTTCTTTGATGTACACCGAGAGCGTATGCACCAAGTCAAATTCCTTGTGTGTCCAATCACACTTGGCCAATAAAGAATTCTATTCTATTCTATTCCATTCCATTAATTCTATTCTATTCTATTCTATTCTATTCTATTCTATTCTATTCTATTCTATTCTATTCTATTCTATTCTATTCTATTCTATTCTATTCTATTCAAGTCTAAGTACTATTGCTATTGCTGTCATGTGACCATGGGGATGCTGCAATGGTCCTAAGGCTGAAAAATGATCATAAGTCACTTTTTTCATTTAGCGACTTTGAATGGTCACTAAATGAACTGTCGAGGACTACTTGTTGACATTGTGTCCTTGGTGCCCCTTGTTCCTTCACACAGATCTTTGTGCCTATTCAATTATTCTCTTCTATATTCCTCTGTATCACAAAGAATTAGAGTATGAAAGAAATCAGCCATAATTTTCTATGCGGATGGATTGTTGGGAGACATTTAATGGATTCCTCAGTCCATTACTGTCTTTTTCTGCTCTCAAATCTGTACAAATATATTTGCAAGATACACACCAGAAGGGGAAAAAAATGTAAATTTTTACAGGGTAAGTTGCTTTTTTTTTTTTTTTTTAAGAGCAGGTTTACTGTATAAATTTACATACCAAAGAAAGGATCAAGGAAAATTTGCACTAAATATAGCAACTCAAGGAATTCAGTTCCGCTAAAAATGTTTATTCAGGCTGCTTGTTTACTCTGTGAATAGCTTCTGAAGAGCAAATTATTGATGTTCAAAACATGATATGAATTTTCACAGCAAGTGCTGAAAAACAGTCAGGAAGGAAGGAAGGAAAGGAAGGAAGGAAAGGAAGGAAGGAAGAAGTGGAGTGAGGGAAGAAAGAAAGAAAGAAAGAAAGAAAGAAAGAAAGAAAGAAAGAAAGAAAGAAAGGAAGGAAGGAAGGAAGGAAGGAAGGAAGGAAGGAAGGAAGAAGTGGAGTGAGGGAAGAAAGAAAGAAAGAAAGAGAAAGAAAGAAAGAAAGAAAGAAAGGAAGGAAGGAAGGAAGGAAGGAAGGAAGGAAGAAGAGGAGTGAGGGAAGAAAGAAAGAAAGAAAGAAAGAAAGAAAGAAAGAAAGAAAGAAAGAAAGAAAAGGAAGTAAGGAAGGAAAGGAAGGAAGGAAAGGAAGGAAGAAGAGGAGTGAGGGAAGAAAGAAAGAAAGAAAGAAAGAAAGAGAAAGAAGGAAAGAAAGAAAGAAAGAAAGAAAGAAAGAAAGAAAGAAAGAAAGAAAGAAAGAAAGAAAGAAAAGGAAGGAAGGAAAAGAAAGAAAATTAGTTAATATTAATGTGCCCACAGAAATCTACTTGTGAATGTATGCTTTCGAACTGATAGATTGGCAGGAGCTGGAGCGAGTGACAGGAGCTCACCCCAATCTATGGCAGCACTGGGGTCTCAAACGCAGGCTTGCTGCTTGTCAACCCAGCCACCTTACCATGAGCTCCTATATTCTATAATTTCCTTGCAAGAATAGTAGCTTACCGCTAAATATTGAACATTACGGGATCATGGGGCTTTTGTCTTCATACACTTGAACTATTTCAGCAAAGGCTGACTTTCTTTTTTTTTTTGGTGAAGGCTTTTGAAATATTGAAGGAATTGAACACTACGGGGCACCTCTCTTTTGCTAGTCTTGAAAAGTTTCTCTTGACCTAAAAGCAAAGTTCCAAAGTTTTAGCAGACTGCTCTCAAATAATAAGTGAATTGTACGTTAGTCTACACCAGTGGTGGTGAACATTTTACTCACTGAGTGCCGAATAGGTATATGAGCTTCGTGCGCATTGCATGCATTGCATGCACCATCTGTGCTGATGCACGGCTCCTCCCCGGGCACTACGCATGCAACTGCCCCACCTGCACAAGTGCACAGCTTTTGTGGTCCCCCCCTGCGCTGTGTGCACAATCATACCATCTGCGCATGGGTGTGCTTTTCACGTGCACCATGCACATGTGAGAAAGACATCTGCGCGCAAGTACTCTCACGCACATGCACAGGAGAGCTCCAAACACCAGCTGAGTCCCCTGAATTGTGCGCATGCACACCAGAGTCCTGAACAGCAGCTCAGGCGCATACGCAGCTGCAGGTGAGTTGGGCGACAGCTTGCGTGCCCGGAAAGAGATGGTCCCTCAGATCACCTGGTCCCAAGCCATGAAGGGCTTTAAAGGTGACAACCAGCACCTTGAATTGCACCCGGAAGCAAATCGGCAACCAATGCAGCTCCCGCTTGACCCTGGGATACTGCAACTGCCATAAATATGAGTCAGTTGAATTCTGAGCATGTGATCCTGGAGATGTTGCTCATCATAAAAATGGTCCTAAGTCATTTATTTTTCCAGTACCATTGTAACTTCGAACGGTCACTAAATGAATGCTTGTAAGTCAATGACTACCTGTAATCGAGAAGAGAAGCAACCTAGAGCTAAAATGCAATTTCCTAACAGGGAGAATAATAAACCAGTGGAACAGAAGTTGCCTCCAGAAAGTTGTGGGTGCTTCATCACTGGAGGCTTTTAAGAAGAAACCGGACAGCCTCATGTCTGGAATGGCATAGAATCTCCTGCTTGAGAAGGGGGTTGGACTAGAAGACCTCCAAGGTCCCTTCCATCTCTATTCTGATTGAATTGAATCACAGTGTTGTTTAAAAGGCAAAGTGCCACTATCTTTGGGGCAGATTTATAGCTGAAGCCCTCGTGAGCTATTTACATATATTGATCGATCTGGAAAGAGTTCTTAAATACTCAATGGACTTAATAGAGCTTAGCAGCACCCAAAGGATTCTGCGGGATCCTTTTGATCACTAATCCATGTTACTGCACATCTGCATAGCGTTGTACAGAGTCTTAACAGTTTTTAAGCAGGTACCATCAACCATGCCATTGTGCAAATGTGCCCATAGTTTGGAAATTTATTTCAGAATACGGAATAAAAGACTTGGGAAAGTTCTAGGAGGTCTTCTCCTCCAATCTCCTGCTTGTTGTGACCTAGGCTTCCTGAGTCATTAAAACACCCGAGTAATCCCCAAAACCTCTTTTATTGCAACAGCTGTGAATTACGTTCATTCACAGCTGAGTCCCAATTAGTTGCAAAAAGTCCTTCAGGAGAAGTCCTTCGGGAGAATCACCAACCTTTATCTCCCTTGACACGCTGTGAAAGACCTACTTGGCAAAGCCACATGAAGTCCAGAATCAAACAGAGATGCCGACTGGGAACAGAGTGAACAACGTTGCTTTCCTGCAAAGGGCCCACATGCCTTTGCTCCTCTTTTAAGCCTTATGGAAGGGGCCAATCATCTCCAGGCCTTACTCCCAAGTCGTCCCTTTTGTTTTAACTGTTCTTGCCTTCTGGCAGCTCTGCACATACCCGCACTAGGAACAGGTTCCTCCTGTTCCTCTGCCTCTCTTATGTCCGACTCTGGAGGCTCATGAGTCCACACGTAATACCCAGATGGCTCTAGCCCCATCTCTGCCTCCAACATAGAGCCCTCATCCGAGCCTTCCCCAGACTCCAGGACTGGCCCATGTTCCTCCCCAGCCTCCTCACTGTCCGACTCCACTGCCAGCTCTGCCGGCTGCTGGCGGACCACAACACTACTTGAGCAAGAGACCCTACCCCATTCCAGACAAATGACTGTCCAAACTTTTCTTTCAAACTTCCAGTGGTGGCGCATCCAAAACTTCTGGAGGCAAGTTGTTCCACTGGTTGATTGTTCTAACTGTCAGGAAATTTCTCCTTAGTTTTAGGTGGCTTCTCTCCTTGATTAGTTTCCATCCATTGCGTCTTATCCTCCCTTCAGAGAATAGGTTGGCCCCCCTCTTCTCTGTGACAGCCCCTCAAATATTTCAAAGCACTATGAGGCAGTATATAAGTCTGAGTGCTATTGCTATTGATTGACGGGGTCTACAGCATACCCCTTCTGTTGGCACAAGTGAAGTTGGCCAACGTCATTGACAGTCCCTCAGGTAACCTGAACCCATGCCACAAAGGGCTTTAAAGCAGGGGTCCCCAACCCCCATGGCCCACAACCACGCCGTGTCCTATTTGCAATGGTCGTAAGTGTGAAAAACTAAGTCACTTTTTTTTCAGCGTGTTGTAACTTCGAATGGTCACTAAGCAGACAGTTGCAAGTCGAGGACGACTTGTAATCCGAATGGACTCATTCGTTTCTTCCTATCTCTAAAGCTGTTCCCATGAAAAATAAACAGAGGAAGCTTTTGATGAGAAATTTGCGAGGCTTATCCAATCAACCTCGGCCATTTTTATTACAGACCAATTTGGACCAAAATTAAAAAGCCATTAGAGAGACGAGCAGCTCTTCCCATCAGTGAGTTTTAAACAGAAGGCTTATATCCTTCGTTTTTCCCCTGAAGGCACTGTAGAGCATGGCAAAATTGTTTGTAGAGATTTGCATGGAGAGTCAGAAATTGTTGGCTTGGAAAACACAAGTTAAACCTATCCAAATTTAGAAAGCGCCAGATACAGACTGCACCAAATGGAACTCAGACATTCTATTACTTACAGGGGGAAAAAAAGCATTTGTAGCTCAGACCTGAACTTGGTGCTCTGTGAACCTGATTGTTTTCTTGTAGACGTTTCATTATCCAACTAGGTAACATCATCAGTGCTAGAAGGGAGTGGGATTTGTGGAGTGGAGAAGAAGAAGGGGAAGAGGAGGAGAAGGGGGGAGGAGAAGGGGGAGAACTGTGGGGTCCTTGGTGCCCTGTGAGTGTGCTTGTGTCAGCATTCCGATGCTGCCATAAAATGACGAGGCTTGACTTTTCACCTACTTATTTTCTCTGTAGATAATATCCCCTAGGAGATGGGATGGGAGGGGTACATTCCTGTGGGCTGAGGTCAGAAGCTGGGGAGACTGACTTGGAAGATGGCCAATGAGAAGATGAGAATTGGGGAACGGAAAGGGAAGGGTCTGGGGGTCAGAGGGTTAGTATCGGCTACGACGAAGTCAGGGACAGATCTGTCATACTCAATAAATGAATATTTCAGCAAAGATTAATTGTTTGGGAGTGCAATTTATTTGAGATGACATCGAAACCTGACAGCTTGTTTTCTTGCAGACATTCCATGACCCAACTAGGTTACATCATCAGTGCTAGAAGGGAGTGGGATTTATGGAGTGGAGAAGAAGGGGAAGAGGAGGAGAAGGGGGGAGGAGAAGGGGGAGAACTGTGGGGTCCTTGGTGCCCTGTGAGTGTGCTTGTTTTCTTGCAGGCATTCCATGACCCAACTAAGTAACATCATCAGTGCTAGAAGGGAGTGAGATATGTGGAGAGGAGGAGGACTGTGGGGTCCTTGGTGCTCTCTAAACCTGGTTGTTTTCTTGCAGACATTTTAGGTAACATCATCAGGGCTAGAAGGGAGTGGGGCTTACTCTCTGCTTATATACCAGTGGCTTGCCCTGTCAGTGTTGGTGAGAGTGTTCTTGATGGCTCCTTGATTAGGCTGTTTATTATTTGTCAAAATTGGTAGTTCCTTGATTGGCATATTGTTTACTGTTTGATTGCTGGTTTAATACCATGTTTCCCCAAAAATAAGACGGGGACTTATTTTCTTTTGGACCCCAAAATAAGCACTAGGGCTTATTTTGTGTGTGTGGGGGAATGTCTTATTTTTCCCCCCATGTACTTTAAGAGTACATGGGAGGCCCATTTCTTCTGCTTGTTCGCAGTGGAGTAGGAGGCTAAGCAGTGCACCAGTGATGCTGCCGTGAAGTGGGGAGGTGAAGCTGCCCCACTGTTGTGGTCCGTCAGCAGCCTGTGGAGCCGGCAGCAGAGTCAGATAAGTGAAGAGGCTGGGGAAGGCCCAGACGAGGGCTCTGCATCGGAGGCAGTGATGGGGCCAGGACCATCTGGGAGTTATGCACAGACTCCGGAGCCTCCAGAGGTGGATAGCAGAGAAGCAGAGGAACGGAGGAGCCTGTTCCTAGCGCACGCATGCGAAGAGCTGCCAGAAGGCAAGAGCAGCTAAAGCAAAAAGGACGACTCGGGAGTAAGGAGATGATTGGCCCCTCCCAGAAGGCTTAAAAGAGCAGCAACGGCTCTTGGGATCTTTGTAGGAAAGCAATGTTGCTACATTTGTTTCTTGTCGGCATCTCTTGCTTCTGAACTTCGTGGGGTTTTGCCAAGAAAAGCCTTTGGCAGGGTGCCAAAGGAGACAAAGGTTGGTGATAAGGCTGAAGGACTGTTTATGAAGGATTTGTTTTGGACTTTAATTTGGACTAAGCTGAGAATGAAGTAATTCTCAGCTGTTCTAATAAAATATGTTTGTTTAGGACTGATATGTTTGTTTAGGTCTGGTAATAACTACTTGGACCTAGGTCACAACACCCATGCGCCACACACTAGCTTACCTCAGCACCCCCACAGCCAAGCCAACCACACCCTGACATCTGTCTCGCCTTGCAGATGCAGCACCAATGCGCTGCTTAGCCTTCTGCTCTGTTGTGGCAACGAGTAAGCAAGCAGAAATGGGCTGGCAGCCACGTGGGCTCCTGCTGCACATGGTTGCTGGGACTGCCGCTGTGAGGCAAGTGTCGGAGTGTGGATGGCCTGGCTGTGGGGGCCCTGAGGTAAGCTGGTGCTTGGCACGTGGGGCAGCTCCACCACTACCCTGCCTCGCCTTATATCCATGGTCTCACGAGCAACCGGAGGGAATGGGCAGCCAGCCGGCTGTTCAGGCTCTTAAGTAGGGCTTATTTAGGGGGGTAGGGCTTAGAAGAGAATAGACTAGACTAGACTAGACTAGACTAGACTAGACTAGACTAGAATAGGGTAGGGTAGGGTAGGGTAGGGTAGGGTAGAGTAGAATAGAATAGAATAGAATAGAATAGAATAGAATAGAATAGAATAGAATAGAATAGAATAGAATAGAATAGAATAGAATAGAATAGGGAATGTGGAATGGAATGGAATGGAATGGAATATAGAATAGAATAGAATAGAATAGAATAGAATAGAATAGAATAGAATAGAATAGAATAGAATAGGGAATGTGGAATGGAATGGAATAGAATATAGAATAGAATAGGGAATGGAATGGAATGGAATAGAATATAGAAAAGAGAAGAGAAGAGAAGAGAAGAGAAGAGAAGAGAAGAGAAGAGAAGAGAAGAGAAGAGAAGAGAAGAGAAGAGAAGAGACTTCTTTATTGGCCAAGTGTGATTGAACACACAAGGAATTTGTCTTTGGTGCATATGCTCTCAGTGTACATAAGGAGAATAAAATACATTCATCAAGAATAAAAAGATACACCACTTAGTGATAGTCAAGGTTACTAATAAGCTATCAAATCATACTAGGAAACAAATAAAAACAATATAAATTGAAAGATACAAGCAACATGGTTATAGTAATAAGTGGGAAGAGATAGATACCAGTAAGGAAGAGAAGAATAATAGTAATACAGTCTTAGTAAATTATTTGACAGTGTTGAGGGAACATAAAAACATACTAGGTCTTATTTTCAGGGAAACTGGTTAATCTTGATGTTAATCTTTGCTTACCTGGGTGTTGACTGCTGGCAAAGAGTTGCTTTGATCCTTTTGTCTATGGAGATTTTCAGCCATCCAGGTTCATGGTTGTCCCAAAGGTGCTTTTTTCAAGAGGTAACTGTCCTTCATGGTTTTTCTTTGTAGACGTTTCACTTCTCATCCAAGAAGCTCTGACTGGATGGTGGGGAACGGAAGGATGTCCTTGCAGACAGCTGGTCGTTTGCATCCTTTTAGTGAGTTGTTAAGGCCACCTGGAGATTTATCTGTGTGTCCTCAGGGTCACCTGAGTGGATAGACATCATCTATTTCCAGTCTACAACACAATCCTTTCAGCAGTTCCAAGAAGGCTCCACAACCATTTGCACTACTCAGGTGACCCTGTTGAAAAGGAATATTGCTTCGATAGCCTTTCAAGGTTACCCTACTAGCAATCAAATTCTTTTCAGAAATCCAAGTGGCTCTTATTTTCAAGTATTCTAATCTCACAATGCTTGCCAGTAGATAATAGGAGTTCGATCTTGACTGGCTCAAAGTTGACTCAGCCTTCCATCCTTCCGAGGTGGGTAAAATGAGGACCCAAATTGTTGGGGGCAATAGGCTGACTCTGTAAGCCACTAGGGCTGTAAAGCACTTTTTTTTTTTACTTTACTTTACTTTATTTTGGATTTATATACCGCCCTACTCCCGAAGGACTCAGGGCGGTGAACAGCCGAAAGATAAAACACACATAATACAAAATTTAAAAAACAATGTAAAAGCACATTAAATAATTTGGCCCAAACAAATTAAAACACCCCCATTGTTTTAAAATAAATTTAAAATTAACAAATAAAAGGAAGTTAGGCCAGGCCAGCCTGTTGAAATAAAAAGGTCTTGAGGGCACGGCGGAAAGTGCGTAAATCCGGGATCCTCCGTATCTCCGGGGGGAGCTCGTTCCAAGTGCAGGTGCCCCCACAGAGAAGGCTCTCCCCCTGGGGGCCGCCAGTCGACACTGTTTGACCGACGGCACCCTGAGGAGCCCCTCTCTATGGGAGCGTACTGGCCGGTGAGAGGCTACTGGTGGCAGAAGGCGGTCTCGTAAGTACCCAGGTCCTAAGCCATGGAGCGCTCTAAAGGTGGTAACCAAGACCTTGAAGTGCACCCAGAAGACCACTGGGAGCCAGTGCAGCTCGCGCAGGAGAGGTGTTACATGGGAACGCCACGTTGCTCCCATAACCACCCACGCGGCCGCATTCTGGACCAGTTGGAGCCTCCGGGTGCTCTTCAAGGGGAGCCCCATGTAGAGAGCATTACAATAGTCCAGGCGGGAAGTGACGAGGGCATGAGTGACCATGCGTAAGGAGGAATTTTTTGTTGTTGTTAGTTGCAAAGTCATGTCCGACCCATCGCGACCCCATGGACAACGTTCTTCCAGGCCTTCCTGTCCTCTACCATCCTCTGGAGTCCATTTAAGCTCATGCCTACTAAGCACTATGAAGCGGTATATAAGTCCAAGTGCTTTTGCTATTGTTCTGCCTCCCCTCGCTTTCTTTCTCTCTGTCTTTCTATCATCACCTGTTCTATAATTGGTAGAGCAGTGGTTAGAATGCAGCATTTCAGGCTGACTGCTCACAACCAGGAGTTCGATCCTGACCAGCTCAAGATTGACTCAGCCTTCCATCTTTCCGAAGTCAGTAAAATGAGGACCCAGATTGTTAGGGGCAATATGCTGATGTTGTAAACCATCCAGATAGAGTGTGCTAAAGCAGCAGTATATAGGGATAGATATCAAGATCAAGTGAGGTACTAATACCATTCTATAAAGCCTTAGTAACCCCACACCTAGAATATTGTATCCAGTTTTGATCACCACACTATAAAAAAGGACGTTGAGACTCTAGAAAAAGTGCAGAGGAGAGCAACCAGGATGATTAGGGGACTGGAGACTAAAACACATGAAGAATGGTTACGTGAACTGGGCATGGCTAGTCTACTGAAGAGAAGCACCAGAGGAAAACGATAGTAGTCTTCCAATATTTGAGGAACAAATATTGCAGCAACAGAGAGGAAGGGGTCAAGCTATTTTCCAAAGCACCTGAAGGCCAGACAAGGAATAATGGATGGAAACTGATCAAGGAGAGATTCAACCTAGAAATGAGGAGAAATTTCCTGACAGTGAGAACAATCAACCCATGGAACAGAAGTTGCCTTCGGAAGTTGTGGGAGCTTCATCACTTGAGACCTTCAAGAAAAGATTGGACTGCCATTTGTCAGAAATGGTGTAGGGTCTCTTGCTTGGGCAGGGGGTTGGACTAGATGACCTATAATTGTGATGGCGAACCTATGGCACACGTGCCACAGGTGGCACACAGAGCCATATCAGTGGGCATGCAAGCATTGCCCTAGCTCAGCTCCAGGGTGCATGCGCGTGCTGACCAGCTGGTTTTTGGGCCTTCGGGCCCACCAGAAGTTGGGAAACAGATCGTTTCTGGCCTCCAGAGGGCCTCAGAGGAGGTGGGGAAGGCTGTTTTTGCCCTCCCCAGGCTCTAAGAAAGCCTCTGGAGCTTGGGGAGGGTGAAAAACAGGCCAATCGGGCCCACCGGTAACCTTTTTGCTGTTGCGTACCAAAATCGGGGGGAGCGCGAGGGGGTCTGGTGTACATGTGCGTGGGGGAGAGCAGGGCATGGGGGCATTGAATTATGGGTGTGGGCACACATGCACGTGACCCCCCCCCATGCTCCCCTCGCTTTTGGCATGCGACGGCGAAAAGGTTAACCATCACTGACCTATAAGGTTGTTGTGGCCCGCCAGTGGCCTGCGCGGATCGTGGCTGATCCCAACGACGAGGGGGCTGGTGTGGTGTCGCGCCAGCAGCCTGCACAGTCGGCGCTCGTGTCGGACAGTGAGGAGGCTGACGAGGATGTGGTGCCAGAGGCAGAGACTCAGCCAGGGCCTTCAGAACCTCCAGAGGCTCCTTCAAGTGAAGAGAGCAAAGTGGAGGAGCCTCTCCTCAATGCTCAAGCACGCAGGGCTGCCAAAAGGCAGGAGTGGCTACTCAGGAGGAGGAGGTCTCCTCGAGAGTAAGTTTTGAGGTTAATTGGCCACTCCCTTAGCCTATTGAAGTTGCACGCAGTTAGTAATTTCTTGCTGGAAACAACTTGTAATTATTACAGAGCATTTTTGAAGAGTGAGTGTCTTATTGTATCTTGTTTTCTGGGCTGGTTGCCAACCTTTGCCGGACTTTGTTTATTCTTGGTACATTATAACTTTGATAAGGACCGTCGGTGTGTGTCACAATCCTTGGGAATCCAGAGCTGGGGCAGAATAAAGGTCCCTTCCAACTCTGTTAATCTGTTAAACCTGTTAAAGTGCTACTGCTAAGTGCTATTTCTATGATTTGCTTCAAACTTGTTTCTTCTATTCTGGCAGAGGGCCTCATGATTCTAGATCCATTTTTTTTAGAAAAGTATGAAAGACTCCAAACTAGAGGCCCAGGATGGAAGTTCTCCAGAGGCAGCTGCTCTCTTATCCCATCTGTGGTTCGTTGGATCCGAACCAACCTTTCATCCTGGCTTCCTAGTCAATAAACAACTCAAGGGAATACCTTGAGGTACCCATGCCAGTGGCTTTGACCCACCGTGGAATGCTTTTTTCCCCCTTTTCATCTTGCTACCCCCCTCCAGTGAATAGTTCACCATCCAGTGTATTAATGTTCATGACAGGCTGCAAAATACTTTGCATAACATGCCATGTTTCTTCGATTCCCTGGTTCATCATTAGCTCAGACCAGATGGCTGTTGGCTTACAGGAAAATAATAAACATCTGATCGGTCAGAGGGTTTCATTTAAAAAGAATAAGATCAGTGGTGAAATCCAATTTTTTTTTACTACCGGTTCTGTGGCCGTGGTTTGGTGGCTGTGGTGTGGCTTGGTGGGCATGGCTTGGTGGGCATGGCAGGGGAAGGATACTGCAAAATCCCCATTCCCTCTCCACTCCTGGGGGAAGGATACTGCAAAATCTCCATGCCCACCCCACTCTGGGGCCAGCCAGAGGTGGTATTTACCGGTTCTCTGAACTACTCAAAATTTCCGCTACCGGTTCGTCAGAACCTGCTGGATTTCACCCCTGAATATGATGCAAGCTACACCTTCCTCTTTTTTTTTTTTTTTTAAAAAAAAGGAAATACAACAGAAACATTGGTAGATCCGACCAGAGGTGGTATTCAGCCGGTTAAGACCGGTTCGCCTGAACTGGTAGCAGAAATCGTGGATAGGCCTGCCCACCCACCCTGGCTCTATACCATCCTATTTAGACACATTTTTGAGGCCGGGCACATGCACGGAAGCTGGGCGTGCCAGTAAAGCACATGCACAGAAGGTCGGGGAAATCTTGCTGAGTTCAAAGCACTGAAAAGTTTTATTATTGCTACTTATACACGAGAATCTAGTGAACTAATAGTCAAAACTAACTTGGTGCTAGATAAGAGTCATCACAATTCACAGATGGCTGGACTTGGGTGTTGTGGCCCATATGCGGCCTGTGCAGCTAGTAGCTGATTCAGACAGCGAGGAGGCTGGTGTGGTGCTGTGCCAGCAGCCTGTGCAGCTGGCACTCGAGTCAGACAATGAGGAGGCTGGAGAAGATGTGGTGCCAGAGGCGGGGATTCAGTCAGGACCTTCAGAACCTCCAGACGCTCCCTTAAGTGAAGAGGATGAAGAGGAGGAGCCTCTTCTCGATGCACGGGCGCGCAGAGCTGCCAAAAGGCAGGAGTGGCTCTTCAGGAGGAGGTCTCCTCGAGAGTAAGGCTTGGGGCTAATTGGCCACTCCCTTAGCCTATTTAAGGAGGAACGCCAACTGAAGCAGTTTGCAGGGAACAACTTCGTTCACATACCTTCGTGTCTTGTCTTGCTTATCTTATCAGCTTACTACAAATTGCTTCTGGGCATTCTGCCAACCACAGTAAGTTTTCAGTTATTATTCTTTGAATTCTTGGCGGCTGTTAATGCAGTTAATTAATAGCCATTGTTGTAAAAGACTTATTTATTAATTAAACCAAGGTTTCAACGGACTTTGTGTGTGCTGCGTTCTTTGGGGTCCGTAGCTGGGGCAGAACATTGGTTCTCTAGTGGCTGCACAATGATTCCAAATTGATGACATGTTTAACTCCACCTTCCAGCTCAGCCTGCTCACCTCCTACAGATAGGAACTCATATGTCCATGTTATATTAACTTGGACTTTTAAGTTTATTCAACCTGGTGCCATCTTCTACAGTTGCAGGTAGATGTCTTCTCCAGCCCTAGTTCTTAAATCTTAAAAATTGAACCTTAGAGGTGATCCTTGAGATATGACAATAATGGATCCTGCCCATTTGGCTGGTAAATTGTAACCCTTGTAAAGTGGGCCGATCGAGCAACGGATTCAATTTTACAAGGTTTTCCCCCCCCCAAATGCAAACCCCTTGTGTGCTGTTGGCATGTTTTTTTGCCAAAAAAGTAGAAGTTAATCCCTGTTTTTTGGCAAAACCATCATAAAACACGGTCACGTGACTATGGGATGCTGCAAATGGCCATAAATATGGCAATATAATTACAATAAGTGGTAACTTTGAATGGTTGCTAAGTCCAGAACTACCTGAACTGTGAAAACATACATTGTTTGCCTTACTATCTACACTCACAGGCAGGAGATATATTATATTTGAATTCCCCGGTTCAAAGTCTCTTCTGTTCTGGCCCCATCAGGGCTCTTGAGTCCATTATACATATCTTATTTCAGTGCCCATTTGAGCTGCCAGGGGACAGCAAAACCTAGGATCAGAGTCGAAGGGAAATTACAATCAAGACACCCTGTTGGTATATTTCTCCCTTTAATCAAGGAAGGGTGGAGAGAACGATGACGTAATTGTGAGGGATTTCCTATTTGTTCTTCTCCCTCCCGAGAATCAGGAAAGTGACACCATTAGAGTCAAAATGCAATTCCACCAGGTATTAAATCATTGAATCAAAGTCCTTTGGAATTGGTGGTGGGGGGGGGTTTCCCCATAAATTTAAATAAATAAATGTTGTTAGGCTGAGTTACATTTGGTCCTCCTCCTCCTCTTCTTCTTCTTCTTCTTCTTCCTCTTTCTCCTCTCCTTCTTCTTCTTCCTCATCTTCCTCTTCCTCTTCTTCCTCCTTCTCTTCCTCTTCTTCTTCCTCCTCCCTCTTCCTCTTTCTCTTCCTCCTCCTCCTCCTCCTCCTCCCCTCCTCCTCCTCTTCTCCTCCTCCATCTCCTTCTCCTCCTCCATCTCCTCCTTTTTCTTTTTCTCCTCCTCCTCCTCTTCTTCCTCTTTCTCCTCTCCTTCTTCTTCTTCCTCATCTTCCTCTTCTTCCACCTTCTCTTCCTCCTCCTCCTCCTCCTTCCTTTTCCTCCTCCTCCTCCTCCTCTCTTTCACTGCAAAGCTATGCAAAACTGACCTTGTTGATCTTAATGAGAAAAATCCATCTTTGCATAAAGATTAAAATGCACGAAAACGAATTTCACTTGGTTGTGAACTTTTTTTTTTACTTTTTTTTTTTTTTTAGTCCTTCTTTAGTCATTCTCCTAATCCATTCTTAGGGAGAGTTGAGAGTTGAAATTAGCAATGGCTAATGGGTGAATCTGGTAAAGAAACAGTTTCGTCTGACTCTAAAAACTGGAGAACTGTATATATATATATAAAAAAACCCCATCATTAAAAGCACTTTGGAGGTCTCGCTTGGCTGGGACTTTTAACTGTTCTATCTTTGCGCACTGAATCTTAAGCTAATCGCTGCTTGAGTTTTATGGAGTTGATCTGTCTAAATCTTCCATTTAGAGAAGCAGGACTTTAAAGATAGAAGATAAATCACTGAAGAGATTGATCCTCCGGCAAACTATCAGATACTCCAAGGGAGACTGGTGATTCTACCTAGGACTTCAGAGGATGGTTCATTTCTCTTTAATTCTCCCACGCACAGTTTCATTACTGGAACTTATATTAGAGGCAGATAACACTTCTGATGTGCTGCACCGTTCTTTTGAAGCTACTCTGGATTCAGTATGTTGCCTAAAAGGGGATCACTGGCTGATGGGGGGAAAAAAGACGATCCACAGTGATTGTAACAGAATAACAGAGTTGGAAGGGACCTTGGAGGTCTTCTAGTCCAACCGCCTTCTCAAGCAGGAAATTCTATGCCATTCCAGACAAGTGGCTGTATGATTTCTTCTTAAAAGCCTCCGGCGATGAAGCACCCACAACTTTCTGGAGGCAACTTCTGTTCCACTGGTTTATTATTCTCCCTGTTAGGAAATTGCATCTTAGTTCTAGGTTGCTTCTCTCCTTGATTACAGGTAGTCCTCGACTTAACAAACATTCATTTAGTGACCATTTGAAGTTACAACGGCACTGGAAAAAAAAGGACTCAGGACCGTTTTTATGATGAGCAGCATCTCCAGGATCACATGCTCAAAATTCAACTGACTCATATTTACGACATTTGCAGTATCCCGGGGTCTATGACTATTCATACTCTGATACGATCACCGTTTGTGACCTTTGAACTCACTTCCGACAAGCAAAGTCAAACGGAGGAAGCCAGATTCACTAAACCAACACAAAGCTCACTTAAAAAAACCCAGTGATTCACTTAACAACGGTGGCAAGAACAGTCGTAAAATTGGGACAAAACTCACTTCACAATGGAAATTTTAGGCTTAATCGTCCCAAAGGTGCATTTTTTTCAAGAGGCAACTGGATTTTCTGGTTTTTCTTTGAAGGCGTTTCGCTTCTCCTCCGAGAATCTTCTTCAGCTCTCCTGAATCTGCATCAGAGGTCCTATTCAGCTGGTTCAGACCGGTTCACCCGAACCGGTAACGGAAATCATGGGTGGGCCTGCCCACCTGCCCTGGCTTCATGTCATGCTATTTAGGCATGTTTTTGAGGCTGGGCGCATGCACGGAAGGTGTACATGACAGAAAAGTGCATGCACGGAAGGCACACACGAAGCGAGCACGTGCACACGTGGTGAACCGGTAGCAACAAAATGTGAAACCCACTGCTGATCTGCATAGACATTTAGGCTTAATTGAGGACTAGCCATATGTTTTTCAGCCTGTGAGAATAATAGTAGATTGCTCTTCTGGAAAAAGAAAAGAAAAGAAATCCCTAGAAATAGCTTGTCGGTATGAAAATGGTCTGCTTCTACACCGATCCTATAGGTCGAATTTCAGACAACTTGAATTCCATTTCAATTCACTTAAAATTGTCCAAGGGAACGTTTCCCACCCCGCCTTGGACAATTTGAAGTGAATTCAAATGGAATTCTTTGTCAGAGTTTCATGCACTGGTGGGATGCTGCCAGTTTAACAACCGAATAACAATAGAATTTTTACTACCGGTTCTCCGAACTACTCAAAATTTCCACTACTGGTTCTCCAGAACTGGTCAGAACCTGCTGAAACCCACCTCTGCCACACGCACTTTGCGCACACGCATATTTAAGGCGCTTGCGTGCAGCGGTGAAAATGGAGCATTTAGAAGCTCAGCTGCTTACCTTCCAAGTCAGCAACGGTAAGTAGAACAGAAAGGGAGAGGGGAAAATCAGCTGTGCTGCACGATTGAGATGAGCTACAAAGCAGGAAATAAAGGACAGGATAGAGCAGTGGCGGGTGGGCGGGGCCAACTGATCGTTGGTGCTACCGGTTCACCCCGAACCGGTCTGAACCAGTTGAATACCATCTCTAGTTTCATGGGTCAAAATCCTGAGTTTTAAAGAAATTCTACAAACAGTGACATTTTGAGAAGAAGAAAAAAACCCCATTTCTTGAGAGCCTTTGGAAAATTTAGTTCCCTGTTTTTAGCAGCTGATTCTTTAACATTTTGTTCTGCAGGTACTTTTCTCATTGCCATTTGCCTCTATTGAACCAGTCCTCCAAAGTTTGTCCAGGCTCATTTTATGCTAATTAGGATAAATGATTTCAGCAAGAGGAATCCCTAATCCTTTAAAACTTGATCCATATTAACTGAGCTTAGAGACAGCTGGTTATTATTTGTCATTTTGATGCAAAGAACCCTTTTCCATTTTGGTTCTTTACTTACTGCCCTCTGGATAATTCAGATGCTTTTGGGGTGAAAAACCCTCATTCTTATAGGTCAGAAGAGAAGTAAACAGATGACACTACTCTTATTTTTCTCTTTTTCCCACTCCTTGGTAATTGATTTTTTTTTTTTAAATATTCAAGCTTCTTTTTCCAAGTTAAGAGGCACATTTCAATGACAAAGGATGCAAAAGCATTAGATTGAAAACATTGATAGGGAATTCAGAAGAGAGATTGGAACTAATAGGAAGAATGCAATAGCAGGATTTTTCAATGATCGTTATTAAAAAAGTGGATTATAGCCATACCATCTGGAAACCAACCAACTATATTAAAATGTAAATTTAGCTTAGCAAAAATAAAAAAGAAAAGAAAAATTGAACAGACGTGCTGTGGAATCGTCCCTCCTTATATTTATTTACAAATTGTCAATCCTGCTTTTGCTTCATTAAAAGCCTTCCCAAAGTGGGATTACAAAGAAACAGCAAATTGAATTTGGTTCAGTCGAACCATCTTGATATTAAAAGTCACTGTTGGTGGACCTTTGCAATACCCACGTGATCAAAATTCAGACGCTTGGCAACTGGCATGTACTTATGACAGTTGCAGTGTCCCGGGGTCATGTGATCCCATTTTGCAACCTTCTGACAAGCAAAGTCAATGGGGAAGCCAGATTTTACTTAACAACCAGATTACTAACTTATCAACTGCAGTGACTCACTGAACAACTGTGGCAAGAAATTGTTCTGTCCCTGTTCCACACATGCACACAAACAGACAGCCGGGGGTTAAATAAACTGGCAGACAACCAATTCTTCCGATAAGACACTTGGCAGCAACCCAGTAGCTGCTTGCCAAGAACTTTTACTCAATAAACAAAATACCCACAGTCAAGAATTGTCCAGTTCGTAAAATAAATCCAAGGCCGATAACGTTGTTTCCAAAGATGCAATGTGACTCGATAGTAGTTAGTTTTGTCCGTCACAGAGTCTGAATGGCCACCTCATCCCCTTTTATACCCTGTGGGGTGTGGTCCAGTGACTCAGCCTAATCTCTGGCACGCCTTTTCTTCTGTTGCGCACGCTTATCTCTGCGACGCTGCCGAGGATCCAGCCAAGACTCTCATCACTGTCCAACTGTGGCTGCGTGGACGTGCTTGGCCCTGGCCCTATCTCTTGCCCTTCGGTAGACACTGAAGGCATTGCCAGAGAGGAGGGTCCTGGAGAGGGAGGCCTTGCCAACTCCTCTCCTTCACTCTCGGAGTCCTCTCCTGCTGATGACACAGGCTCAGGTAACGGAGCCACAACAGAAATGTTGCAAAATAGGACAAAACTCACTTAAGAAATTTTCATTCAACAACATACATTTTGGGCTCAATTTTGGTCGTAGGTCGAGGACCACCTGTATAACGTACAGAAGACGGGTCAACAATCTGCAAATAGGTTTAGTAGTTTACAAATTTTGGGAGGGCCTGTTTTGCAAGGGATGGGAACTAATGTTGTAGTAATATATTCATCAGTATTCAACTCGAGGGGATAATGTGGGGTTTTTTTCCCGATACACCTTTTTAAATGTTTTGATTTGTTTTTTGAGGTTTTTTTTAAATATTGGGGGGATTTTTTATTGAGTTTTGTATTTTGTATTTTAACCTTGTCTTGAAACAAAATAAAAATGTATAGGAAAAAAAAGAAGAAGGTGTCTAATATGCTAATATGGGAAAGAGTCAGTGGTGGGATTCAAGTAATTTTAACAACCGGTTCTCTGCCCTAATGATTTCTTCCAACAACCAGTTTGCCAAACTGCTCAGCACGTTAACAACCGGTTCTCCTGAAGTGGTGCGAACTGGCTGTATCCCACCACTGGAAAGAGTGGAAGGCAATTACAAGTAGCTCCAGAAAGCGTGAAGTCGATACAGTAGGTCAAAGCCGAAAGGCCACTCAGCTGCGGATATACCGTATTTTTCAGTCTATAATATGCTCCCATGTATAGGATGCCCCCCACTTTTCTTACCCAAAATTCAGAAATCTGGAATGCTGCTGCATTTAAGTGAACGATTTGCCCCCAGAGATACAAAGGATATTGGATCTCCAGGTCTTTTCGCCGTGCCCTAAAAACTTTTCCATCAAGCAGGGCTGGCGTGAACCCCCCCCTTTTTTAGCCTTTTTTAAAAATTTGATTTATATGCCACCCTTCTCCGGAGACTCAGGGAGGCTTACAATGCGTTAAGCAATAGCCTTCATACTTTTGTATATTTATACAAAGTCAGCTTATTGCCCCCACAAACTGGGTCCTCAATTTACCTACCTTAGAAAGGATGGAAGGCTGAGTCAACCTTGAGCCTGGCGGGATTCGATCTTACTTTAATTGCAGACAGCTGGTCTTAAATTACAGAGCTCTGTCTGTTGAGCTATCCAGGCTCCTAAATTGTCTCTTTTAAATTGTCCATGGGTTTTAGTTTGAATGTTTTAAATTTTGGGCCAAAGTCATATAATTCTTTTAAAATTTTTTAAATTTTGTATTGATATGTGTTTTAGTTCTGGCTGTGCACCGCCCTGAGCCCACTAGGAGAAGGGCAGGATACAAATTTAAATAAATAAATAAATAAATAAATAAATAAATAAATAAATAAATAAATAAATAAGTAAGTAAGTAAGTAAGTAAGTAAGTAAGTAAGTAAGTAAGTAAGTAAGTAAGTAAGTAAGTGCCCATAGAGGCCAGCCTTTCCTCCGGTGGGCCTGAGCAAGTGCTGGAGAGTGATGGGCCCATTTCAGAGCCTGGCACCCAGATGCCCTCGCTTCAATGATGGGTTACTCCCGGTTCTGTCCGGTTCTTGAGAACCGGTAGTAAAAGCAGTGGGAGGCTCTGCTCACCCGCCCGGACATCATAAGGTATGATCTGCACACGTACACTCCCATTGCAAACTGGTAGTAAAGGTAAGTAGAACCCACCCCTGCCACCCCTACTCAAGCAGAAGACTCTATACCATTCCAGACAGATGACTGTCCAGTCTCGTCTTAAAATCCTCCGGTGATGAAGCACCCACAACGTCTGAAGGGACGTTGTTCCACTGGTTAATTGTCCGTATTGTTAGGAAGTTTCTCATTAGTTCCAGGTTGCTTCTCTCCTTGATTAGTTCCCATCAGTTGTTTCTTGTCCTGCCTTCTGGTGCTTTGGAAAATAAGTTGACCCCCTCCTCTTTGTGGCAACCTTCAAATACTGGAAGACTGCTATCATGTCCCTTCTAGTCCTTCCTTTCTCTAGACTAGCCATACCCAAATCCTGCAACCGTTCTTCGTATGTTTTAGTCTCTGGGCCTTTAATCACCTTACTTGCTCTTCTTTGCATTTTTTCCAAAGTCTCAACATCTTTTTTTGTAACGTGGTGACCAAAACTAGATGCAGTATTCCAGGTGATTTTGATTTTATGCTTCTGTTTATACAACCAAGGATTATATTAGCTTTTTTTGCTGCCACTGCACACTACTGGGTTATATTTAAGTGACCATCCACTGGGACTCCAAGGTCCCTGTGACAGTTATGTTTTTTTGAGCTAGGTTAGTTACTGTTGTGACCTAGGCTTCCCAAGATCATGAAGCAGACTCCTGGTTCTGACAAAAAACCCTTTTTATTAAGTTACTGTGAATTCTTCTCATTCGCATCCAGCAAAGTCTTTCAGGGGAGAATTTACAGTCACAGATCTTATCTGGCTTGGAGACCTGCCAGGCCGATATCTTCAAAACTTGGCAAGGAGTCTTGGAGAGTCACGAACCAATTAAGCGAACTAATTGTCTCCTGCAAACTCCACTCCCCTTTCGCTCCTCTTTGATTCCCTTTGGGAGGGGCCATTCATCCTCCTTCTGTGGCCTTACTCCCCAGTCGACCCTTGTTCTTTAGCTGTTCCCTTCGCCTGGCAACTCTGCGCATGTGCACTCTCGGAACAGGCTCCAGCTGTTTGTCTGCCTCACTGATGTCTAACTCTGAAGGCAGCTGATAACTGGCATCCGGCCCTGGCCCCCTCTCTGTCTCCGATGCTGAGCCCTCATCTGAGCCTTCCCCAGACTCCAGGACTGGCCCATGCTCCTCCCCAACTTCCTCACTACTGCCAGCTCCGCTAGCTGCTGGCGGGCTACAACAGTTACTTAGTGACTGAACAATAAGAAGTTCAAAGGATTAGCGATCACTATTTCATAAAAGGCAGCCAAATTTCTCATAATGCACTCAGCATTCAGAACTTGGGCTCCGCATTTCAGAAGCTTGTCATTCTTATCTCGTTCTCGACATATAAATCTACAGACGGTATATTTCCATGATCATAAAAGCATCCTACAGCGTATGTCCCGCGTGTATCCCGTTGTCTCCTGAAAAACAGATGCAAATATATAATAAATGGATGGGATTTTGCTTCTTCCTGTGCTCTCCTACCAGGGAGATAGTGGTCTCATAAACTTCAAGTTTCTCAATTTATAGCCAGCCATCTTCCCTTGGATATTTTTTTACTATCGCCACTAAAAATTGCTGCACAGCTTTCCACCACTGGAGCTAGGATGTAAATCATCTGATTTTCCCCTCCACATTTTGCTTCGGCTGAAAACTTCTAGTTTCGCAGGCAGCAGGTTGAAGATTCATCCTTTTGGAATTTGAAAAGAAGAAGCGGAATGGTGGAATTCCAAGGGATTTAATTAAATTCTTATGGTTTTTTTTCCCCCAACTGGATATTTGATACCTCTAAGCTAAGGTTTTTTTCTCAGGCTATAAGTTTATAGTCCCTAGAAGAAGTCCAATATTTCCTCAATGTATTGTAGATAGCTGAGAGGCAGTCAGGCCTAGTGGTTAATACAGATAACCTGGGTAAAAAGCAGGAGACTGTAAGTTCTAGTCCTGCCTTAGGCATGAAAGTCAGTTGAGTGACTTTCGGCCAATCACCAAGAGACTGTGAGTTTTAGTCCCACCTTAGGTACAAAAGTCAGCTGTTGACTTTTGGCGAACCACCAAGAGATTGTGAGTTTTAGTTCCACCTTAGGCATGAAAGGCAGCTGTTGACTTTTGGCCAATCACCAAGAGACTGTGAGTTCTAGTCCTGCCTTAGGCATGAAAGGCAGCTGTTGACTTTTGGCCAATCACCAAGAGACTGTGAGTTCTAGTCCTGCCTTAGGCATGAAAGTCAGCGGAGTGACTTTCGGCCAATCACCAAGAGACTGTGAGTTTTAGAGCCACTTTATGCATGAAAGACAGCTGTTGACTTTCAGCCAATCACCAAGAGACTGAGTTTTAGTCCCGCCTTAGGCATGAAAGTCAGCTGAGTGACTTTCGGCCAATCACCAAGAGACTGTGAGTTCTAGTCCCACCTTAGGCACAAAAGTCAGCTGTTGACTTTTGGCGAACCACCAAGAGATTGTGAGTTTTAGTTCCACCTTAGGCATGAACGGCAGCTGTTGACTTTTGGCCAATCACCAAGAGACTGTGAGTTCTAGTCCTGCCTTAGGCATGAAAGTCAGCTGAGTGACTTTCGGCCAATCACCAAGAGACAGTGAGTTCTAGTCCTGCCTTAGGCATGAAAGTCAGCTGAGTGACTTTCGGCCAATCACCAAGAGACAGTGAGTTTTAGTCCCACCTTAGGCACAAAAGTCAGCTGTTGACTTTTGGCAAACCACCAAGAGATTGTGAGTTTTAGTTCCACCTTAGGCATGAAAGGCAGCTGTTGACTTTTGGCGAACCACCAAGAGATTGTGAGTTCTAGTCCTGCCTTAGGCATGAAAGTCAGCTGAGTGACTTTCGGCCAATCACCAAGAGACAGTGAGTTCTAGTCCTGCCTTAGGCATGAAAGTCAGCTGAGTGACTTTCGGCCAATCACCAAGAGACTGTAAGTTTTAGTCCCACCTTAGACATGAAAGGCAGCTGTTGACTTTTAGCCAATCACCAAGAGACAACGAGTTTTAGTCCCACCTTAGGCATGAAAGTCAGTTGAGTGACTTTTGGCGAATCACCAAGAGACAGCAAGTTTTAGTCTTACCTTAGGCATGAAAGTCAGCTGAGTGACTTTCAGCCAATCACCAAGAGATTGTGAGTTTTAGTCTTGCCTTAGGCATGAAAGCTGGCTGGGTGACCAATCACAGAAGATGTTATTGGCATGAAAGCTGACTGGGTGACTTTAGGCCAGTCGCTCTTTCTCAGTTCAGCCCACTCACAGGGTTGTTGTTGTGGGGAAACTAAGAGGAGGAAAGGGTGTTGGAAATGTTTGCCACCTGGAGTTATTTCTAAAAATAATAAACCTGGGATACACATAAATTGATAAAAATGGTCCTTTCCATACAACTTTTTATTTAAATGCAACCAAGCTAGAAATAATGCCTCCTACATTATTGAGGGCACTTGGAATTTTGTCTGTGTGAAGTGGCCTCAACGACTCTCTAAAAAGGATGCAAATGACCAGCTGTCTGCAAGGAATATCAATCTCTCCATTCCCCACCATCCAAGTCAGAGCTGAAGAAGCTTCTTGGATGAGAAGCAAAACATCAAAACAACAACAACAACAAGCAAAAAGTCCAGTTGCCTCCTGAAAAAAAGCACTTTTGGGGACAACCATAACCTGGATAACTGAGAATCTCCACAAACTTTGCTGTCCTGGGGAAAACTCAGGAGCCTTCTTTAGCATCACACCTGAAACGAGTATCATTTTCTTCCTGTCTTGCTTTTTTAAAGATCCCAGTTTCACAACGATAGGTACACTAGCCAGTGAAATTATAACAGGATGATTCTCTTGGGACTATTTTTTTTTTTTTTTGGTAAAACAATACAATTCTTGATTTTATGCCCGTTGGTCAATATTACAAGCTCAGCTCCGAAGGGTCTTTTAAAGCATGCGTTATCGCATCTTAAAAGGGATATTTCAGGCAGACCAATGGACCATCCACAACTTATATAAATGAATGTCAGGCTGGCTGGCTGGTCCCTAAGGGAAAGCTATAATTATTCGAAGTGAAAGAAGGCAAATAGGAAGATATTGATGGAGCAAGACTTATTGAGTTTCGCACTGCAAACCCGACTTGGCGAATGGAATTGATTCTCAATGAAGGTTTTATTCAAGACACAATTTAATCGGGGACTTGAACAGTGGAGGAAAGTGCTAAGGGTGAAGTACATGATTCAACTGTTGGACAAGGAGGGCAGAATAACTGAATGACAGAATTGGAAGGGACCTTGGAGGTCTTCTAGTCTAACCCCCTGCTCAGGCAGGAAACTCTATAGCATTTCAGACAAATGGATGTCCAATCCCTTCTTAAAATCCTCCAATGTTGGAGCATCAACAACTTCTGGAGGCCAGTTGTTCCACTGATTAATTGTTCTAACTGTTAGGAAATTTCTCCTTAGTTCTGAGTTGCTTCTCTCCTTGATTAGTTTCCATCCATTGCTTCTTGTCCTGCCTTTACCTCAAAGTGCAACTCTGAGGTAAAAAAAGAGAGGGAAAAATTACCTCAGTCTGGGGTCCCAGGCATGGAATAAACCCCATTTCTTGACTATGTGAATGTTTGGCTAGAATAGTGCCCTCCTGCTATATTTTATTATTATTTGTGTACAGTAGTCCTTGACTTACAACTGTTCATTTAGTGTCCATTCGAAGTTACAGTGGCACAGAAAACACTGACTTGTGGTTGTTTTTCACACTTATAACCATTACAGCATCCCCATGGGATGCTGTACCACCACAAGATCATGGTCACATGATCAAAATTCAGATACTTGGCAACTGACTCCTATTTATGATGGTCGCAGTGTCCCAGGGTCACGTGATCCCCTTTTGCGACCTTCTGACAAGCAAAGTCAATGGGGAAGCCAGATTCACTTAACAACCATGTGACTAACTTTAACAACTGCAGTGATTCATTTCACAACGGTGGCAAGGAAGGTCGTAAAAGGAGGTGATATTCACTTAACAACTGTCTTACTTAGCAAGAGAAATTTTGGGCTCAGTTGTGGTCGTAACTCAAGGGCTAGTTGTATTTTATGTCTTTTATTTTATCGTAAGCTATTCGAGTTGTGGGTTCCATCACAGGAGGCTTTCAAGAAGTAATTGGACAACCATTTGACTGAGATGTTATAAGATCTCCTGTCTTGAGCAAGGGGTTGGACTAGATGATCTCCAGGGTCCCTTCGAGCCTGGTGATTCTATGTTTTATGCACCTAGAATTGTGTAAAAGTGAGATGGGTGGCTATATGAATGGAATGAATAAATAAAAAACTACTTATTCAGTATGTGTTGCAACCATATATATATCAAACCAGATGATAAATCATTGGTAAATTGTATTCAAATCACAGACTTTCAAAGTCTTTAAAACAGCCATTACAAATTACTTAACAACTGCAGTGATTCACTTAACAATTGTGGCAAGAAAGGTCATAAAATGGGGCAAAACTCACTTGACAACTGTCTCACTTAGCAACAGAAACGTTGGGCTGTGGAAAGCAGAGAATATACCTTTGGAGGGAGCAGTAATTAAAAAAATCTTAGATTGTGCAGAAATGAATAGATTAACTATGATGATAAAGGAAAGAGAAGATACAGAATATTTTAAGATATGGAATAAATTTTACTGCTGGTTAGAAAAGAGATACAAATAAGTTTTAAAAAGAGATTTAAAAAAATTGGTTGTAATTAGAATAATATATTAGTGGAAAATCTTTGTAATGGATTTGGTGAGAATCAAGACAGAAGAGGAGAGAAGAAACTTCTGAAGATAACACCGAAATGTCACATGGAAGAAATGAATGATGTACTAAATGTTTGTTTGTCTTAAAGAAAAAAAGAAAGAAAGAAACTTTGGGCTCAATTGTGATAATAAATTGAGAACTACCATGAAAAACTTTAATTTTATCAACTTTAATTTTAATCCTCAGACAGATCATATACCTGTTTTTCTTCCAAGGTTCAGGTATTTTGTCTGGTAACTGATCTCATTTATTATCACCAAGGATAAGTTTTGAACTGTGGGGTTTTTTTTAACCTTGAAATCTTACTAGCTTTTCTCTCTCTTAACCTAGCCTGTATTATTGTGAAGAGTTTTGTACGAACGCAAAAAATGAATAATCCGTGTGCCAGTATGTCAAACTGAGCTAATTAGAAGAAAGGTAGGCGATAAATATGATTAATAATGATCTATTCCCATTGTCTGCTTTTTGAAAATGATGTTCTTAATTAAACAGAAAAAAAAGAAGCATCTAAAGAGTAAGCTAGAATCCATTCCTGAATAAGTCTGAAACTTGGCAGTTTACAAACATTTTTTTCTTGTTTTATACTGTCTATGTGATGTGCAAATTAAAAGCTTGTTATATGGATCTGTAGGAAGAAAAATTCAGGTCCAGTTCCAAACCGGGAATAAAATGGAGGCTGTTTAAGAAAGTAAGTTTATGGATGAAGCAGAACCAACAACAGCATGTGGTTCTGGGGCAGCTGAGAAAATGGTTGAAAGAGTGGATGGATCGTTATAGTTTCTGTGACTTTGAAGTTTGAACTGTTCTGGGGATTGTGCAATGAAGGGGCTTTTGTGTCTTTTGCTAAATGATGGTGGGTTAATCCTATTAGTTCCTAAAAGATCATGTCCTGTTCTTAGAATTTGGGTGGAGGAGAATGTAAATTTTAATCCCATCGCGTGGGAAGTGAAGGTGTTTTGTTTGTGAATAGGCTGGCCTGGATTTCTTAATGGGCACAAAATATCCATCTCTAAAGACTTCAGGCATCTGTTGGAGGCTATTAAGAAAGACTGGGGGCTGCTTTCTGCCTCTAAGAACATGTTTCTCCATTTCTCCTTTGGGGAAATATAATATTCTGCCTCTTTTAATATTCAATATTCCACAAAATATTTCATTCTTCTGGGGAGTGGGGTTTTCCACAGATCAAAATATTGACAGAAGAGAATATTTGTAGCTCAGGGTTAGACAGTGAAGTCCTTGGTGCTCTCTGACCTTGGTTGTTTTCTTGCAGATGTTTCGTTACCAAACTAGGTAACATCATCAGTGCTAGAAGGAGTGGGGTTTGCGCTCTGTTAATATACTTGTGGATTGCCCTGTCAGTGTTGGTAAGAGTTATCTTGGTGGTTTCTTGATTAGGCCGTTGTTTACTGTTAGCTTTTTTGTCTGAGTTGATAGTTCCTTGATTGGGGTATTGGTTACCACTTGATTGTTGGTCTAATGTTAAATTCTGCTCCCTTGAATGTTGATTTCTGATGAGGAGGTATTTTGGGCTTTTTGTTTCCTCGTTTGGCCTTTTCATTGTCTCTTTTGAATGGTGTGTAGATGCTGTTTATCTCTATGTGCCTATGGATGGCAGATTTGTCTGGGTACCAGGTTTCCAGGATTTTACTACTGGTTTTGGTTTGGTTTCAACAATTTCCCAGTTGAAACGAGGGTTAAATCTGTCCACCTGTTGTGAAATTAAGGTGTTTTCATCATGTTTTCTCACAGCTAGTTGGTGTTTATGAATCCAATCTGCTAGTCTTATACCTGTTTGTCCTATATAGAGCAATGGTGAAATGTAAAATTTGTTAATACCGGTTCTGTGGGTGTGGCTTGGTGGGGTTAATGTGACTAGGTGGGCGTGGCCAACTTTTTTTTTTTTACTTTTAAAAGCATTTTTTCTACAACCTCTTCGGCGGAAGAGGTTGTAAAAAAATGATTTTAAAAGCCTCTGATGATCAGGCAACTCAGCTGGGATTGTCAGAGGCTTTTAAAAGCATTTTTTTTTCTACAACCTCCTCGGTTGAAAAGGTTGCAGAAAAAAATGCTTTTAAAAGCCTCTGATGATCAGGCAACTCAGCTGGGAAAAACAGCCTCTGATGATCACGCGGCTCAGCTGGGCATGGGGGGGGGAGGGATTTTTGCTACTGGTTCTCCGAACCACCAGCTGCCATCATTACCGGATCGGGCGATCTGGTCCGAACCGGGAGCATTTCACCCCTGGTAGTGGTACTCATCTATGATGAACATATATTTTTGAACTTGCTGTGGTTTCAACCTTTTTCTCCCTCTCTTCAGTCCCAGAGCAGTGCTTGCTTAAAATGTAATCATTACTATTGAGCGGGAGGTCAATAAATCTTTCTTTCCCTCTTGGACCACAATTTGGTTCGGCCCTTAAGGGGGTCAGTTCTTCATTCAGAATAAACTATTTTGCAAGGTGCCTTACAAGTTGCAACGGAGATGCAATAGGAAATTATTTATTTAAAAAGAAAAAAAACAGACCGTGTGCTATCAAATAATGATGAAAATGAACAATAGGACAATGAATAAAAAATAAAGACCCCGGTGGATGATCGATGGCAGCCTACTCACAGGTGTTTTTTTTTTTCATGCTTTACAACAAGTACCGCAAGAACATTTTTAAACAATTCCTTCCCCTTCTTCAAACGGTTTCAAACACATGCCATGAGTAAAAATGGGAAAGGAAAGCAGAGGTATGAAAGGTTCATGATGCTGAGTTAAAAAAAAGGGGGGCATTTTAAAAATACCCCATTTCTTGAGGCAATCCTTGTTGTCCAAGCCTTATAAATATACTTTTTGTTGATGTTCTACTAAATCTTCCACGTCCATTCTCCTTTATTATGTACAGTATTTTTTGGAGTATAAGACACACCTTTTTACCCCCAAAAAGAGGGTGAAAATCAGGGTGCGTCTTATAGTCCGAATATAGCCTCGCCCACCTGCCGGCCCCCACCCTTCGGACATTTTCGGGCAGTTCCAGGCGGCGGGAATCGTGAGGCCTGCCTTGTTCACCAGATTCCCCCCCCCCAGACCATCCCAAAGAGTTTGTTCCTCAGGCTGTGCTCTGACTCTTCCCCAAGAGCATGCAAGGGGTCTCTTCGGGGGAAAGTGAGTAGTCCCTGCAGATCGCAGGAGCACCCCGATAAGTTTCCTGGAAAAGAACTTCTCAGTAATCGACGCCCTCTTTCCCAGCTGAGTCTCTGAGGCACCTCTCGCTTACAGGAGGAGGAGGAGGGCAGCGTAAAGCAGCGCCACCTTAAATGCTGGTAGGCAGAGGTACAATTCTTTTTTTCTTGTTTTCCTCCCCCAAAATTAAGGTGCGTCTTATACTCCGGTGCGTCTTATACTCTGGTGCATCTTATAGTCTGAAAAATACGGTAGGCTGTTTGAAGAACAATGCCGCTAAATCAAGCTACAGTGGTCTATCCAATGTTACTCAATATATTTTCATTTCAGTTTAATTGGTAAAAACACACCATTTATTGCTTTATTTATTTTTTAAAAACCACACCAACCAACTGTCTCTCTATCCAAATGAAACAAACAAAACGTTAAAAAGTTATGCTGTTTATGTAGTTACTTAGCAAGCGCATCTAAATTATATGAAAGCTACCAAAATATCTTTACAATCCCTAAGGCATGTCACAACTTTGGAGCGCCCCTAATGCTTGGAAATTGAAAGTTGAAAAATATGACACACCCTAACAACTGACTCTCGTACATTTATTTATTTATTTATTTATTTATTTATTTATTTGTTTGTTTGTTTATTTATTTATTTATTTATTAAATTTTTATACCGCCCTTCTCCCGAAGGACTCAGGGCGGTGAACAGCCAGGGTTAAAATACATGCAGTATAAAAATTAAAATAATTTAAAAATAATTAAATCCAATTTGGCTTTCCAATTTTAAAACCCTTACCCATAAAATTAATCAATTAAATTTTTAAGCCAGGCCAGCTCGCTGAAACAAGAAAGTCTTCAGAGCCCAGCGGAAAGTATGGAGGTCCGGGATCATTCGTATCCCTGGGGGTAGCTCATTCAAGAGGGCGGGTGCCCCCACAGAGAAGGGCCTCCCCCTGGGGGTCGGCAGTCGACATTGCTTGACCGACGGCACCCTTAGGAGACCCTCTCTGTGGGTGCGTATTGGCTGGTGGGAGGTTATCAGTGGCAGAAGGTGGTCTCGTAGATATCCAGGCCCTAAGCCATGGAGCGCTTTAAAGGTGAGAACCAAAACCTTGAAGTGCACCCAGAAGACCACCGGAAGCCAGTGCAGCTCGCACAGGAGAGGTGTTACATGGGAGCCCCGTGTCGCCCCCATAATTGCCCGTGTGGCTGCATTCTGGACCAGTTGGAGCCTCTGGGTGCTCCTCAAGGGGAGCCCCATGTAGAGAGTACATGCTTTCCCAGTGGTGAAATCCAATTTTTTTTTACTACAAGTTCTGTGGGTGTGGTGTGGCTTGGTGCGCATGGCTTGATGGGCATGGCAGGGGAAGGATACTGCAAAATCTCCATTCCCACCCACTCCAGGGGAAGGATACTGTAAAATCCCCATTCCCACCTCACTCCAGGGGAAGGATACTGCAAAATCCCCATTCCCTCTCCACTCCAGGGGAAGGATACTGCAAAATCCCAATTCCCATCTCACTGCAGGGGAAGGATACTGCAAAATCCCCATTCTTTCCCCACTCCAGGGGAAGGATACTGCAAAATCCCCATTCCCATCCCACTCCAGGGGAAGGATACTGCAAAATCCCAATTCCCTCCCCACTTCAGGGGAAGATTACTGCAAAGTCCCAATTACCTCCCCACTTCAGGGGAAGATTACTGCAAAATCCACATTTCCTCCTGATCAGCTGGGACAACAAAAAAACGTTTTTGGCCTCCACGCACCCCATTTTTGGACTTTTCCAGCCTTTTTTTGGCCTGTTTTCTGCCCATTTTCGAGGCTTTTTTGGCCCATTTTCGAGGCTATTTTTGGTTTTTCTGAAAAAAGCCTCAAAAACAGGGTGAGTAAAGCCTCAAAAATGGGCCAAAAAGAGCCTTGAAAATGGGCTGAAAAAAGGTCTGAAAAAGGCCCCAAAAAAGGCCCAAAAATGGGGCACACAAAGCCCAAAAAATGGCCAGCGGGTGGGAGGGGCTTTGGCATTATTCGGTCTATAAAACGTACAGACATTTTCACCCCCATTTGGGAGACAAAAAAAAAAATGTCTTTTAGTCCAAAAAATACAGTAAAGAACAATGTTTTTATCATTTTAATATGGCATTATGGTGGTGCTAAAAGGAGCCTGGTGTTTTATCATCAAGAAACAAAGCTCGTTGTATTCTTGACTTGAGACGCTACCCTGATTTCAACTGAGCATGCTGGCTATAATAATTAAAAGCTTACCAGAAGAGATTTTTTGGGGGGGAACTTTTCAAGATTTCCTACCAGGAAATCCTGGTGCTGAAAAAACCGGTGGGAACATTGCCATCAAGTGAAAGCGAAAGACAAGATTCCAGATTCCACATATTTTTTCTTTTCTTTTTCTTTTTTGGCTTCTGTCTCTATATCTCATTTCCTCGGGCTCCCGTCCATCATCCAAGTTGAGTTCAAGTGCAGTTACCATGGTTGCCAGGAAGCGACAAACCAGAATCCAGCTAGAGTAAGCCAAATCTTAGAAGGACCAACGACACGTGGCTTACACCTGGTGATACGGCGCCGTCATGGTTCTTCGTTAATTACCCCTATCTTCCCAAAGGTTTCAACGGGCTTGTCAATCTCACGATAATTATAGCCTTCTGCTGTTATGAACCCATTGCTCAGTGCAGGGATCACGCCGTGTGGATAGGGCCTGAAGAGTTATTCGCTGTGGTCTGGTTGCAAACTTTTTTTTTTTTGCATTTGAATTGCAAATGGCTTGACAAATATATCTATTTAAATGAGGCATGGTTTTGCAGGTAGCACATGGTAGCCTTGGAAACCAATTTCTGTGAAGAGAGCCAGGGATTGAAATAAGGCCGGAAGAATTAATTAGGGCTGCGGTAAAATGAAGTAGGCATAAAAACATGCCTGGTCCAAGAGAGAACAACATTGGTCTGAGATGTCCTAATGAGTCCCTGTAGCTCCAGGTAAGACAGGCAGACAGACGGATAGCTATAGCAATAGCACTTAGACTTATATACCGCTTCACAGTGCTTTACAGCCCTCTCTAAGCGGTTTACAGAGTCAGCATATTGCCCCTAACAATCTGGGTCCTCATTTAACCGACCTCTGAGGGATGGAAGGATGAGTCAACCTTGAGCCGATCAGGATCGAACTGCTGGAAGTGGGCACAGTCAGCCTGCAGTACTGCATTCTAACCACAGCGCCACCATGGCGCCTTCTGTTCTGACCTAGGCTTCCTGATATAGTAAAAAGTACACAATTAGTCCTAAAAACTCTTTTATTTTAATTTTAACGGCTGTGAATTCCTTTCATTCACAGCACATGCTGAATCAGTAAGAGTTTATAAATAGTCCAACAGAGGTCTGCAACAGTCCTTCGGATAAGGCTGGTAAACACCCACCTTCATCTTCTTTGACACGCTGCCAAAGACCTAATTGGCAATTATCTTGGCAAGGCCACATGGAAACACAGAGTCAAAAACGGAGCTTCAAAGTACAAAGCGACACCATCCACAACATTGCTTCCTGCAAAGGCCATGTGCGTTTGCTCTTTCTTTATGTCTTATGGGAAGGGCCAATCATCTCCATGCCTCACTCCTGAGTCGTCCCTTTTGTTTTAACTGTTCTTGCCTTTTGGCAGCTCTGCGCATGTGCGCACTCTGCCTCTCTGATGTCTGATGCTGGAGGCTCCGGAATCCGCACATAATTCCCAGATGGCCCTGGCCCCATCTCTGCCTCTGACGCAGAGCCTTGTCCAAGCCTTCTCCAGACTCCAGGACTGGCCCATGTTCCTCCCCAGCCTCCTCACTGTCCAACTCTGCTGCCAGCTCTGCAGGTTGCTGGCGGACCACAACATCCTCCTTCCTTCCTTCCTTCCTTCCTTCCTTCCTTCCTTCCTTCCTTCCTTCCTTCCTTCCTTCCTTCCCAATAACGCCTAGACTTATATACCGCTTCACAGTGTTTTACAGCCCTCTCTAAGCGGCTTACAGAGTCAGCATTTTGCCCAACAATCTGGGTCCTCTTTTTACAGACCTCGGAAGGATGGAAGGCTGATTCAATCTTGAGCCTGGTGAGATTTGAACTACCAAATTGCAGGCAGCCGGCACTCAGAAGAAGTAGCCTGCAGTACTGCACTCTAACCATTGTGCCACCGTGGCTCTTATAATAACAGATTAAGAAAGCATACTTAGTGTTAGGGTGTGTGTAAAAAGTATTTGTTGCTTGTGCAACGAGCAGAGCAGAAACACACAGGGAAGGAGATAAACGTGCAGCTCGTGTGAGAAAAATACTTTATATACAAGATAATAAGCAGTCTCGGTGTAGGTAAAACAGTCCAAGGTCATAAACAGTAATATCAGTCCAGTAAGTATCTTCCCTTACCAAAGCAAACAGACTTTAGTAACTCTCGGTATACAGTACCATATAACAATCCAGTCTAACATCAATCAGCAGAAAGACGCAGGAAGCAACAGGAACAATCAGGAACAAAGAACGCTTCTCTGTGCTGCTTATTTATGCACTGTAGCCTAATTACAGGATTCAGCAAACCCTGATTACGTGGCTCAGTTGTTTCTTAAAGAAACAGATATATTGCCTGACCAACAAGTTAGGAGTAAGCTACAAGCTGAACCTAACACTTAGTTAGATGCTAGTACCTGGCCAGCCTCCCATCTTGGGAGTTAAATAAAGTTGAGCCTGCCTAATATGTGAATAGGAGACTGCCTGGGAATTCTAAGGTTGTACAGGCAGTCCTTGATTTACGACCATAATTGAGCCCAACAGTTCTGTCGCAAAGTGAGTCATTTGTTAAGTGAGTTTTGCCCCCCTTTTACGACCTTCCTTGCCGCGGTTGTGAAGGGAATCACTACAGCTGTTAAGTGAGTCACACGGTTGTTGAGTGAATCTGGCTTCTGCAAACATCCAATTTTGTTCTCAATCATCTACGGTATTTTTCCCCCATCATGTTCTTGTGTCTTCTCTTCTCATTCAGGACCTTGTTTCCTCCTGATCGGCAGTCTTTTTTTTTTTTTTAAAAAAAAGCAAAAAACGAAACAAACCCAAGAGTAATTTATCTGTCAGTATGGCCCATCTCTTCCCTTCAATTGGGATTGATTTTTCCCCCCTTCTAATTAGTTTCCAGACTGAACATCGTTCCCAAAAGTGCTGTGAGATTTGTCTCCCAGTTCCCAATTAACTTTAATGGAATGGGGGTATCCTTCTAATTCCCACAACACCCTTTTCTTAATCTTGAGGATGAAAAGCAGTAAATTACTTTTCAAGGATCCATCTGGATTCCCATATAAGGATTCATCCAGGAAGCTGGATATCACTTTCATCTAGGATCTGCCAGGTCAGATTCCCTGTCATGAAACTTGGACAGGATTAGTCCCATAACCTTGGAGTAGATGGAATCTCAAAGTTGATTTTAGGATTGAGATCCTAAGGATGTCAATCCGTAGGATTTTAGGATTGACTGGGGGGGTGGGGTGCTTCATCCCAGAGAGAAGGCATTTCTGGGGTACCTTCAAGTTGGTCTTGACTTCTGGTGATCACATAAAGCAGGGGTGCCAAACTCAATGTTATCTCGTGAAGCTTCCCCGACCTGCTCCCGAGTTGCCATAGGCAGGGGGACGGGAAATCGCACCTTGCAGCTGCACCAAGGAATTTACTCCTCAGTCGTAACAAGATGTATTCGGGCTGACCACGTCAAGGCCATCTCCGTGGATACCAGCAATGCCTGGAAGGGAGTGACTTCTGCAACCCACGAAATTACCTCGTTCGGGAATGTGACCGGGTGGCACACTTTGGGAGGGGGGAGGTGGAAACAGGGTCAGAGGCAAGGCGCAAAGTGGTTGAAGACAGAGTTGGCTTCACCTAGGTAATGCTGACATGGTGCACCTAATAAAAGACAGGGTTTTTATTGCCGGATGGCCTGAGACTCTTAATTGTGTTAGGGCACTGGACGGAACCCTGACACTCGATTTAATTGAGGGTTGCATTAGGGTTGTGTTTGACCTTGGGGACCAGGGTGAAATGGCCAGCTTGACATCACTCATGTCAGGGGCACCTGTGGCGGCCCCAGCGCTCTGCCAGCTAAAATGGGCTCCTGAGTTCCGTTTTTGACTGGGATAACTTCCTGCAACCCTCTGCCAGCAAAAACAGAGCTCGGGTGGGCTGCGTTTTCATTGGCAAAGGCACTGTGGCCCAGTCCTTCGCTACTTCCAGGGCAGCCCCGCAGGCCAGACCTAATCACAGGTTGGATCTGGCCCCCGGGCCTTGAGTTTGACACCCGTGACAGTGGCGGGATTCAAATAATGTAACAACTGGTTCTCTGCCCTAATGCTGGGTGGGTGGGTGTGGCCATGGTGGACATGGCCAGGGGGTGTGACAGATAGCACGCAGGCCTCCTGCACCCCCTGGGAGCAAAAACGGGCTACAGGGAGGGCGCTGCCCCCCTGCACCCTGTTTTTGGCCTAGTAGACCTTCCTGCAGCCTTCTGGGAGCAAAAACAGGCTGTGGGAGGGCCGTGCCGCACCCCCCCCCATGCCCCATTTTGGGCGTAGTAGTCCACCCTGCACTTACCTGGGAGCCAAAACGGGGCACATGGGGACTCCTGGATCGAGCAGGGCAGGGAGGGGTGGGGTCAGCCAGCAATTTAACATCCGGTTTGCCCAAACCGGCCCGAACAGGCTGAATCTCACCACTGACCCCTGACATAACGGAAAGGTGCTTTGGAGATTAGGTAGACCCTCTCTTGCCCCTCATGAAACATTCTGATATCCAAATAGGACCCTTCCTTCCCCATTCATTCAAAAGATCCCATAGACAGGACTCAGAAAGGAGTAGTTAAGTTTAGAATGGTAATCACCTTCTTGGTTTCTAAGACCTCGCAAATGCATTGCTTGGTTATTTTTGTTCCTCGTGTTCTTGTGAAGCAAAAAGAAGCCAGGAAAATTTATATCTCAAAGGCTTGAAGTTGTCCTTACATTGTCCCTTAGGATTTTCCCCATCTAACAAGGTCCAGAAGCTAAAAGTGGTATCTATGATGAAGAATGCTGATGATATCAATACAGGTAGTTCTTAACTTACGACTGGTCGCTTATCGGTCATTTGAACTTACGATGAACTAGTGGTGAAATCCAAATTTTTTTACTATCGGTTCTGTGGGCGTGGCTTGGTGGGTGTTGTGTGGCTTGGTGGGCGTGGCTTGGTGGATGTGGCAGAGGAAGGATACTGCAAAATCTCCATTCCCACCCCACTCCAGGGGAAAGATACTGCAAAATCCCCATTCCTTCCCCACTTCTGGGGGAAAGATGTTGCACAATCTCCATTCTCTCTGCACTCTGGGACCAGCCAGAGGTGGTATTTGCCGGTTCTCCAAACTGCTCAAAATTTCCACTACCGGTTCTCCAGAACCTGTCAGAACCTGCTGGATTTCACCCCTGTGATAAACCCTCCAAAGTGGCTGCTTAACAGGTTTAATAGATTAGCATAATGGCTGCAGTGTTTGATTAACAGCAGCTGTGTTTGCTTTATGACGGCCATAAAGAAATGTTCAATTGGGCACCGTCATGTGATGACCCATTCAATGACTAGCTGTTCTGACCTAGGCTTCCCCAAAAAGCACAAAGCAGAATCCTGGTCCCGACAAAACCTCTTTTATTAAATAAACAGTGAATTCCTTTCATCCACCTTCAGTCTTTCAAGGGAGAATTTACAGTCACAGACCTTACCTGGCTTGGAGAGCTGCCAGGCCGATATCTTTAAAACTTGGCAAGGAGTCTCGGAGAGTCACGAACCAATTAGGCGAACTAATTGTCTCCTGTAAACTCCCCTCCCCTTTCGCTCCTCTTTTATTCCCTCTGGGAGGGGCCATTCATCATCCACCTGTGGCCTTACTCCCCAGTTGACCCTTGTTCTTTAGCTGTTCCCTTCTCCTGGCAACTCTGCGCATGCGCACTCTGGGAACAGGCTCCAGCTGTTCATCTGCCTCACTGATGTCTGTCTCTGAAGGCAGCTGATAACTGGCATCCTGCCCTGGCCCCCTCTCTGCCTCCGACGCAGAGCCCTCATCAGATCTTTCCTGTTGTGACTCCGACCCCCGAGCCCATCTTATCGGAGGGAGAAGACTCCAAAAGTGAAGGAGAGGAGTTGTCAAGGCCTCCCTCTCCAGGACCCTCCTCTCTGGCAATGCCTAAGGTGTCTTCCGAAGGAGAAGAGATAGGCCAGGAGCCAGGTATTTCCGAGCAGCCGCAGTTAGACAGAGACAGAGATAAGTCTTGGCTGGATCCCCGACAGCGTCGTAAAGAGAAGGAGCAGCAGAGAAGGAGGCGTGCCAGAGATTAAGCTGAGTCACTGGACCACACCCCACAGGGGATAAAAGGGGGTGTGGTGGCCATTCAGGCTTTGTGACAGACAAAACTGAAAGCTCGCAAGTCATTCTGCATTTCTGGAACTTTGTTATATGCTCTGCTTGGATTGATTTTTGGACTGGACTTGACTATTCTTTGGCTTTTGTGGACTTTGATGTTTTCGGTCGGAGGAGATAAACCTCCCTTTGTAAGTAAAAAACTGTTGGCAAGCAGCCACTGGATTGCTGCCAATTCTGTTATCAAAGGAAATTCTTGTCTGCTGGCTTATTTTAACTCTTGGTTGACTGCTGGTGTGCGTGTGTGAGACTGGGACAGAACATTTCCCCAGACTCCAGGACTGGCCCATGTTCCTCCCCAACCTCCTCACTGTCCGAATCTGCTGCCAGCTCCACTGGCCGCTGGCGGGCCATAACACTAGCATGACTTATGTCCATAATTCCAGGCTCATTTATGATTTTAAGTCAAGGATTATCTGTATGAGCTACTATATAAACTATACGTGAACTTCCATGTTTGAAATGCTGAATATATAAACTATATAGATTTGATTTTAAGAGGGGGATGCTTTTACTGAGAATTTGAATATGTTTTCAGATTCGGAATTTTAAGCTATGTTTTATAGCTAGTGTAGCAAAAATAGCTGAAATCAAATGGGTTGGTTTTTTTTTTTTTTTAACCAAATGAATTCATACAAGCCATCAACAGCCAATGTTTTACCATAATGTTTTGTTTTTTGCCTTGATAATATGTCTCAAGAGGGAATCACACTGCCAAAAAAGCAACAACTCATTGCCTTTTCAAACTAAAATAAGGCTGATTACCCTGGAATGTATACCAGGAAAATGTCAAGCGCTGTTGAGAATTGCACATCATTTCCATAAAATTCCTGCTAACTCGTGTGGAAATGCTTCTCTTCAATGGAGCTGGATCTACGTCTGAGCTAAAAGCGTAGAAGCACATATGGCTTTAAGACTAGCTTTGGAATGACTTTCGGAGTTCTTTCTGAGCTGGGTTCAAAGGTGGTATTCAGCTGGTTCTGACAGGTTCTGGCAAACCGATAGCGGAAATTTTGAGTAGTTCGGAGAATCAGCAAATGCCACCTCTGGCTGGCCCAGCCCCCGATCTATTCGCTGCCTCCTGAGTCCCAGCTGATCGAGTCCTAGTACACCCAGCTGATTGTCTGGGTCTTCTTTTGTTGCCCTGCACAGGATAACGGAGCTGGAAAGCAGATTAGTGGGCTGGGGAGAGAATGGATATTTTACTATATCCTTCCCCGTCACGCCATGTCCACCAAGCCACACCATGCCCACCAAGCCACGCCCACAGAGCCTGTAGTAAAAAATTTTGAATCCCACCACTGGCTGGGTTGTTTTCTTGCAGACATTTCATTACTCAACTAGGTAGCATCATTGGTGCTAGAAGGGAAAATGGGGTTTGCTCAGTGATCAACGGGCACATAGAGATAAACGATATCTACATAACATTCAAAAGACACACACCAACCTGTTTTCTCAGGTTTTCGCGGGTGTTTGTATGTAGGTCTTTGGTTATTCGGGTCTTCTCCCACGTAAAATTGGAAGTGTCTTGGCGACGTTTCGACGAAGTCTCATTCGTCATCTTCAGGCTGGTGTTCTCGGCTTCGTGCTTCCAGGAGGTCGCCAAGACACTTCCAATTTTACGTGGGAGAAGACCCGAATAACCAAAGACCTACATATATACATATATACATATATACATATATACATATATACATATATACATATATACATACATACACACACACACACACACACACACACACACACACACACACACACACACACACACATATATATATATATATATATATATATATATATATATATATATATATATATTTGTATTACTTCTGAAAGGGACGGGAATTTGCACAATTAAGGTGTTTCCTCTTATTATGTATTTATTCAATTTCTATAGCTGCTCATCTTACTCAATGACTCTGGGATAGGTTACATTTAAAAAAAAAAGTTTCTGTGTCCGTGGAGTTTAAATTAGTTTAAACTAATTTAAACTCCATGGACACAGAAACTACGTGATGGCTCAGTGGCTAAGACGCTGAGCTTGTCCATCAGAAGGTTGGCAGTTCAGCGGTTCGAATCCCTAGTGCCGCGTAACGGGGTGAGCTCCCGTTCCTTGTCCCAGCTTCTGCCAACCTAGCAGTTCGAAAGCACGTAAAAAATACAAGTAGAAAAACAGGGACCCCCTTTGATGGGAAGGTAAGAGAGTTCCGTGCGTCTTTGGCATTTAGTCATGCCGGCCACATGACCACAGAGACGTCTTGGGACAGCGCTGGCTCTTTGGCTTTGAAACGGAGATGAGCACTGCCCCCTAGAGTCGGGAACGACTAGCACATATGTGCGAGGGGACCCTTGACCTTTTTAACTAGAGAAGAGGTGAAGATTTTTCTTCTCTTGTATCATTTTTGTCTTTGGAAAATAAAGGAGTCAGTTCATGGTCTTTTTTATTTTTTTTGCAATGATCCTGGAAAGTTACATTACCTATTCCCACCTCCCCCGCCCCCCCTCCAGCTTCAGGATCTTTAATTAGATCAAGATGTGTGCTAAGAGTAATACAAGGTGACTTTAACTGGTGCAGGAGATCAACACTTGATTATTAACTCAGTTGATCTCACTTTAATTACATTTTAGATATGTTGCACGCACGATTCAAAAATGTTGGATTCAACTGTTGCCTATTTAAGAGCTCTTAAGCTTGAGGTGTAAGCGCTTAAAGCATGACCTTCCTCATACTACTTCATCACTTGAAGTTTCTGAATACAGTAGTGGCCAAAATTATGTTTATGTTTTATTTGATTTGTATACCGCCCTACTCCCGAAGGACTCAGGGCGGTGAACAGCCACAAGATAAAAACATATAAATACAAAATTTAAAAACAGAATAAAACCGAATTAAATAATTTGGCTGAAGACAGATTTAAAACACCCCAATGAATTAAAATCAATTTAAAATTTAAAAGGGGAAAAATTAGGCCAGGCTAGCCTGATGGAATAAAAAGGTTTTAAGAGCGCGGTGGAAGGTGCGTAGATCCGGGATCCTCCGTATCTCTGGGGGGAGCTCATTCCAGATGGTAGGTGCCCCCACAGAGAAGGCTCTCCCCCTAGGGGCCGACAGCCGACATTGTTTGGCCAACGGCACCCGGAGGAGCCCCTCTCTATGGGAGTGTACTGGCCGGTGGGAGGCTACTGGTGGCAGCAGGCGGTCTCGTAGATAATTATGGAAACCTTCTGGGAAAAGTGTATTTTCTAAAACTGCTAATAGCACCACTTTTTGGGGAGTAATACCAGTGGTGAAATTCAAATGTTTTTACTACCGGTTCTGTGGGTGTGGCTTGGTGGGCATAGTGTGGCTTGGTGGGCATGGCAGGGGAAGAATACTGCAAAATCTCCATTCCCTCCCCACTCCTGGGGGAAGGATATTGCAAAATCCCCATTCCCTCCCCACTCTGGGGCCAGCCAGAGGTGGTATTTGCTGGTTCCCCTTACTACTCAAAATTTCCGCTGCTGGTTCTCAGAACTACTCAAAATTTCTGCTACCGGTTCTCCAGAACCTGTCAGAACCTGCTGGATTTCACCCCTGAGTAGTACCATAAGATTATATATCAATGGAAAGATAATTTAATCAAGAATGTAATGCGATAACTTTTATGAAGGATTTGCTATTAGAATAGCAGTTACAGTATAAAGAAAAAAAGTGAAACACATCGAAAAAACGAGATATACAAAAATAATCACCATTGAAAAAACGAGATATACAAAAATGATCACCATGTCAGTTCATACTTAGTTGGGTAACCTTTAGCATGAATTAGGGCCTTACAACGTCTTCCCATGGGGTGAATCAAGTCTTTTAGTTCTGCAGCTGTTCTAATGTGAAACCAATTGAATGATGGCTTCGATTAACTGGGTTTTATTGCTGGGTCGCTTCTGACTAACAAGTTTCTTTAGTCGGCTCCATAGATTTTCCATTGGGTGAAGGTCTGGGCTATTCCCAGCAGTGAAATAGGATTATCTTGAAACTCCAAAAAAAAAAAAAAAAAAAAAAAAAGTGTTGTTATTAGCCATCAAACCTCAAAAATACACTTTTCCCAAAAGGTTTCCACAATTTTGGCCACTACTGTATTTTTTGAGTATCTTATTCTCCTAAAGCTGAAAGGGCCCATTTGGGCAAGAGAACCCAGTTCCATGCAGGAATCTAAATTTAAGGATTCCCGGTGGCTAATTTTCTACTGTTTTAATAGATTTGTAAAGAGCGTCTAATCTCTCTCGAGTGATTGATCTCACTGTAGAATTGCTCTTATTATACGTTTTTCCTAAGCATTCATCTGGTCCATATAGAAGTGGTGCGGTGGCCTAGAGGTGGAGCGCTCGTCTCACAATCAGGAGGCTGTGGGTTCGATCCTAGGTAGAGGCAGATATTTCTCTCTCTGGACACAATGAGAATATATCTGCTGAACAAAACTCCGCATTGGTGACAGGAAGGACATCCGGCCAGTAAACACTCAGCTCCATTCAGTTGCCCAGACTCCACCCCGCAGGGGATTATGAGGTTGTTAAATGAAGATGATTCATCTGGTCCATGGCCAATATTCTGTAATGTTCTTTAGATACCCAAAACTTCTTGCGTATCATTCTCCGTTCTCTGTTCTCATCAAGTTATTTTGTTTTCAATATATTTATCCCATCAGCCAGACCTTATAAAAAAGTAATGTCCAGTCTCCTGTTCAACCCTGTTACCCTTCTTCATATCTGTAGCAATTTCTCTGATTTATATTTATTTTTTGCACTGTTAACCTGCACAGGATTTTGTAAGCTGTATTGCATGTTGTATTTTAATGAGGAAGATACGATAACTTCATTCTTTATCAGGAGAATACACTTCAGCTCTAGAAGGAAAGCCAGAGGCCTCCAACTTGCAACCTAGCAGGAAATCTAAGTGGATGATAGATTTTGATGGGGAGGGAGGGAGGGAGGGAGTAGGGTGGAAGGGAGGAAGGAAGGAAGGATGGAAGGAAGGAAGGAAGGAAGGAAGGAAGGAAGGAAGGAAGGAAGGAGGAGGGGCAGGGTGGAAGGAAGGAGGAAGGGAGGAGGGACAGGGCAGAAGAAAAGAAGGAGGGCGGGAGGGAGGAGTGACAGGAAGGAAGGAAGGAAAGAAGGAAGGAAGGAAGGAGGAGGGGAGAGAGGGAGGAGGGACAGGGTAGAAGGAAGGATGGAAGGGAGGGAGTGAGGAACGAAGGAGGGAGGGAGGGAAGGAGGGAGGAGGGGCAGGGTGGAAGAAAGGAAAGAAGGAAAGAAGGAAAGGAAGGAAGGAAGGAAGGAAGTAGGAGGGGTAGGGTGGAAGGAAGAAGGAAGGGGGAGAGGGAGGAAGGAAGGAGGGAGGGAGGGAAGGAGGGAGGAGTGACAGGGAGGAAGAAAGGAAGGAAGGAAAGAAGGAAGGAAGGAAGGAGGAGGGACAGGGTAGAAGGAAGGATGGAAGGGAGGGAGGAAGGAAGGAGGGAGGGAGGGAAGGAGGGAGGAGGGGCAGGGTGGAAGAAAGGAAAGAAGGAAAGAGGGAAGGAAGGAAGGAAGGAAGGAAGGAAGGAAGGAAGGAAGGAAGGAAGGAGGGGTAGGGTGGAAGGAAGAAGGAAGGGAGAGAGGGAGAGAGGGAGGAAGGAAGGAGGGAGGGAAGGAGGTAGAAGGGGAAGGTCAGCGCAGAGGGGAGGGAGGGAGGACTGACAGGGCGGAAGGAAGGAAGGAAGGAAGGAAGGAAGGAAGGAAGGAAGGAAGGAAGGAAGGAAGGAAGGAAGGAAAGAAGGAGGAAGGAGGGGCAGGGTGGAAGGAAGGGAGGGAGGGAGGGAGGAAGGAAGACATTGAGGAAGGGAGGGAGGAGGGCAGGACAGAAGGAAGGAAGGAGGAGGGAGGAGTGTCAGAGCAGAAGGAAGGAAAGAAGGAAGATCTAGGCTTTTTATGGTATGTGTCTTAAAACAGCTGCTTTAGTACAAATCTGTTGAAGGTGGTATAATTCTAACAAGGGTAATATTAACACCTTGGGTACAAAGGCTAAGATGCTATTAAACTGAGCTGTGAAATGTGTCAGTGTGTCTATTAAACACAGACGCCAAAATATAAACACAACTTCAGTAATGTATATGTTGAGTTCTGCAGTGTTCCTATTGCTTCCTCGTTAAAAAAATATATAAAATGTGGTATTACTTCTATTCTAAGGATTTCATGGAAGACACATCTTTGCAGGCAATTAAAATAAAAATAAAATGACAGGTCAGCTAGGAAGATAGACAAAGTGTTTTCGAGGGTGTTCAATTATGTCGGGAAGGAATTATTTGCGCTAATTCTATTTCAGTGAGCCAGGTAAGAGCGGAATAATAGAATAACAGAGTTGGAAGGGACCTTGGAGGCAGGAAACCCTACACCACTTCAGACAAATGGTCATCCAACATCTTCTTAAAAACTTCCAGTGTTGGAGCATTCACAAATTCTGAAGGCAAGTTGTTCCACAGATTAATTGTTCTCACTGTCAGGAAATTTCTCCTTAATTCCAAGTTGCTTTTCTCCTTGGTTAGTTTCCATTCGTTGCTTCTTGTCCTGCCTTCAGGTGCTTTGGAGAATAGCTTGACTCCTTCTTCTTTGGGGCAGCCCCTCAAATATTGGAACACTGTTCTCATGTCCTGGACTCTCCCCCACCCCCCCAGATCCTTCTTTTCATTAGACTAGACATACCCAATTCAGGATGAAATGAAGTTGAATCTCTTTCTTTCTTTCTTTCTTTCTTTCTTTCTTTCTTTCTTTCTTTCTTTCTTTCTTTCTTTCTTTCTTCTTTCTTTCTTTTATTAGATTTATATACCGCCCTACTCCCGAAGGACTCAGGGCGGTGAACAGGCACAAAATAAAATACATAAATACAAAAGTTAAAAGATATAATTAAAACCAGATTAAATAATTTAGCCCAAGACAATTAAAAAATCCCAATAATTTAAAACAAATTAAAATTTCAATTTTAATTAAAATTAAAATCTCACCGCCTGAATGAGTGTTCTCTTGACAGTTTCAGCGTTAGAATTTGTCAGCCCTTTGAGCAGTGGTGGAATTCAGCCGGTTCGGGCTGGTTTGGGCGAACCGGTAGTTAAATTGCTGGCTGGCCCTTCCCCTCCCCTTCCAGGAATCCCCATGCATCCCATTTTGGCTCCCAGGTAAGTGCAGGGAGGCCTAATAGGCCCAAAACGGGGCACAACTGTGTGTGTGTGTGTCCCCGTGGCCCGTTTTTGCTCCCAGGGGGGTGCAGGAGGCCGAGTGCTGCCTGTCACAATCCCTGGCCACACCCACCATGACCATGGCCACGCCCACGCCCACCCAGCTGGTCATTAGGGCAGAGAACAGGTTGTTAAATTATTTGAATCCCACCACTGCCTTTGAGGTAGCACACATAAGGAATACAAGCCTTGGTAGTATAGTGGTTTAAAGCACCTTGTTATTAACACAGCTGCCTGCAATTACTGCAGGTTCGAATCTTACCAGGCTCAAGGTCGACTCAGCCTTCCATCCTTTCTAAGGTGGGTAAATTGAGGACCCAGTTTGTGGGGGCAATAAGCTGACTTTGTATAAATATACAAAAGTATGAAGGCTATTGCTTAACGCATTGTAAGCCGCCCTGAGTCTCCGGAGAAGGGTGGCATATAAATCAAAAATTTTTTTTAAAAAAATCATGAGTATAAACATTATCTTCATTGTAAGGTTAGAGAAACAGAATTTTGCGAGTTTCTCCACTCCTTTCCTCTACTTTCCAGAAAACTAGGGATGGTCTTTTCTGAGATGCTTTCCCCCCACCACCACCAATTTTTAGACTAGAAGACCTCCAAAGTCCCTTCCAACCCTGTGTTCAACATTATATACACTACCTGTTGACCTCCAACTTCCCAGCTTTTTTTAAATGTTTTATTTGTTTTATTTATGTAACACTCAATTTTCATCAAACAGTGTGTATTCTGGGTACAATTATGTTTAGATAGTCATATTTATACATATTTATACATCTTCATTATATTTAGTCATCACCATCATATTAATAATATAATAACCTTAAAACTTAACATTTAACATAATCTTCTTTTAACGGCTCTCTTCTGTGCCATTTTCTCCCTTTATATCTCTTCCTTTCTAACTTCTGTTTCTATTATCTAGCCATTGATAAAATGTGTCCCATATCAAGAAACATTCAGTTTCTTCTTTATCTTTAATAGCAAGTGTTAATCTATCCATTTCTGCAACTTTCCAGTTTTTGATTCTCAGCTCATAACCAAGTTTAGATTTCACCAAGATTTCACCAATTTACCAAGTTTAGATTTAACAATGGCTCCTTACAATTGAAGCCTGGTTTACAAACATTTTGGATTATTTTCAAGAGAAAGCTCACAAAATGTTTTTTTTTTTTACCTTTTCTCTGTTGAAACAAGGAAGGACAATTAAAAAATATCTCTGTCTCTCTGTCTGTCTGTCTATTTAACATCATCATATCTCTCTCCCTCCCTCCCTCTCCCCTCCCTCCCTCACTGGCTCAGGGTTGACTCAGCCTTCCATCCTTCCGAGGTTGGTAAAATGAGGACACAGATTGTTGGGAGCAAGAGACTGACCCTGTAAACTGCTTAGAGAGGGCGGTAAAAGCACTGTGAAGCAGTATATAAATCTAAGTGCTATTGCTATTGCTATCCGTCGATCTTTCTATCATCTATCTATCTATCCATCCATCCATCCATCCATCCATCCATCTATCTATCTATCTATCCTCTGCCTGTCCATCATCTATCTATCTATCTATCTATCTATCTATCTATCTATCTATCTATCTATCTACTCCATCTGTCCATCATCTATCTATCTATCTATCTATCTATCTATCTATCTATCTATCTATCTATATCTATCCATCCATCCATCCATCTTCTCCGTCTGTCCATCATCTATCCATCTATCTATCTATCTATCTATCTATCTATCTATCTATCTATCTATCTATCTATCTATCTATCATCTCGGGTTTCCATTTCCAGGGGTTACACAAAAAAGTACCCCAGTCCGTTAGTAATAAACTTAAAGAATAAATTATTCTCCTGGCTTGTATTACTCCTACTTTTCGGTACCTACATGGTTCGTCAGCTTAACAAGCAACAGGAAATCAGTAAACAAAATCTTTATGGCAGAGTGAGAAATGTCCCCAAAGGACAAGCTATGTTAGAAAGAGATTGCTTTCTATTGACATCTGGGGTGTCGTGTTTCTCTCATTAGCCCTCCTAGTCAATTTCATGTTTGCATAATGAAAGTTTTGGACTAACATTATGATTTAATGAGTGGTTCTTACACCTCTTGTCAAATCAGGGCAGTCACAAGGGCTTCTGCAGCATAACAAACCAGTACTAATATGCCTGGAATTTTTGTGTACCGACCATTTTGTACATGTACTGAACAAATTTTATCCCTGCGAAACCCAGCTCTGCATATTAAAAGACTCGCTGAGCTGAATAAATAACTTCCACTGAAATCTGGGTGGGTAAAGAACCAGGAAGGAATCTGGAAAACATATTTGGGGAAATCAGCCTGGTTTTGAGTTGCCTAATATTTATATAAAAAATATTTCTCTGAGCTTGGTTGTTTTCTTGTTGCAGACATTTCATTACCAAACTAGGTAACATTATCAGCGTGAATAGAATAGGATGGGATGGGATGGGATGGGATGGGATGGGATGGGATGGGATAGAATAGAATAGAATAGAATAGAATAGAATAGAATAGAATAGAATAGAATAGAATAGAATAGAATAGAATAACAGACTTGGAAGGGACCTTGGAGGTCTTCTAGTCCAACCCCCTGTTTAGGCAGGAAACCCTACACCACTTGGTTATCCAACATCTTCTTAAAAACTTCCAGTGTCGGAGCATTCACAACTTCTGGAGGCAAGTTGTTCCACTGATTAATGGTTCTAACTATCAGGAAATTTTCTCCTTAGTTCTAAGTTGCTTCTCTCCTTGATGAGTTTCCATCCATTGCTTCTTGTCCTACCTTCAGGTGCTTTGGAGAATAGCTTGACTCCCTCTTCTCTGTAGAGAGTGTGGTTTGCTCACATTTTGTACATTAGTGGCTTTTCCTCTCAGTTAGACCAACAATCAAGAAGCAAACAATAACCCAATCAAGAAACCACCAACTCAGAAAAACAAGCTAACAATAAATAACTTTAAACATACTTTAAAGTTCACTTTCAGACCAATAAAATTCCAACTAACTCCAATTTTTATTTATTTATTTATTTATTTATTTTAATTTGATTTATATGCTGCCCTTCTCCAGAGACTCAGGGCGGCTTACAATGCGTTAAGCAATAGCCTTCATACTTTTGTATATATTTATACAAAGTCAGCTTATTGCCCCCACAAACTGGGTCCTCAATTTACCTACCTTAGAAAGGATGGAAGACCGAGTCAACCTTGATTAGCTCATTACATTCAGATCACTCCCTCCAAGCTCCCCTCAAATATTCTCTTCTAACCATAAAAATATTTACCAAGTTTCATCTGATGCCCACTTACCAATATGACCCACTGAGATGTATTCTGTGAGATTACACCTCTTACATAGGCATACAAGCGATTGCTCCAGCAATCAATTATGCATAAAATAATTTTTAAAAGGCCCACTTTAAAATCAAATGTTCTTCGATTTTCCACTCATCTCTTCCAACTCTGAGCATTTGAAATGAGAGAACTGTGGAAGAATCATGAATTTCCCACCATGGAGGAATAAATGGAGGAATAAATGGTAAAGATGCCAGAATTTTCAATATTTTCAAGCAACAAATATATATATACATATATATTTGTGTGTGTGTGTATGTATGTGTATAATATGCTATTGGCTATTGCTTAATGCATTGTAAGCCGCCCTCCAGAGAAGGGTGGCATATAAGTTGAACTAATAAATAAATAAATAAATAAACAAACACACATACAAGCAAATATAATGTTGCAATATTTTCAGGATCAGACTCAATAATTTTAGTAAGAGTTAAAGGTTTAAATATATCTTCTTTTATTTACATTAGGCATTCTATATTCACTGAATATTCACAGATAGAAGCGAGGAAAAGGGTGCAAACAGCTCCTTATATATACAATGGGTGGAGCTAGATATGGGAGTGGTAAATTATGAATACATTAAGAAGTGAAGAATAAATTAACCCCTGATATCCCGTTCATATACTATTTACACATTAGAGAATAAGGCATTTACATCTGACAAATCCCCCTCTAAATGCCGATTCGCTATGCAACACCAATTACATTCAGATTCAGGACAGTACAAAACATACAACTTAGAAGTTAAGTATTTATGCTGCTTAGAAGGTAAAGGCTTTGTCAATATGTCAGCTAATTGTTCTGAAGTTTCACAATGCACTGCTTTAATAAATCCATCCTGAGATAATTGTCTCACATGTTTAAATTTTATATCTATGTGTCTGGACCTTTGTCCAATGGCGTCAGATCTAGATATTTCAATAGCTGCTTTATTGTCTTCATGCATAACAAAAGGCAAAGCAGGTCTTTTCCAAACATCTGAAATTAAATCATTAAACCATACAAGGTTATTTGCAGCTTTAGATAAACAAACATATTCTGCTTCTGTCGTTGAAGTGGCCACTAATTCTTGTTTACCAGTGTACCAGTAAACTGGACAGTCATTTAAGAGGAATATATAACCAGATGTACTTTTTCTACATGAGGTGTCTCCAGCCCAGTCCGCATCTGCGTAACATGTAAGCTTTGGTTCTTTATTATCGTTAGGTTCTAACATTAAACAAAAGTCTAGTGTATTTTTCAGATATCTTAATATTCTTTTAACAGCTTCCCAGTGGTACATTGTTGGCTTGCTGACATGTCTGGATAATAGATTGAGGGGTAAAGCGATATCCGGTCTTGTCCAATTTGATATATAAAGAAGTGAACCTATGACTGATCTATAAAATGTGTTATCTTTGAATTCAGGAGATGATTCATCAGCATTTCTTAGAAAGTCAGTCTGCATAGGAGTATCACAAGGTTTGGCATCACTTAGATTGCATTTGTTTAAGAGCTCTATGATCTTATCTCTCTGAGTAAGTTTGAACCCTCTTTTAGTCTTATTAATTTGAACACCAAGATAATTGTTTACTTTGCCTAAAGATTTCAATGAGAAATGTTCATTTAGCTTAGTTACAAATGTTTCTCTTCTCTCTTTATGTTTTCCTATGTATAAAATGTCATCCACATAGATCAATACAAATTCTATGTGATCATCACCCTTTTTGACAAAGAAACAGTTATCAGCAGTGGTAGCATTGAAGTCCATGGTTTTAAGTACTTTTACTAAACAATCATACCATCGTTTACCAGATTGTTTTAACCCGTATAAACTCTTGTTTAACAACCAAGTCTCATTCTTGTTTGTGTATTGACTGTGAGGTGCTCTTACATATATTTCCTTATCTAGTTTTGCGTGTAGATACGCAGTCTGTATGTCATATTGGAATACATCGAGATTGAGTGCTGATGCTACCACTAGAGCTGTTTTGACACTCTCAGTTCTTACTGTGGGGGAATACGTGTCAGTATAGTCCTCCGGATATTTCTGTGCATAACCTTGTGCAACTAGTCTAGCTTTGTATAGGGTATTGCCTCCCTCTAAGTTCTTAATTTTATATATCCACCTGGTACCAATAATTGTTTTATCTTTTGGTGCAATTGCAGGTGTAAATACATTTAATCCTTGTAAGCTTTCCATCTCTTTTTTCATTGCTAATTCCCATTTTTCTTTTTCTTTACGAGGAAGTTTTAACACTTCCTCATATGTATTAGGTGTCGTTGACTCACCATCCATATGCATTATGTAATCCTTGTATTTATTTGGCATCTGATTTCTGGTGTTTCTAATTGTTTTTTCAGGTTTACTATTGTTATCATGCAAATATCTTGCTTCCTTTTTTGTTAGTGTGTCTGTCTTTATTTTGTGTTGGCTATTTGTCCATGTTTTGGTTTTGTTTTTATATTTGTTGATATTTTGCTTTTCTATAGTCCCTTTCTCTTGAGATTTTGTATCTTTGTTGTTACTTGGAAATATTTCATTAAGATGTATTTTAGACCAGTTGGCCTGTTCATGGAACACAGCTGTTCTGGAGACTATAAATTTGTTATTATTATCAATGAATCTGTACCCTTTAGTGCCTGTCTCATATCCCATAAATCTGAGTCTTCTGGACACGTTTTCTCCCTTTCTTCTTAATTGCTTAGGTATGTGTACGTCTGCAGTGACTCCAAATATGTGCATGTGTGCCAATTTTGGTTTCCTATTATACATCACTTCATATGGTGTCTTATTTATAATGCTGGACCAGGTTCTATTCTGTGTGTAATTGGAATAATGTAGAGCTTCTGACCAGAATTGTTTGCTTAAGCCAGCATCTTCCAATGTGCATCTAATCATGGTTTGTAATGTTGAGTTCTTCCTCTCTGCAATCCCGTTCTGGAACACAGAAAATGGACTAGATGTGTAATGTAACATTCCTTTGTCCTTTAACCATTGGGAGAATTCTTTAGACATGAATTCACATCCCCTATCTGTCATGATTTGTTTTATTTTGATATTGTGTTGTGTTTCTATGCGTTTATAAAATTCTTTAAATTTTTGAAAGGTTTCATCTTTGTGTTTTAATGTATAAACAAATCCATAGCGGCTATAATCGTCTACTATGGTCAAGAAGTAACGTTTTCTATAAGTGATTGATGGAGTTAGTGGACCAACTAAGTCCATGTGTACTAAATCAAAAATTTTGTTGGTTGATCTAGTAGATTTTCTTGGCCTGGGGCTAGTTTTTAGTTTTGTAGATTTACATACTGAGCATTCCAAATAGTTTTCACAATTTTTTATTTTAACACCTTCTGCGTGTTCAGTCATTTTTTGTACTACAGGAAAACTGGCATGTCCTAACTTCCTATGTAAGATGTGAGCACACTCATCATGAATTGGCTTACCTATTTTTGGTTTTTTTTCATTGTGTGCATCTTTGTGATCATGAGATATTTTACATTCATCATTGTCACTGTTGCTAATGTTTCCATCATCTACTTCAATACAATCTTCCATATTTGAATCAATGTTGTGCAACCACTTTTCCTTTGTTATTAGATAAGGTAGGCCTCCTTTAATCATCACAGTGCCTATATCTATTTTATTTTTCTCCAATGTTGCTTTTCCTTTAGAAAAAACAATGTTAATATCAGAATCTCTACTTAGTTTTATGGCACTTAGTATGTTATGAGGTATTTCAGGTATTAGTAATACCCCCTCTATTTTTCCTAGACCAGGCAAGGTTACATTCCCTCTACCTAATACTTGAACCTTTTCTTGGTTAGCTACCTTTATTACAAATTTATCTTCTACAAATGAAGACAATATATTTTTGTTATTAGTGGTGTGATTAGTTGCTCCAGAATCAATAAGCCAATTATTGTTCTCATTCTGCTGTATGTTAGTGTTGTCTTGTTTATTTAATCCATTCAGTGAACCAGATTTTCTATCCTTTGAATTATCTCTGCCCCCTCTATTCTCTTTGTAATTTGGTGGACTTCTATATCTATGTCTATCCATGGAAGACTGTCTATAATTGTATTTGTTTCTATATTCTGACCTATGTCTTTCTTTTGAAATTTTGGGGCAATCTCTTCTATTGTGTTCCCTGGATCCACAGTTGTGACATTTGAATGTTTCATTATATTTTTCTTGGAAAGCTACTTTCCTATATGGTTTGTGTTCTATGTGATTGTTAGAACGATTCCTTCTTGAATTGTCTTCTGCTATTAATTTATTGGATAGACTTTCTATGGATAAGTATCCTAGATTGATTGTGTCTAAATGTGACATATAATTGTCCCATGATGGATCAAGTGAGTTGATAATAACACTTTTCATTGTTTGGTCTGAAATCACCTCCCCCCTTAAATGCAGTTCAGCTCTTATTTTGTTTAAAGATATTAAGTGCTCACTTATGGAAACCCCTGGTTTTATCCTAGATGAAAAGAAATCTTTAGACATCCTTGTGGTGGTAGCTACACTGTCACCGTGAAACAAATTGAACATGCATTGAATAATTTCTGAAACAGTCAGATTTTGCTTAATGCTATGATACATTGCAGAAGATACACTAGATATTAATAAGAAAAATGCTCTATGGTGTAAACAGTCTATTTTTAGAGTCCAAGGTCTTTTTGGGGGACTAGTGATAAAAAACAGTAAGTTTTCCTTCATAAAGACAACCTGGAGCTGCTGATACCATTCTTGTAAATTAATGCCATCTATCCTTAACTTTGGGAAGTCACTGGGTAAATTTCCGACATTATTAGGTCCATTACTTACAACCTGAGGTAGTCCGTGGTCTCGTAAATGCAGAAAGTTACAAAACGGCGTGGGGATGCTCGCAACGAGTCTGTATGGTCTTCTCGTCAATTCATGTCTTCCCGGACCGTCTGCGTAGTCTTGCGCATGCGCGTTGTGCATTTCTTCCCTGGAGTCGTCGTGAGAGGTTCTCCTCGTTGCGGCTCGCTCGTTCTGCTCCTCCTCAGACGAATCGGTCACTGGCTCGATCTTGGGAGTCCTGACGATGGCGGCTGCTCTTCCTCTTCTTTTGAGGGCGTTGGTGCTTGCTTCGGTCTGTGGCATGGGGCGGTATCGGCAGGGCTCTCTGGGTTCGGGCGTCGGCGCTCTCGTAGTCAGGATGGGAGCGGGTAGGTCTTGAGGCATTGGCTTGCTCGCTCGCTTCTTCGTTAGCTTTTTAGTAATTTTTAGTTTTGGCCCAAATGCAGCAAAAAGCGTTTTCATTGCTGATTTTATTTGATTGTTTGTTGAATCACCTTCACTTTCTGATTCTGATTCTTCTGAGGTGTTTGAATCTTCTTTTTCGTTTTCGTTGTCTGATAATGTTTTTCGTGCCAGAAATTTTGAATTGAGTTTTCTGATTGGCTCTGCTTCGCTCACCTTGGAGGTCTGTTGAAACCAAGATGGCTGCCATTCAAAATTTCGCGCGGGATCACCGTTTTTCTTCTTCACAATATTTTTTTCTGCAGTCATATCACTCACTATTTTTGGGTCTTTTGATTTTTCATTAGTGATGTGCTTCTCTCTCACTGCTCCGCTGTTCTTCAGCATATCTTGGAGGTTCGCGATGAGGCTTTCATCATTCTTCTGGCTCTTCAATAGTTTTAATATCTCTGACCTGAGTTCGTTATTCTCTATTTCGATTTCCTCCTGATCATCATTTTCATCTATTATTTCTTCGTCTTCAGTGGTGTATTCTTCGGATTCTCTCGAAATCGCGTTTGTGGATTCGTCGATTATTTCTTGTTCTGTTTCCATTTCTTTGCTGTATGCCCTGGTGTTGGGCCTATCTTTCTTAGACATTTTTAAGTTTTTATTGAGTCAATTAACCATCCTCTGCTACCAGCTTGTTGCAATATTTTCAGGATCAGACTCAATAAATCAAGTAAGAGTTAAGAGTTCAAATATATCTCCTTTTATTTACATTAGGCATTCTATATTCACTGAATATTCACAGATAGAAGCGAGGAAAAGGGTGCAAACAGCTCCTTATATATACAATGGGTGGAGCTAGATATGGGAGTGGTAAATTATGAATACATTAAGAAGTGAAGAATAAATTAACCCCTGATATCCCGTTCATATACTATTTACACATTAGAGAATAAGGCATTTACATCTGACATATAAGATGCACTTTTTCCCCCTAAAAGAGGCTGAAAATTTGGGTGCATCTTATACTCCAAATGTAGCCCCGTCCACCTGCCGGCCTCCACCCTTTGGCCTCCGCATGTCCCATTCCTGGCAGAGATTGCCACAGACAATGGCTTGCATTTTTGGGCTCCACGCCAGAGGTGGGTTTCAACAAGTTCTGACCAGTTCTGGAGAACCGGTAGCGGAAATTTTGAGTAGTTCAGAGAACCGGTAGTAAAAATTCTGACTGGCCCCGCCCCCATCTATTCTCTGCCTCCCGAGTCCCAGCTGATCGGGAGGAAATGGGGATTTTGCAGTAACCTTCCCCTGCCACGCCCACCAAGCCACACCCACCAAGCCATGCCACGCCCACCAAGCCACACACACAGAAATAAAAAATTTTGAAACCCACCACTGTACCATGTCTCACATTTTCAGCCTCCAAACCCTCCATTTTAGAGCCATTCAAGGCTGTAGGGATCGCCAAAGCACATTGCCACCGATCGCCACCTCTGCACATTGTGTTTTTGCCCTCCGCGCATCACGTTTTAGGCCTCTGCACGCCCCGATTTTGGCCTCTGCCCGTCTCGTTTCTGGGCAGCAATCAGCAGCAATGATCCTCGCAGCCTTGAAGGACTCTCAAACGGAGCATTTGGAGGCTGAAACTGCGAGGTGCGGAGCCCAAAATGGCAACCTGGAGGAGCTGCTGTCTTGTCTTACTGCTTCCGCGCTTTGCCTGCTTTACTCACTAGAGCTCCCTCCGACGATCAGCTGTGCTTATCAGCCCCAATGAGCGAACTAACCTGTGCCAACTCAGAAAGCTCAAACTGCCCAAGGAGCTGCTGATCCAGTTCTACAGAGGAATCATTGAGTCTGTCATCTGCACCTCCATAACTGTCTGGTTTGGTTCTGCAACCCAACAAGACAGACACAGACTTCGGAGGATCATTAGAACTGCAGAAAAAACCATGGCTACCAACCTGCCTTCCATTGTGGACCTGTATACTGCACGAGTCAAAAAGAGGGCTGTGAAAATATCTACAGACCCCTCATATCCTGGACATAAACTGTTTCAACTCCTACCCTCAAAGTGACGCTATAGGGCACTGCACACCAGAACAACTAGACACAAGAACAGTTTTTTCCCGAACACCATCATTCTGGTAAACAACTAATTCCCTCAACACTGTCAAACTATTCACTAAGTCTGCACTACTATTAATCTTCTCATCGTTCCTATCACCCATCTCCTCCCACTTATGACTGTATGACTGTAACCTTGTAGCTGGTATCCTTATGATTTATATTGACTGTTTCCTAATATGATTTGATTACTTATTTGTTCCCTATGACTATCATTAAGTGTTGTACCTTATGATTCTTGACGAATGTATCTTGTCTTTTTATGTACACTGAGAGCATATACACCAAAGACAAATTCCTTGTGTGTCCAATCACACTTGGCCAATAAAAAATTCCTATTCTATTCTATTCTATTCTATTCTATTCTATTCTATTCTATTCTATTCTAAATCCTAATTCTATTCTATTCTAATGTGCTGAAGCTGACCAGGGTAAGGGCACTATCCAGATGAAAACTGGTAGGCAGAGGCAGAATTTTCCCCTCCTATTTTCCCTATTTTCCCTTAGTTTCGGGAAACTAAGGTGCGTCTTATACTCCAAAAAACATGGTATATACCCTATTATCTTTCTTGTTTCTTGCACTTTTTTCTTCTGTCTTTTCATTCTTTCCTCTTTTCCCCCCTTTTGATTCATCTTTTATGATATGAAAATTCTTAATAAGCATAATTAAAAAGAAAGGAGAAGATTGGTTTTCATGCAAATTAGCGTACAAGTCCAGAACTAATAGACTCCGAATGTGGAGCTTCATAACTCTCATTATTGGATTGTATGCTGAATCAACCTTCCTTGCTCTGATATTTTTCCCCCGTGCTCCTAATGAGTATAGAGGTGATTCAATATGCCAATTTGAGGCTTGTTTCATTATCATTCATCAGCCTAGGTGACCAAAACAAGTAGCTGTAGTGAATCCAGCCTTAAGCAGAGCCTAGTGCAGTGATGGCTAACCTTTTTGCCATCGCGTGCCAGGAGAGGGGGGGGGCGGGGGAGGGTCGCACGCCCACGTGCCCACGCGCATGTGTGTGCAACCCCCTCCCCCCTCCCCCCCCCGCTCCTGGCACATGATGGCCTGGTAGGCCCATTTTTCTTTCTTACCTGGTTCCAAATCCTCTCTGTGTATCTGGGAACGGCGAAAACAGCCCTTCCCACTCCCTTGGAGGCCCTACGGAGGCTGAAAGGGCCCATTTCCCAACTCCCGGTGGGACAGGAAGTGACATTTTTTGCTGTCCCCAGCCTCCAGAACCTCTCTAGGAGTCTCTAGGAACCTCTCTAGGAGTCTCTGGAGGCTGGGGACAGGAAAAAACGTCACTTCCTGTCCCACCAGGAGTGGGGAAATGGCCCCTTTCAGCCTCCGTAGGGCCTCCAAGGGAGTGGGAAAGGCTGTTTTCGCCCTTCCCAGATACACAGAGAGGATCTGGAGCCAGGTAAGAAAGAAAATCGGGCCTTCCCCACCACCCCCAGGCCCTCCAGAGGCAGGAAACAGCCTGTTTCCCTACTTCTGGTGGGCCCAGAAGGCCCGAAAATCAGCTGGCCGGCACGCGCATGCGCCCCAGAGCTGAGCTGGCGTGCCCACTAATATGGCTCCGTGTGCCACCTGTGGCACGCGTGCCATAAGTTTGCCATCACGGGCCTAGTGTTTGTCTAGTGTTTAAGACACCAGGCTAGAAAGAAGGAGACCCCGAGTTCAAATCCTCAGTTGGCTAGCTGTGTGACTTTGGGCCAATTAATAGAAGGCTGTGAGTTCTAATCCCGCCTTAGGCATGAAAGCCAGCTGTGTGACTTTGGGCCAATCACTAGGAGACTGTAAGTTCTAGTCCCGCCTTAGGCATGAAAGCCAGCTAGGTGACTTTGGGCCAATCACTAGGAGACCGTGAGTTCTAGTCCTGCCTTAGGCGTGAAAGCCAGCTGGGTGACTTTGGGCCAATCACCAGTCCCACCTTAGGCACAAAAGCTTGGTTGGGTGATTTTGGACCAGTCACCAGGTGTCATGTCCCCATCGGAGCCTGAATCTGCGGAGAAGGACGAGCCGGAGCTGGAGCTAACGGAAATTGAGTGGGCGGCTTCATTGGCTTCAGAGGAATGTGAGGAGAAGCAGGCTGAGGCAGTCCAGGTCCTTTCAGAATTGGGACAGCTTGTTAGCAGGGAGGAACAAGGGCAGGATGTCCAAGAGAGGGCAAGCAGTCAACATGAGGAGCAACAGAGCTCATGCGATGAGCAAGGACTGCCCCCTCCTGATCCCTGAGCATGGAGACTGAAGAGAAGGCGAGAACAGTGCAGGCTGACCCGCAACTTGGAACTGGGATTTAAGGAGATGCCATGGGGAGGGGCATTTGTCAGGAACAAATACTGAATTGGTAGAGATTCGTGTGCCGGTACAGACATTTGGAGTTTGCAGGACTGCTTGCTTCTTCATTACTTGTGGAAACCTGCACATGGAGGAGGTTACTTTTATTCTGTCCAATCAACTTTCCTCTTGCATTTTCTTTCTATAAAAAGAAGGGAAACATAGGGCCCAAGGTTCTCTCTCTCTTTCTTTTTTTTTTCATAGAGAGACCCCACTTTATCAGGGTACCCTAAAAAAAGGTAAAGGTTTCCCTCGCACATATGCTAGTCATTCCTGACTCTAGGGGGTGGTGCTCATCTCCGTTTCAAAGCCGAAGAGCCAGTGCTGTCCGAAGATGTCTCCATGGTCATGTGGCCCCTCTCAGGAATGCCGTGCGAGGCGCAAGCAAAACACAGCAACAGACGTATTCAGCTCTTTTTGACACACTGGTTTATTCGCATCCTACACACTGTGATTCATAAATACGAATGAAATCGGCGCTATGTTACACCAGGGACGGGGCATTTATATAGCCCATCCTCCCATTAACCCGTTTAAACCGCGCCCTTGTTTATTACCACACCCCTCGTTAGCGTTAGCGGCTTCAGCGCGTTCTAGAAGGTGCTGTTTGCTACGTCATCCGGTGAGGTCCTAATCCCGTCACACCCGATACCACCACCGCACACCCCGCATACGACCGCCTTCACCCAGTGCCACCACCACCAAGTACGTATATGTCCCTCAATGCTTTCAGCGCGCATTAGCGATGTCAAGCAGGTTGCTAGGCTCGACAGCCGCATGACTAAACACCAAAGGCGCACGGAACGCTGTTACCTTCCCACCAAAGGTGGTCCCTATTTTTCTACTTGCATTTTTGACGTGCATTCGAACTCCTAGGTTGGCAGAAGCTGGGACAAGTAACGGGAGCTCACCCCATTACGCGGCACGAGGGATTCGAACCGCTGAACTGCCAACCTTTCGATTGGCAAGCTCAGCGTCTCAGCCACTGAGCCACTGCATCCCTTCCAGGGTACCCTAATAAATGATTGCTTTTAAATGATCTTCTGACTCAGTCGCTCATTGGGAAGATAAACCGAGGCAGAACCTAGAGCCAGATTTGGCTTTCGCAAGAAACACAAAAGAAGTTAACCTTCATTCACAATTAAAACACCCACAAAATAAATAGAAATGGATTAAAGGGGGGAAAAATGCAGAGAAAGTTCAGCATCCAAATTCCTTTTGGAATCCCAGCCAAAATTTCTAAATTACTGCTCAGGTTTTTTTGGCTTTGCTAGGCTTGTCCTCTTTAATCCCCAGCCGTTTCCTATCCTTCCAGACCGTAACTTCTGCCTCTGTTCTCAGTCTCTGCATTTCATCCATCCTAGTGTCTCCAAGTTCGAGACATGGATATTTAATCTGCCTAGTGCACCTGAAGCCTAAGGCAAATTGTGTTAGTTTATGAAGATGTTGAGTTTGCTGAAGCCTTCATTTTTTTTTCTTTTAAAGGAAAAAATGTCCCTAGGGAATTCACAGATGAGACTACGAAACTGGTCTTGACAAATAATGCAGAAAATTCAACAGGCTTCTTTTTAAGATACCCAGGAAAAGCCCTTTTGCACTGGGAAGCACAATTCACGAGAATTAAAAAGTAAAGTTCTCCCTGTCCGGTTGTATCTGTCTCTAGGGAGCGGTGTTCATCTTCGTTTCCTAGCTGAGGAAGCCAGCGTTGACTGAAGATATTTTCATGGTCATGTGGCTGGCATGACCCAGAGGCTCAAGGAATGCTGCAACCTTCCCACTGAAGTGGTACCTATTTGTCTACTCACATTTGCGTGCTTTCGAACTGCTAGGTGGGCAAGAGCTGGAGCAAGGAACGGGGGCTCACCGCATCACAGGGTGCTCGGGTCTCGAACCCCGACTGTCAGCTTTCCAGCTGATAAGCTCAGGATTTTTAACTACTGAGCCACACTCTACCTTTATTGTAAGGTTACAGAAACAGAAATTTATTGTAAGGTTACAGAAATCTTGCAAGCCTGAAAGCATTTTCAATTCCATTCCATTTCAGTCCATTCAGTTCTTTCCCATTGTTCTATTCTATTCTATTCTATTCTATTCTATTCTATTCTATTCTATTCTATTCTATTCTATTCTATTCTATTCTATTCCTTTCCTGATAGAGAGATAGATAAATAGCTGACAGAGATAGATAGATTGAGATAAAAGATAGATAGATAGATAGATAGATAGATAGATAGATAGATAGATAGATAGATAGATAGAGGCAGGCAGTTAGAGAGATAGAGATAGAGAGACAAAGACAGAGACAGAGAGAGACAGAGATAGATAGATATTGATAAGTGTGTGGTACAGGGGTGGGTTCTACTTACCTTTACTACTGGTTCACAACGGGGCTGCGTGCATATGCGAGTGAAGCATTCTGATGACGTCAAGGTCGGTGGGCAGAGCCTCTCACTGGTTTTACTACCGGTTCTATAGAATCGGTGCGAACCGGGGGCAACCCATCTAAAGGTGGTGACAGGAAGGGCATCCGGCCAGTAAACACTCAGCTCCTTTCAGTTACCCAGACTCCGCCCCACAAGGGATTATGGGGGTCATTAAAAGATGGTGATGATAGATAAATAGATATTGATAGATAAATATCAGATTGATAGATAAATAGATATTGATAGATGATAGAATGAGATTAGATAGATAGATAGATAGATAGATAGATAGATAGATAGATGATGGATAGATAGATAGATAGATAGATAGATAGATAGATAGATAGATAGATAGATAGATGATGGACAGACGGAGTAGATGGATGGATAGATAGATAGATAGATAGATAGATAGATAGATAGATAGATAGATAGATAGATAGATAGATAGATAGATAGATGATGGACAGACGGAGTAGATGGATGGATAGATAGATAGATAGATAGATAGATAGATAGATAGATAGATAGGTAGGTAGGTAGGTAGGTAGATAGATAGATAGATAGATAGATAGATAGATAGATAGATAGATAGATAGATAGATAGATAGATAGATAGATAGATGATGGATAGATGGATAAGGGCAGGTAGTGCCAGGCCTTTTGTTGTTGTTTTATGACGCAAACATCCCAAATGTCCTGCATTATGCCTGGCTGAATTTTGAAGGAGGAAAGCCAATTTTCAAAAGAAACATTTTGCTCAAAAGCCAGACGCTCTCTATCCGCATAGTAAGCTGTGTAATTATCCAGTGAAATTTGCCAAGAAAACATAATTCCGTGGTAGAATCCAGCTTTGCATCCAGACGGTTCCTCTGGGCTGTTCAAAGTCGTGTTTTTTGGGGCTTGACAACTTTAAGAGATGTCGACTTCAACCCCCATGCTGGGGTACACGCTGGCTGGGGAATTCTGGGAGTTGAAGTCCACCCTAAAATCTTAAAATGACCGAGCTTGGAAAATACTGCTTTAAAGGACATGCTAAAAGTTGATGGAAAGACTTTTTTTTTTATTGTCGGTGACTCCAGAAAGCTGTTCCCTGACAGAATACTTATTATTGGACTAGGCTGACAAATAAATCAACTTCACATCATCCAGTTATTCTTATTTCCCAAGAAATATCAGCTTCTTCAAATGTTCACCAGGTGATTGAGGAAGACAAGCATTTATAGCAGGGGTGAAATCCAGCAGGTTCTGACAGGTTCTGGAGAACCGGTAGCGGAAATTTTGAGCAGTTCGGAGAACCAGCAAATACCACCTCTGGCTGGCCCCAGAGTGGGGAGGGAATGGGGATTTTGCAGTTTCCTTCCCCTGGAGTGGGGTGGGAATGGAGATTTTGCAGTATCCTTCCCCTGTCATGCCCACCAAGCCACACCCACCAAGCCATACCACGCCCACAGAAACGGTAGCAAAAAAAATTGTATTTCACCACTGATTTATAGGTACTCCTCAACTTACGACTGCAACTGAGGCCAACATTTCCATGGCTAAGTGAGTTCTGCCCCATTTTACAACCTTTCTTGCCATGGTTGTTAAGTGAATCATTGTAGTTGTTAGGTTAGCACCACAGTTGTGAAGTTGAATCTGGCTTCCCCTTTGACTTTGCTCGCCAGAGGGGATCACATGACCCCGGAAAACTGCAACCGACATAAGTATATTTATTTATTTATTTATTTATTTATTTATTTATTTATTTATTTATTTATTTATTTTTAAATTTGTATACCGCCCTTCTCCCTGAGGACTCAGGGCGGTGAACAGCCAAGTAAAAGCATAAACTACAAACATTAAAATACAAATAAAAAGATATATATAAATTTGGCCCCATGATTAAAAACAATAACAAACAATTAAAAACATTTTAAAAAGTGTCATGCCAGTTTAACAGTAACAGAGTAACAGAGATGGAAGGGACCTTGGAGGTCATCTAGTCCAACCCCCTGCTGACTCAGGGGACCTGTACCAGGGGTTCGAACCACCGGCCTTTCTGATCAACAAGCTCAGTGTCTTAGCTACTGAGTCACCTGAATTTCGAATCATGTGACCACAGGGATGTTGCAAACAGTCGTTAAGTGTGAAAAACAGTCATAAGTCACTTTTTCCAGTGCTGTAGTAACTTCAACAAGTAACCACACGAATGGTTATAAGTTGATTTCTATTGGTAGTAGCCCAGAATTAGTAAGCCATAGGAGAAAGCACTGTGGTTTAGCTAGGCCATCCACCTGTCTTATTCTGAATTACACAGATTAATGAATCACTTAATATAACAAAAGGAGACGAATCTTATTTACAAACAGATATAAAACCTACATTTCCAATCACCAAAGCAAATGTCTTGGAAGTAATTTATGTTTCCACCCTAAGTCAGTGAGTGTCAACACAGCGTTAAGAGTAAATTCCTTTATGCCGAGTTACTAAATCCTCTAATATACATGTCATTAAAATAAAGTATGGAAGGAAATGTGTGACTCTGCCCAAAATTGGGGTCAATTAGGGACTCATTATGGAGGAGCAGTGAAATTGATTTGTAAGTGTAACTCTTAAGGACGTCTGGTCTTCCCCGTACGGCTAATAATAAAATCTGAATTCTGACAAGAAAAGTCATTAATGGCGCTTCCCAGGCAGGAGTTATTCATTACTTGGAAACTTATTATCTGGAATTTATTCCCTTCTGCTAGTGAGATTCGTCATGTCCAAGAGATTAATGATTTTGAATACAAAGGAGCTGAGCTTGTTGTCGGTGCTGAGTTTCCCCTCGTTCCTGGTGGATTAGCGTACATGGTCTGCAAGCTTGCCAACCTGCAGAAAACCTGATTGTAGAAGGGTAACCTGGGGGAAAGCTTCACTCATGTGTCCTTGAAAACGTGGCAGAAGTCATCGTCAGCCGTGGGTGCAGTGCTGTGGCCCATATTGTTGGGAGCAAAGATGGGATTCAGCCGGTTCAGACTACTTCAGGCGAACCGGATGCTAATTTTACATCTAGTTCGCCAAACCGGTAGTTGCAAGGACTGGCTGGGTCTGCCCACCCCTCCCCTCCCAGGAGTCTCCACGCGGCCTGTTTTGGATGTGAGGTAAGTGCAGGGCCTGCGTGGAGGCTCTGGGAGGATGAAAAACGGGCCTACCGGAAGTACCAGAAGTCTGGAAACGGGCCTATCCGGCTTCCAGAGGGCCTCCGGAGCTTGGGGGAGGCTGTTTTTGCCCTCCCTGAGGCTTGAGGATGTCAGCGTTCCAGAAAACCCCAACTCCAAGTAAAGATGCGGAAGCAAGCATTTTCCAAAGTTCTCTTTACTAGAATAGGTAAACTGGCACATCTGGGAAAACCCGAATCTGGTGTGGCCAGCACGTGACTCATCCGGCCTGCGGGCTGGGACATTCTACTCCCCCTCTCCCTCTGTTCCAACTGCCAGTTGCCCTATAGTAACACACTCTGATACTACGGAGTTAAACATTCTATATTAAGTTTCAGGCTTTAAGTGTCAATTTATCACGCCCGATCACATAGTTTCTGTCCAGCTAGTATAAGATATAAATGATATATTAGTAAACCAATCACCACAAGGAGGAATCGAATCGAACCAAACTCGAAGGATGAGGTAGCTGTTGGGGTGGGTTTATTTTGTACAAAGGGAAAAAGAAAGCAAACTTTCTCCCTTTCCTCCTCCTGTTATTTATTTTTTTTAAAAAATAATGTTGGCTTCCTGACAAGAATATCTTCTACCTTTATTTATTTATGCTTTGGTTGAATGGATGTGTTGGCCCATGACCCAGCATTCTGACAGCTCACACAACGGGGCGGCTATCCAACTGCCAAACTACCTGAGCCTGTGAATCTGACACAAAAGAGCCTAATTTAGCAGGTTTGAGTTATTGTCAGGCCAAATAAGACAAGTAGACCTTTCCTAGGACAGCTTTTCATCTTTACCTCACGCTTCCCAAAGCTCTGGTTGTCACCAAAACGATCTAATGTGGCTCATCATCATGTATTGTGGCATGTGAAATTATTGATTTCATGGTTACCGCCAGATGGAGGTTCTGTGATTTGGGCAGCGTTTCAAATAATGTTGAATATTTGATCACGTTCTCCCAGTTTAATTATTTGACAATAAGCTTTTTTTATTCAGGTACTAATACCCCACTATAAAGCCTTAGTAAGACCACATCTAGAGTACTGCATCCAGTTTTGGTCGCCACACTATAAAAAAAGATGTTGAGACTCTAGAAAGAGTGCAGGGAAGAGCAACCAAGATGATTAGGGGACTGGAGGCTAAAACATATGACAGTGATGGCGAACCTTTTTGCCGTCGCGTGCCAAAAGCGGGGGTCGTGGGGGGGGGTTGTGCACACGCGTGCCCACACCCATAATTCAGTGTGCCTCCAGGCATGCGCTCGCGACCCTCCCATGCTCCCCTTGCTTTTGGCACGAGATGGCACCATGGGCCCAGTAGGCCTGTTTTTTGCCCTCCCCAGGCTCCAGAACCTTTCCCACCCCCACCCCTGGAGGCCTTCCAGAGGCTGGAAACGGCCCATTTGCTGACTTCCGGTGGGACAAGAAGGCCCATTTTTTGCTCTCCCCAGGCTCCAAAGCCTTTCTAAGAGCCCCGGGAGGGCGAAAATGGCCTTCCCCCCTCCCCCGGAGGCCCTCCGGAGGCCGGAAATGGCCTGTTTCTCAACTTCCGGTCCCATTCAGCCAGAGATGAACTAGGGCAATGCACGCGTGCCCACCGATATGGCTCTGCGTGCCACCTGTGGCACATGTAACAGATTCGCCATCACGGACATATGATGAACGGTTGCAGGAACTGGGCATGGCTAGTCTAGTGAAGAGAAGGACCAGGGGAGACATGAAAGCAGTCTTCCAATATTTGAGGGGCTGCCACAGAGAGGAAGGGGGTCAAGCTATTCTCCAAAGCACCTGAAGGCCAGACAAGGAAGAATGGATGGAAACTGACCAAGGAGAGATTCAACCTAGAAATAAGGAGAAATTTCCTGACAATGAGAACAATCGACCAATGGAACAGAAGTTGCCTTTGGAAGTTGTGGGAGTTTCATCACTGGAGGCTTTCAAGAAGGGACTGGACAGCCACTTGTCAGAAAGGGTATAGAGTCTCTTGCTTGAGAAGGGGGGGTTAGACTGGATGACCTACAAGGTCCCTTCCAACTCTTGTTATTCTGGACAGTTTAAATAACAGGTTGTGATTCAAAGGAAGGAAGTGTTGGAAGAAAGGTCCATCTGGGTTCAGTTCCAAGTGGGGAAAAATACACTGGAAACATGGAGACTGCTTGGAAAGATGGTTTAATGGTGGACAGGAATCACATGGCTTGAGCTCCTGGGCAGAATCACATGGCTTGAGTTCCTGAGTAGAAAACAAAGAAAACCCCAGATGCTGGGAGTGCCTTGGTTTTATGCCCTCTTTGGGTCCCACCTCTGAGTTTCTTGTTCCTGTATAAGAAATGTATCCTGATTGGTTGTCAAACTCCCAGGTGGTCTAGGGGTCTCGGCTAACTTTGTAGGTTGTCTCTCAAGCTTGCTTGAGTCTTGCCATGTGGTGAGTTTCCGTTGCTAGATGGGTCCTATTGTGTTGCAGATGATGGTCCATTGACAAAGGTGGGGGAAAATAAGTGAGCTTGGCTGAGGCTGAGGGGAATCTTTACCTTCAGAGCTATCTTGATACTTATCTTCTTCCAATAAGCTCTTTATTTCTTAAGTGCTGACATCCGCTGTGGGTTATTAAGGAAAGAGGAGTTGCTTTCTGCCTCTAAAAAAACATATATCTCTATTTCTCATTTAGGGAAATATAATATTCTGCCTTTTTAATATTCCTCAAAAACACTTCATTCTTTTAGGAGGGTAGGCTTCCCACACTGCTCAGTGTAAGAATCCAATTTAAAACATCCCTGGCAGATAACTGCCTAGCCTTTTGCTTCACTTCTACCATCCCTCTTGGTAATTGTCTCCCTTGTCAAACTACTCCTATTGTGTAGAACTTTCTCCTAACATTCAATCAAAACTTACCTTCCTGTAACTTAGATCCATTATTCTGTGTCCTGCTCAGGGATGAGAATGAGCAGGCCTTGACCTTTGTCTAGGGACATGATCTGTTTCTGCCATGACCACATCTTCTTCACGCTACTATTACACGGTAGAATTTGTACAATCAATCTCTCAACATCCTTCCCCTTTATCTTCCCCCAAGTTTAATCGTCAAAGCTCATCACCATCTCTTGATGTACACAAAACTATTTAGCTCATACGGTACTGGTTTGGAGAATCGGTAGCGACGGTTGCGTGAGGCTCCTTCCACCCACCCGGTCATCATTAAAACCAGGAAGTAACCTGTATTTTACCCTCTGTGCATGCACAGAGTGTCCGTGCACACATGTGCATCCACTTCCGAACCGGTAGGGAAGGTAAGTAGATTTCACCCCTGTGGAGCACCCTAAACTTATGGAGGCAAGCTGCTCCACTGGTTAATTCTCCTCCCTGTTGGGAAGTTTCTCCTTAGTTTCAGGCTCCTTTATTAGTTTCCATCCATTGTTTCTTCTCTTGCCTTTTGGTCCTTTTGTAAATAAGTTGGCCCCCTCTTCTTTGTGGCAGCCCCTCACATACTGGAATGCTGCCATCATGTCCCCTCTAGCCTTTCTTTTCTCTAGACTGGCCAAACCCAAATCCTGCAACCGTTCTTCGTATGTTTTAGTCTCCAGGCCTTCGATCATCTTAGTTGCTCTTCTTCACACTTTTTCCAAAGTTAACCAATAGCATTGACAAGACAGGAGTCTGTGGTGTTTATTTTATTTATTGGGGAAAGCATTTCTATATCACCTCGCCAAAAGATTCTAAGCTGTTTTACTGTTGACAAAAACCTCCAGAAAACAATAATCTGAAAATAAGACCGTTGTCAGCGTCCCAGCACTGACATATATAAAGAGAGGAGAAGCTTGAACTTTTGCCTACTAAATCCCTTTGAAGATTCTGTCTCCTCGGAGATGGGAGAGGGGGGGAGACATTTCTGTGATCTGACGAAGAAGGGATCAGGAAAGTGACTTGGAAGATAGCCAATGAGAAGCAGAGAATTGGGGATCGGAAAGGGAGGGATTGGGGGGCAAAGGTCAGTACTGACCGCGAAGAGCCAGGGTCAGATCGCTGTGCTCAAATAAAGAGAAAATTTCCTTAAAGATCGGCAGTTTGGAAATTCATTTATTTTGAGATAGCATCGAAACCTGACAACCGTGTCATTTATTATTTTATTTATTTTTTTATTAGTCATATTTCTATGCCACCCGCTCTCCGAGGACTCTGGGCGGCTTACACCAAAGACAATATACTAAATAGCATATTGCCCCCTAACAATCTGGGTCCTCATTTTACCCACCTTGGAAGGATGGAAGGCTGAGTCAACCTTGAGCCGGTGAGATTTGATCCGCTGATCTGCTGAACTAGCAGTCAGCTGAAGTAGCTGCAGTACTGCACTCTAACCACTGCGCCACCTGGGCTCTTCATCCATATGGCAACCAGTCACCACTTAACCAACACTTCAGTCAGATGCATTGTTCAGTCACTAAGTCATGTCAGACTCTTTGTGACCCCATGGACCATAGCATGCCAGGTCCGCATCCTCCACTCTCTTCCAGAATTTGCTCCAATTCATGTTCATTCCATCCATGACACCATCTAACCATCTCATCCTCTGCTGTCTCCTTCTTCTTCGGCCTTCCATCTTTCCCAACGTCAGGATCTTCTCCAAGGAGTCCACTCTTCTCATTAGGTGGCTGAAGGATTTGAGCTTCAGCTTCAGGATCTGTCCTACCCAGGGGTGGGCCGCTGGGGGTTCACAGGGGTTCGGGAGAACCTCTAGCTAAGATTCTGTGCAGTTTGGAGAACCCCCAAATCCCACTCCTGGCTGGCCCCGCCCACCTCACCCCTCCCAGGAGTCACCACGTAGCCAATTTTGGATGCAGGTAAGTGCAGGGTGCATGTGGAGGCTCAGGGAGGGCGAAAAATGGGCCTACTGGAAGTTTGGGAAGAGGGCCTCCAGAGGCTCGAGGAAAGCCTTCAGAGCCCAGAGAGAACAAAAATGGCCCCTCACAATGGTGCCACACCCACCATGGCCACGCCCATTCTCTTCTAGAACAAGGGGACTGTGACAAAGGAGACCCAGGCCCCTGAGCCTTAACATCTTGGTGGAAGAATTACAAAATGGCCTCTCAACCAATGCATACCAGATACCAGGTCCTATTCGGAGTAGAGGAGCTCTTAGGCTGGGCTACAGAAGATCCACAAAAATAACCAGTCCACACTCACTGAGGGGCTGTCACAGAGAGGAGGGAGTGGGGCAGTCATCCTATTTTCCAAAGCACCTGAAGGCCAGACAAGGAATAATGGATGGAAACTGATCAAGGAGCAATTCAACCTGGAAATAAGGAGAAATTTTCTGACCGTGCGAACAATCAACCAATTGAACAGTTTGCTTTCAAAAGTTGTGAGAGCTTCATCACTGGAAGCTTTCAAGAAGAGACTGGCCTGCCATCTGTCAGAAATGGTGCAGGGTCTCCTGCTTGGGTGGTGGGGGGGTTGGACTAGGTGACCTACAAGGTCCTTTCCAACTCTGTGTCAACACGGGAAGCATCCCTGGCCTGCTCTCGAGTTGCCATAGGCAAGGGGGAATGAGAAAACGAACTTTGCAGCTGCAGCGAGAGAGCACTTCCGTCAAAACTACCCGCAGCGCAGGTAGTGACGGGAGCAGCGTGGCGCTCCCATGTAACACCACTCCTGCGTGAACTGCACTGGCTCCCGGTGGTCTTCCGGGTGCACTTCAAGGTGTTGGTTATCACCTTTAAAGCGCTCCATGGCATAGGGCCTAGCTATCTTCGAGACCGCCTACTGCCACCGACGACCTCCCATCGACCCGTGCGCTCCCACAGAGAGGGCCTCCTCGGGGTGCCATCAGCCAAACAATGCAGGCTGGTGACCCCCAGGGGGAGGGCCTACTCTGTGGGGGCACCTACCCTCTGGAATCAGTTGCCCCCAGAGATAAGGAGAATCCATGACCTCAGTGCCTTCCGCCGAGCCCTTAAAACCTTCTTTTTCCAACCAGCCGGGCTGTCCTAATTCTTTTTAAGTGTTTTTAATTGTTTTGTTTATTGTTTTAATTAATGGGGCCAAATCTATATATATATTTTAACTGTATTTTAATACTTGTATTTGATGTTTTTATTTGGCTGTTCACCGCCCTGAGTCCTCAGGGAGAAGGGCGGTATACAAATTCAAAATAAAATAAATAAATAAATAAATAAAAAGCACATTCCAGTCACCTCTCTGTCAAGGCCATTTCCACGGTTACCCACAGTGGCCGGAGGGGAGTGATCTCTACAACCCATTGGCGAATGTGACCGATGACACACCCTGGGGGGGGGAGGGGGGAAACAGGGTCAGAGCCAGGACGTAAATTAAGTGGGGTCAGAGTTGGCGTCACTTGGAACCTGCCGACATGAAGCGCCTAATAAATAACTGGATTTCTTTTGAAGCTTGGCTCGAGGCTCATGATTTAATTAGGGCATCCGTCGGAACCCTGACACTCTGTTATCCTTTTTATGGACCTGTATGTCTATCCACAGATACAGCTGGGGATACCTGCAGCTTGAAACTTTTACAGGGGTGGGTTTTTATATTTCAAGATTTCTCTAAGCTTTAAAATGAGCAGAGTCAAATTTGGAAGCTATTTTACTGGCGCATTCCTGTTTGTTCTAGAAAGACTAGCTTAACCAGCCCTAAGGAACAGGGATCGTCGTGTCGACAGCATATTGTAGTCACGATGCCTGGTTTTATGTTTAAATCCCAGGAGATTTATTTAATCAAAACATGCCGCAGCTTCTATGAAAATGCATTTCCTGCCACTCAGAGATACAGCTTGCTATCTTGTTAAATCTCTTCCCTATGCTAAATTTCTCTCTTCCTGCCATTCTCCGTTTACAACGCCAGGCGAAGGAGCCTCTTTCCTTTGGCCAGATTGATTGTAGAAACAAACTCCTCGCTGTATCAAGGTTTGCTAGCCGCTTTATAAAAATCAGAACTCGCCTGGCGATTATAGTCCTTGGCTCTCACCAAGTGGAGCCTAAAAAAAAAACATACTTTTCCTTGTCATGTTTCAAAAGAGGCTGCCAAGACAGATAAAAGTGTCACCTCTCCCTGGAGGTCAGGAAGATCTGATGCTCTTAATTACACACTTAGTGAGGTTTTTTTTTTTTACTTCCAGATGTTACCTACAGTTGCTTCCATTTGGGCCCCCCACCCAAAAGGGATCTAAGGGAGACCTTTCGTCTCCATAACAACTTGGAGAGCATGAATAATTCAGCTGGCTTTACAAGGACTTGTTTATTTATGGGCTGTCTTAATTACAGCAAAGGAGAAATTCCAAATGACAGTGACAGTTGCTTCTCTTATTGCCTATCAGGGATGGAAGCCTGGCTGTTCCGTTGTTGCTTTCGCAGAAAATATCGGCTTAAACAAGAAGCAAGCTGTGGAGTTTTTTTAAAAAAATCAGGGATAGGCAAGACCTACAGCCCTGCTTGTTCTGCGGTGATTTCAAGGAACAGCCTTATAAGTCCAATTTTCAAGTTTACTCTGTGCCGTTTCTACATAGGTCTGAGGGTGATGATGGTTGGTAGCCACCCAGAGTTTCCCTGGGGTAAGATGAGTGGCCAATAAGTTTAATAAATGATTGATGGAGAGAGAGAGAGGCTGGATAGATGGATAGGTAAAAAGATAGGTGGATGGATGGATGGGTGAGGGATAGATGGATGGATGGATGGATGGATAAAAAGGTAGGTGGATGAATGGATGGGAGAGATAGATAGATAGATAGATAGATAGATAGATAGATAGATAGATAGATAGATAGATAGATAGATAGATAGATAGATGGATGGCTAGGTGAATAGATGGATAGATAGTTGATAATGTCTCACTTCACAACAGAAATGTTGGACTCAATTGTGGTCATAAGATAGATGGATGGATGGATGGATGGATGGATGGATGGATGGATGGATAAAAAGGTAGGTGGATGAATGGATGGAAGCGATAGATAGATAGATAGATAGATAGATAGATAGATAGATAGATAGATAGATAGATGAGGGATAGATAGATGGATGGATGGATGGATGGAAGAGATAGATGGATGGATGGATGGATGGATGGATGGATGGATGGATGGATGGATGGATAAATGGATAGGTAAAAAAATAGGTGTATGGATGGATGGGTGAGGAATAGATGGATGGATAGATGGATAGATAGATAGATAGATAGATAGATAGATAGATAGATAGATGGCTAGGTGAATAGATGGATAGATAGTTGACAATGTCTCACTTCACAACAGAAATTGACTCAATTGTGGTCATAAGTCAAGGACTACCTGTACACCTAGTTTTTGTTGCTCAGGAAGACATTTTTTTTAGAAAAAGAAAAAGAAAAGGAAAAAGGAAAAAGGAAAAAAAAAGGAAAGACGGATACCCAGAGGCTTCATTTCTTCTCCTGAAGGGAGGATGCAAATCCAGGCCGGATTTCATTAGCGCATGTTCCTATTATTTGTACACAGGGATATTTACATAAATCTCATCTGCCGTGCAGTGTGTATGGATTGCCAGCTGGAGTTTGCATAGCACCGTCCTGGGTTTCCCTGAAATTGCTTTCCTGTGTTTTGTTAAGAGGGTTGGTGAAAGAACCTTTCCTCCAGGGGGAAAGCTGTTATCTAAGCTTTTCATTTCTGAGCAATCTTGGTCGGGAAGTGGAATCTCATAACTCAACAAGCAAGCACCTAGCCAGGGTGAAAGCAGTCATTTATCAGAGGCACTCAAAGCCTCATTTCAGACTAAGCAAACAAATAAAACAGAGCCAGACAATCAAGACTAAGTTTGCTGGGAGCTCTTTGGTTTTCCCAGAGTTGTTTGTCAACTCAGGTGAATGGGGGAAAAGTGGGGGGAACGTCAGAAAGCCTATTGCCAGAAGGAGGGCACTCTGCACGGAGGAAAGGACAGCTTTGATCTGGTGTTCTTTGAGTGGAGATGGAGAGAGAGGGAGGGAAGGAGGGAGGGAGGAACTACGAAAGTCAATGACATATTAATTTGCTTTGACAGGAAGGAAGGAAGGAAGGAAGGAGGGAGGGAGGGAGACAGGGAGGGAGGAGGGAAGGGGAGAAATAGAGAGAGGAAGGAAGGGGGAAAATGTAAGGAGGGAGAGGAGATATAGAGAAAGAGAAGGATGGGAGGAAGGAAGGAAGGAAGGAGGGAGGGAGAGAGGAAGGAAGGAAAGAAGGAAGGAGGGAGGAGGGAAAGGGAGAAATAGAGAGAGGGAGGAAGGAAGGAAGGAAGGAAGGAAGGAAGGAAGGAAGGAAGGAGGGAGAGAAGAGGGAAGAGGGAAGGGGAGAAATAGAGAGAGGAAGGAAGGGTAGAAATGTAAGGAGGGAGAGGAGATATAGAGAAAGAGAAGGGAGGGAGGGAAGAAGGAAGGAAGGAAGGAGGGAGAGAGGAAGGAAGGAAAGAAAGAAAGAAGGGAGGAGGGAGGGAGGAGAGAGAGGGAGAAATAGAGAGAGGGAGGAAGGAAGGAAGGGAAGGAGGAGAGGAGATATAGAGAAAGACAGAAGGAAGGGAAGAAGGGAGGGAGGGAAGGAAGGAAGAACAGAAGAAAAAGGAGGGAGGGAGGGAGGAACAGAAGGAGAAGGAGGGAGGGAGTTACCCTAGTTGGGTAATGCTGGGTAATGAAACATCTGCAAAAAAAGAACCAAACTCAGAAAGCACCAAGGACTCCACAGTTCAACTCTGAGCTACACTCTCTTCTAATCTGTGATCTGCTTGGTGCGTAAAAAGCAGATACTGTCTAAATCAGGTGGGTAGAAGCCTTGACAATGATGAACTGCTGAGCCCCTCCAGACATACTGGCCTCAAGGTGGATTTGAAGTTCCCAAGAGTTTTGGGCATCACCTCTGAAACCAGTTCTGCTGCAAAGGCAGGGTTGATGTTGGGCAGAAGGATACTCCAGAACATTAACAGTGTTAAGGTTCCAAGTAATACACCCATAGCAAGCAAAACTCCGAGGCAGGTAGATTCCTCAAAGAATAGCTTTATTGGACATATCATATTGGCACAGATCTGGTGAAAACCGACTCTGAAGGTTCCTGCGGTTTTCACCTAATTAAAAGTAAAAGTTTTCCCTCAACACCAAACAATCAATCACATGGTCCAGTCATGGCTCCATCTGGTTGCCTGGTGACATTGCTCCTCCTTCGTCTGATTAGGTGTGAGAATGTCCTTGGTTCCCAAGAGAAAGTATTTTGTTTTGGCTACAAAGTCCCACCTATCTCAAATCCCCCCTCCATATCTCTCAGCTCCAGTGTGGCAACACTGAAGCTCCAAGATGGCTTCGGTCAGGTCAGCTTCAGGGTTGACAAACAGGGTTGTCTACCTGTCTTGGTCCCCCAACTCCAGACTCTTAGTCTGTCTCTCATTTTAGTTTGGCCATGAGAATGGAATCTTCTGCAACTTCCATGCATGATTTCCTTTTATGACTATGCTCCTGAACAAGAAACCTAGTGAAACAATGACATCACCCAACATGCCTACCCAGATCTCCTTCACACCATCCAAGTTGTCATGTTAATCATGATTCCAATCTCCAGAAATGGGCTGTTATTCATCATCCACCTGAAATATTAGAAGAGAAAAGAGGTAGGCCAGAAGATTGCTTAAAATAAAAGGTAAAGGTTCCCCTTGAACATATGTGCTAGTCGTTCCCAACTCTAGGGGGCAGTGCTCATCTCCGTTTCAAAGCCGAAGAGCCAGCACTGTCTGAAGACGTCTCTGTGGTCATGTGGCTGGCATGACTCAACACCAAAGGTGCACAGAACGCTGTTCCCTTCCCACCAAAGGTGGTCCCTATTTTTTCTACTTGCATTTTTTACGTGCTTTCGAACTTCTAGGTTGGCAGAAGCTGGGACAAGTCACGAGAGCTCACCCCGTTACGCGGCACTAGGGATTCGAACCACTGAACTGCCAACCTTTTGATCGACAAACTCAACGTCTTAGCCACTGAGCCACCGCATCCCTTTGCTTAAAATGCCCACCGTTAAATGCTTCCTTTTCCTTGGTGACTCGGCCTAAGGGTGAGATGTTTGGAAACTGCTCTTCACGACGCGCTAATGGCCGACCCTCAGTACATACAGCTGTAGAGCATGCAAATGCGGCAAACATCCTCGGCTGTGTAATATTTACGTTACCAACAACAGCCCGAAATAAAATCTCGGCAACTTTGCAAACTCTTCTGAACAAAAAGACTTCAGCGATGGATCTTGCGCTACGGAAATGCCGTCTGTTCACTGAAGCTCTGGTGGCTTCTCACCGGCTTCTCTTTCACACACCGGTGGAGGAGCCATGTTGGTGTCAGGAGTTCACAACTGGGTGTGCCTCCTTATCATCACAGCTGTGACTCTCGTGGGGATGACTGGAAATGGGTTCATTTTTATTTCAGACTGCTGCGATCGGATCCGAAGCAAAACACAGACGGGTTCAGACCTCCTGTTGATGTCCCTCAGCCTAACTCGGTTTATTTTCCTTGGAATCACACTCGGCTTCCATTGTATTAGCTTCCTGGATATTAATCAACCCCAAGACGCTGGAAGCGTCACCATTTTCTTCTGGACTTTTTTCAATGCCATCACCTTGTGGATTACCACCTGCCTTGGAGTCTTTTACTGTGTGAAAATTGTCAACTTCACCCAGCCCTTTCTCGTGAAAATGAAGCTGAGGATTTCCAACGTGGTTCCCCATTTGCTCGTCGCGGTGATGCTGGTTTCCTTGATCTCGGCTCTTCCTTTCTTCTGGATTGAGGATCATACCCAATTTTATAACAACACAGAGAGTATACACGAGATGATGCCCCAGATGTTCCTCTTCAGCATGCTGTATATTCTAGGGACTTTTCCGTCGTTTCTCATATTTTTAATTTCCTCTGGTTTTTTAATTTACTCCCTTGTGCACCACACAAAGAGGATGCAGAACAATTCACTTGGTTTTAGAGATCAAAGGATGGACGTTCATCTGAAGACCACTAAAATCCTGACCTCTTTCCTTATCCTCTATGCCGCAACCTTTGTAGCGGAAATCTCGATGACCTTTTCCCCCAGTCCCTGGGCGTCAGTTATGTCCAACATGGTGGTTAGTTCATATAATTCCGGACACACCATTGCTTTGATTGTTATGAATTCCAAACTAAGAGAACGACTGAGCAAGATGTTTCAGTGTCTGAGAAAACAGACATGAAGGATTGATATGTATAACAATTGTAATAATTTGAACATTTTTTTACTTAAGTAAAAAAAGAAAAGAAAATTGAAACAATATATGATTATGATTTATAAACAAAAATTACTTAATTGGTGTTATATAAATGATATGGTTTAATAGATAGAATTCAGGATAATTGGAAAATTGCATTAAATAGCCTTATTTGAACTAAGAACTATGTTTAAATGTTAAATTGTTATATTTTTAAGATTAAAGATAAGATTTAAATTTGATAAAGTAATAATGGAATAAGGATTTAATGAGTATCATGAAATATAAATACGTTTGAACTATACTGAAATGTATTATGAGTTATTAATTGAATTAAGATTTAAGGTGGGTTAATAGAAGGGTAATTGTTTTGATTAAGTAAATATGTGTTAATTATTTAAAGATGGTATTATTTATTTTATTTATTTATTTATATTTGATTTCTATACCGCCCTACTCCCGAAGGACTCAGGGCGGTGCACAGACAAACAATAAAATACATACATACAAAATTTAAAAGTGGAATTAAAATCAAATTAAATAGTTTTGGCCCAGACAAATTAAAACCCTAATCAATTTAAAACCAATTTTAAAATTTGAATATATAAAATACTAAAAAATATTAAACAATTAAAAATCTTTTATAAAAGAGGGAGAAAATTAGTTGAACATGTGATTTAAGATTAAGAAATAAGTGTTATGGCAAAATAGAATAGATAAAATTTTGTTTAAAATGGCTAAAAATTGAACAAATTGATGACCGGATCAAAGCTCTGTTCTGAAAAGATGTAATTTGTATGTTTGGAAAAAAAAAAAAACTTTTTGCAGAAAAAAAGACATGAAGGATTGAGCTCAGACTGAAATCACACTTAACTCTTGCTCAAACATGCACATAGTTGAAAAAGCATCTTGGATGAGTAGCAAAACGTCTTCAAAGGAAAACCAGAAAGTCCAGTTGCCTCTTGAAAAAGCACCTTCGGGACAACCAGGACCTGGATGACTGAGAATCTCCATAGACATTCTTGCTCAAATGATTGCACTGATGATGTTACCTAGCAGGGTAATGAAATGCCCACAAGGAAACAACCAAGTTCAGAGAGCACCAAAGACCCCACAGCTTATGGATGGAATTAACATTGATGACAACTCAAGAACCGCTAATTCTGTTGCAGCTACTCTATGATGGCTCACTATGAATTCAACTTGATGCCATTTTCCCAGCCCAAAATTTCAAATGGGACTTGTGGCTGTAAGATAGTCTTCGTCCATGCCACCTCTTGTTCTGATTCACACAAAATCCATTGAGTGTGTTTTGCCTTGAAGTTAAAATTTTCCCAATAGATTTTAGGCGCAGCGATTGTTTTTCAGTATTTGTTTTTAGTCTGCTGCGCCACCAAGGCTCTCACCAAGAATCTTCCCCATGTCTTCGAAATACACCGATTCCTCTTTATCTTTTATTCTTAGAGTTAATCTATTCATTTCCGCACAGTCTAACATCTTTTTGATTACTTCACCTTCTGACGGGATTTTCTCTGTCTTCCAATTTTGCGCAAATACAATTCTTGCTGCTATTGTTATGTGTATGATTAGATACATAACTTCTTTGCTATATCTCTCTGGCAAAATACCCAATAATAAAAGGCAGGGTATACTTTAGAGCAGGGGCGGGTTCTACTTACCTTTACTACTGGTTTGCAACGGGATTGTGCGCACGCGCTTGCTTTGCTCGCACACGCACCTTGCTTCTGCGCATTGACAGATTGCTTCTTATGATGTCAGGGTCAGTGGGCAGAGCCTCCTGCTGGTTTTACTACCAGTTCTATAGAACTGGTCCGAACCAGGGGCAACCCACCACTGCTTCAGAGATGGTATTCAGCCGGTTCGGACCAGTTCAGGCGAACCAGTAGCAAAAATGGCGGGTTCTATTTATGTATGTTTTTGAGGCTGGGCGCATGCGCGGAAGGCTGTGCACATGTGTGGAAGTGGCGCGTGCATTCACATTTGCGAACCAGTAGGGAAAGTAAGTGAATATTAACCCTGGTATACTTCTAAATACAGCTCTCAGAAAATTCTTGCCATTAAAATGGACGTTTATATGGATTGAAATAGGACAGTTCACTGTGTCTTTACTCCAGTTTGTTCTAATGGTTAAGACACCAGACTAGAAACTGGGAGACTGTGAGTTCTAGTCTCACCTTAGGCATGAAAGCCCAGTTGGGCTTTTCATGATTTTTATATTTTATTTGGGCCAATCACCAGGAGACGTTGAGTTCTAGTTCCGCCTCAGGCATGAAAACCAGCTCTCAGCCACTCTCTCTCAGCCCATCCCACCTCACAGAGTTGTTGCTGTGGGATAAATAGGAGGAGGAAGGATTATTAGATATTTTCACTACCTTGATTTGTTTATAAAAATAATAAAGGCAGGAAAAAATAGCCAGGTAAAATAAAACATATAAAAATAATAAAATCAAATAAAAATCAAATACTTCTTTTCTTATTCAGCACCTATTTCATTTCATTTATTAAATTTTTTTTAATTGAAAAGTTTTATAAGAAATACAAACAATTTTCTCCCCCCACCCTTTCCCCCTCCCCCATAATAGAAAATGTACATTTTCTTTTCTTTTTTTTTTTTTATTGCAAAAGTTTTACAATTACATTTTCACCCCTTTTTTCACCCCCCCACCTCCCTCCCCAAACTTCCCATCCTCCCTAACCCTCCCTAACCCTCCCCCCCCCAGACTTCCCTATTACATACTCATAACTAATAACACTAATATATAAACCTGAACCCATCCCTCCCCCTATATAATTTTTCCTCTTTGTCTCTTTACATTAAAATATTTCTAATACATTATTTTCAAATAAAAGCTATTTGATACTTTCTAGTTTGGTATTTGTTCTGAACATATTCTATCCACCTTTTCCATTCCCATTCATAAGTCTCTTGTGAACAATCTTTTAAATACGCTGAAATCTTCGCCATCTCTGCAAAACTAGCCATCTTCAAAGTCCATTCCTCGATAGTAGGCAAAGCTTCATTCTTCCAATATTTACCTATCAACAATCTTGCTGCTGTTATCATATACAATATTAGTTTTATTTCACCCCGTGTAAAACCCTTAACTATACCCAATAAAAACAATTGTGGAGAAAATTGAATTTTTTTCTTCAAAACATTCTGCATGACCCACCAAATTTTTATCCAAAAAGCCTTAACTTTCCTACAGGTCCACCATACATGATAATACGTAGCATCCAAACATTCGCATCTCCAACATTTTGGCTGAACATTAGGGTACATACATGACAACTTTTTAGGATCCAAATGCCATCTATAAAACATTTTATAAAAATTTTCCCTCAAATTCTGCGACTGTGTGAACTTAACATTCTGAACCCAAATTTTTTCCCATGTTTCCAACATCACTGGTTCTTCAAAATTTTGTGCCCACTTAATCATACAATCTTTAACTAATTCAGTTTCTGAGTCCCTTTCTAACAAAACATTATAAAGCCTTTTAATATGCATTGGACCTTTCTCTCTTATATGTCTAACTAATTCTTCCTCATGCAGTATAATACCAGTTTTTTGGTCCTCTTTCCATCTCAATTGTAATTGATTATATTGTAACCAGGTTAAATTAATCCCTTCGTCCAACAGTGTCTGCAATGTCTTCAGCTGCCATCTGCCCGCATCTGTAAAAAGAACCTCTTTGTATAAAACCCCCCCGAGTGACATTATATTTGTATTCCACAAGGTATGACCAAGATCCAGCCATAGCGGTATTTTATAATCCCATTTGAGTCGGTGCTTCTTCCAAACTCTCATCAAAGAATCTCTGAGTATATGACTTTTAAATACTTTATCAACTTTATCATCATAAAATAAGTAAGCATGCCATCCAAATTCAAGATCAAAACTTTCTGCATTCAATATTCCAGCCTTCTTATTTCCAAACCAATCGCTTGTTAAAGTTAAAGCTGCTGCATCATAATATAACTGTAGGTTTGGGAGTTTAAGACCTCCTCTTTCTGGAACATCTTGCATAATTTTCAATTTCACTCTCGGCTTTTTCTCGTTCCAGACAAACTTATTCACGCCAGACTGCCAGACTTTCAATTGTTTATCACTTTTAAGCACCGGAATCATTTGAAACAAAAACAGAAATCTTGGCAAAATATTCATCTTAACTGCTGCTATTCTTCCAAGTAAAGACAGTTGCAGCTTTTTCCAAGTCTCCATGTCTTTCTGAACCTCTCGCCACAACACCTCATAATTATTTTGAAACAATTTCATATTTGATTCTGCAACCTGAACTCCAAGATATTTTACCTTAGGTACAATTTCAAAACCTGCCCTCCTTTCAAGCTCATGTTTACGATCTTGTGTCATATTCTTAACTATCATTTTAGTCTTTTTTGAATTCAGTCTAAAACCTGAAACTCTACCATAGTCTTGTATAATGTCGTTCATCAGGATTGTTGATTCCATTGGTTGTGATAGGGTAACAACCAGATCATCTGCAAATGCCTTTATTCTATAATCCTCTTGCCTTATCACTATGCCTTTCAGAATTTTTGAGTCCCGTATTGTATTTAGCAAGACTTCCAATGTTAAAATAAATAAAAGTGGGGACAACGGACATCCCTGTCTTGTTCCTTTTTCAATTTTAAACTCTGTCGTCAAACTTCCATTAATAATAATCTGTGCTTTTTGCTCTTGATAAATTGCTGAGATCGCCTGTATAAATTGGTCCCCAAAGCCCATCTTTTTTAAAGTCTTTAGTAGAAAATTCCAATCCACTCTATCAAAGGCCTTCTCTGCATCCAAAAAAACCAGCACTGCAGAAATCTGTTTATTCTTATCAAGATATTCCAATAAGTCTATTACTTGCCTTACATTGTCCTTCATGTATCTGCCCTCAATAAATCCCGCTTGGTCCTCATGAATCACTTTTTGGATTACTGGCATCAACCTGTTGGCTAATACCTTCGCATAAATTTTATAGTCTGTGTTCAAAAGAGATATTGGTCTGTAGTTCTCTGGTTTTTTAGGACCAACTTGTTCCTTTGGTATCAAAGATATATAAGCAGTTGTCCAAGATGGGGGTATTCTACCCCCTTGTTGAATATTGCAAAATAAATCTCTAAGTTGTCCCACCATTTCAGCTTGTAAAGTTTTGTAATACACTGCAGTCAAACCATCCGTGCCAGGAGCTTTGGCTGTTTTTAGCTGCTTAATTGCTGCTATTATCTCCTCCTCTGTTATAGGATAATTCATTCTTTCCTTTTGTTGATCAGTAATTTTTGTAACTCTCTTATCCTTTAAATATTTTTCTATAAGTCCATTCTGCACCTCTTCTTTGGCATATAATTTAGTATAATAATCCACAAAAGCTTCTTTAATTAATTTTTGTTGAAAAATTTCTTTCCCTCCAATGTCAATACTATCAATAGTCTGTATACTTTGTTTTTTCCTCAGTGTGTAAGCCAACCATCTGCCCGGTTTGTTAGCGTTGCAAAATGTATTATGCTTCGCGTATTGTAAACTTGTTGCAACTTGTTCTGCCATAAGCATTTGAAATTGGTCTTTCAAAAGTTTTATAGCGCTTCGTATTCTTTCATCTGTTGGGTTTTTAATAAGTAACTGTTCTTTATTTTTTATTTCCATTTCCAACTCAGATCTTTTCTTTTGTCGGAACAGTCTATGTTTAGAATTCATGTAGATAAGTACCCCTCTCATATAAGCTTTACTTGCGTCCCAAACAATTTCAATTGGAGTACCTTTATTCAAATTTATTTCAAAAAATTCTTTCAAATGCTTTTTAAGTTCTATTGTATTTTTTTCATATCTAAACAAGTTCTCATTTAATCTCCAAGAACGTCTCTCAACCTTATCCATCTCAATTTCTATCCATACAGGGCTATGGTCCGTCAAAGTTCTTGGAAAAATCTTTGTTCTTTTTGTCTTAACAAGTAGATCATTTGACAACAGGATAAAATCAATCCTAGAAAAGGATCTATGTCTATCGGAAAAGAAAGTGTAATCCAATTCATTTGGATTATGTATTCTCCAAACATCTTTTAGTTCCATATCTTCTTTCATATCAAAAAAGGTCTGCGGTAGTCTAATTCTAGACTTTGCCAAGCTCTTTTTATCTAATTTAGAATCAATTACTCCATTCCAATCTCCCATAAGTAAAATAGATCTATAGTCCCATTGCAATATTTTAGTATGTAACATCTTGTAAAAATAATCCTGTTGTTGGTTGGGAGCATAAATTCCAATCAAAAGAATTTGACCGTTTGCAGTGAGCAATTCAATTGCTACAAACCTACCATCTTGATCTACTTCTATAACTTTTGCTGTTAATTTTTTATTTACATAAATAACCACACCATTCTTTTTCTGCGAAGTTGAAGATATATAATGTGCTCCTAATTTTGAGTTTATCAAATATTTTTGATCTTGAGTTGTAATATGCGTTTCTTGTAAACATATTATATCATTATTAAATTGTTTCAAATATGTAAATAATTTCTTCCTTTTCTGTGCTGAATTCAACCCATTAACATTCCAAGATAGACACTTAAGGGTCATCAGCCTGTTTCTGGAGCGCAGAGCAAAATATTTAAAGTTCATCCAAGAGCTTCGATCTTGCTCCTCCCATAGCTCCACTCTCTTGTGGGGTACTCTTAGCTGCCTTCTTGTCTTGTCTTTCCTGTTGTTGTTGTTGCTTTTGTTTAAGTAACTTGGATTGAGCTCTAGTTATACGTTGATCTTTAACTTCAGTCAACTGAATCAAATCCAAAATTGGAGAAGAATCCAACAAGGGCTCACTCAGAAAACCTCCTTCTGCACCTTGCACTTCTAATTCCTGCTTAGACTGTTCTTCCAATTGCCTCTCTTCACTCTCCTTAATCTCCAAAACTGTAGATGTACGTGGAGATGGTGTTCTTTCCTTAAGAATAGTACTATAAAAATGTTGTGCCTTCTCCACGGTATTCAACCGATATCCTTCTCCCTTATATCTAAAAATTATCCCAGCTGGTGCATCCCACCGGAAGGGTATCTGTAAGTCTTTCAATTCCTTAACAAGAAAACCAAATTCCTTTCTAGCTTTCAGCATTTTAGGAGGTAATTCTTTAAAAATTACAAGTCGTGAGCCCCCCACTTGTACAGAGGTGTGAAAAGATTTTTGGAGGATTTCATTTCTAATTTCTCTCTCAGTAAAGTATATGACCACATCTCTAGGCAGTTGTCTTTGTCTGGCCACCCAAGAGTTCACTCTGTAGATTTTATCTATTTTATGAAATACCAAATCAGGATTAACTTGTAAAATCTTAGCCAGGGCTTCAGAGCAAACTTGTCTCAAGTCCTGTCTCTCCTCCTCTCGAATTCCCCGAAGCCGTATGGCAAATTCCATCGCCCGGAATTGTATCATGACAATCTCATCTTCAATTCTCTGCATTTTATTGTCAACTTCATCAATTTTATAGTCATTATCTTTCATCCTAACATTAACTTCTGATTTGAATTCTTCAAGTTTAAAATCAACTTTCCCAATAAAATTTGCCAGGCCAGACGCCACTTCTGATATTTTTTTGGTCACCATATTTTGATTCTGTTTCACCATGTCTTTAACTTCATTAATTTCCTGCAAAAATTCCTCATGTGATTTTTGAAGTTTATAATCTATTTCCTGTTGAGATTCATGAAATTTGTCATCCAAAGTTTTAGAAATAAATTCTTTTAAATCTCCCACATCAAGTTCTTTTTTCTGAGTTTGTAGCTGTTGAGCAGGGGGAAGTTGCGTTTGATGTTTATGTGTGGGGGATCCCCCCCCTGATGCCTTCCCTTCCTGCTTCTTTGAAGCCATCGTGCCACGTAAGCTAGTTTTTCTGAAGAGGGAAGTTCTTTTTCCTTTCCCTCTTCCACAGAAACTTCTAAAAAAGTCCCCCAGATTTAATCAAGTAAAACTGAAGTAAAGCAAAGTCAAATTTTAGCAAAAAAAATTTTTTTTCTTTAAGTAGAACAACTTTGTAGCAACTTTTCAACTTTGTAACAAAGCAGGGAGGCTTCACAAATCCACTTTCACTAGCTCGTTAACTCAAATGCTGGACGCCATATTTTTTCAAATCACTTTCACTCGCTCACTTTCTCTTTGATTTAAAAAAGTCAATAAAGCACTAATACTTGCAATTTTCAGGTTTCTGGATTCAAGTTGATATTTCCGCTATTTGTTAGAATTAGTTCCTCTCACTTTAAAAGTTTGCTGCTATCGGCTTGTTCTGCTGAAGGCAGAATCGTCCCACGCCGCCCGGAGTCTCCGCAGGTTGGAAGGGAGCCGCTCCTGTTTTCACCCCCAGAAGCAATTCCCTGGGGGGGTTACAGGGGCTCAACCTGTACCCTGCTATCTCTGCTCCTGCAATCTTCAAGATTTCGGAGTTTTCGAGCCGCTCCTCGTTCGCGGGGCGGCTCTACAGGCGGCGGGGCTGGCGGTCTTTAAAAAATCACCGCCGTCGCCGAAGCTCGCAAACCGGAAGTCTACATTTTCTTATACATAATAAATCCTACATATACATGTTTCCCTTAAAGAAAGCATTAAAATAAGACATTTTAATTACATTCGGAGTTGCTCTTCTTCTCTTTCTTCCCTCATTCCACAACAAACCTTCTTCTTCTCCTCCTTTCTTTCCCTTCCCTCCCTCCTCTTTTCTCCTACTTTCTCCTTCCTCCTCATCCTACTTCCTTTTCCTTTCCCCCATTTCTCTCTTCTTTTCCCTCTTCTTACCTTCACTCCTACTCCTGTCCCCTTCCCTTCCTCCTCTCCTTTCTTCCATTCCTCTCCCTCCCTCTCCTCTTCCTACCCTCTCCTCCTCTCTCTTTTCTAACTTCTTTGCTGTGAAATATTCTCCTCCTTTAGTATCTGAGCAACTCCTGTATTCATACTTTCTTTCATTTTCTTTTCAGATTTATTCTATCTATCTGCATTTATTAAATTTTTATACCGCCCTTCTCCTGAAGGACTCAGGGCGGTGAACAGCCAGGATTAAAATACATACAATATGAAAATTAAAATAATTTAAAACATAATTAAATCAATTTGGCTTCCCCAATTTAAAACCCCTTACCCATAAAATTAACCAATTAAAAATTTTAAGTCAGCCCGGCTTGCTGAAATAGAAAAGTCTTCAGAGCCCGACGGAAAGTACGGAGGTCCGGGATCAGTCGTATCCCTGGGGGTAGCTCATTCCAGAGGGCAGGTGCCCCCACAGAGAAGGCTCTCCCCCTGGGGGCCGCCAGTTGACATTGCTTGACTGACGGCACCCTAAGGAGACCCTCTCTGTGGGAGCGCATTGGCCGGTGGGAGGTTATCAGTGGCAGAAGGTGGTCTTGTAGATACCCAGGCCCTAAGCCATGGAGCGCTTTAAAGATGAGAACCAGTACCTTGAAGCACACCCAGAAGACCACCGGAAGCCAGTGCAGCTCGTGCAGGAGAGGTGTTACATGGGAGCGCCGTGTCGCCCCCATAATCACCCGCGCGGCTGCATTCTGGATCAGTTGGAGCCTCCGGGTGCTCCTCAAGGGGAGCCCCATGTAGAGAGCATTACAGTAGTAGTAAACCTATCTCTGCTATCTGTATGCCTTAGGCTTTTCACTTGGAGGAAATATTAAGGCCTGCCTGCACCTTAATTTCAACACTGTTGTTTTTTGGTTTTACAATCTCTTTAGTGTTTTAACTGTAATATTTATTTATTTATATTTTGAATGGTAAGACACACAAAGCCTTAGATTGAGATGGGCGGCTATAGAAATCGAATAAATACCTAAATAAATTGCAGTTGAAATGGAATTCCGAAGTCCCCGTCTATCTTGTTCCATCAAATTCTGCAAACCCGAAAGACAAACACAACATGGTTTACGAGGGATGTAATCAAACATGAGCATCAACGATGTGTCATCTACTGTGCCCACCACCCTTTCATGGCTAAGACGGGACGAGAACTGTGCCCTCCACTCTGCCACTGCCCTCCTCCCAGTTGTGTCCCAGGTCTTTTAAAAAATTTTATTAATGACTTGGATGCCGAGATGGGAGGGACGGTTATCAAATCTTCAAATTTGATAGCCAGAGCCTTGGAGGATAGAAATACAATTGAAAGTGATGTTGATAGATTAGAGCGATGGACTAAAAGCAGCAGAATGAAATTTAACAGAGGGAAATGTAAAGCTATAAACGGAGGCTGTATAAATCAAACGCATAAATATAGGACGGGGAAAACATTTGGCTCTTTAATAGCAGGTGTGAAAAATGCCCTGGGACGGTGGCTGATCATGGATTGAATTTGAATCAGTGGAGTGATGTGATTTGTAGAAAGAAAGAAGAAAGGAAGAAAAGGAAAGAAAGGAAGGAGGGGGGGGAAGGAAGGAAGGAAGGAAGGAAGGAGGAAAGGGATAGGGGAAGGGGAAGAAAGGAAGGAAGGAAAAGGAAGGAAGGGGAAGGGAAGGAAGGGGAGGGGAAGGGGAAGGGGAAGGGGAAGGGGAAGGAGAAGGAGAAGGAGAAGGAGAAGGAGAAGGAGAAGGAGAAGGAGAAGGAGAAGGAGAAGGAGAAGGAGAAGGAGAAGGAGAAGGAAGGGGAAGGATAGGAGAGGAAAGGAAAGGAAAGGAAGGGAAGGAGAAGGAGAAGGGGAAGGGGAAGGAGAAGGAAGGAAGGGGAAGGAAAGGAAGGGAAGGAGAAGGAGAAGGGGAAGGGGAAAGGGAAGGAAGGAAGGGGAAGGATAGGAAAGGAAGGGGAAGTAGAAGGAAGGAAGGGGAAGGATAGGAAGGCAAGGGAAGGGGAAGGGGAAGGAAGGAAGGGGAAGGATAGGAAAGGAAGGGGAAGGAGAAGGAGAAGGAGAAGGGGAAGGGGAAGGGGGATCATGTGATCACCTTTTGCAATCTTCTGACAAGCAAAGTCAATGAGACTCACTTAACAGAGTCACCTTGTAGGGGAGATGTGGGCATAACAAACCAACAAACAAACCATACCATGTTTACCCGAAAATAAGACCCTGTCTTATATTTTTTTGAACCCCGAAATAAGTGATTGGCCTTATTTTCGGGGAGGTCTTATTATTTTGGGGCACGTGGAGGAAACCAGAGGAAATGAAGGGGACCGGCTGCGCATGTGTTTAAATATTTTTGGGGAGGACTTATTTTCAGAGGGGATTATTTTAGTGCATGCACTCAAAAGTCCACTTGGGCTTATTATCAGGGGATGTCTTTTTTTTGGGGGGGGGGGAACAGGGTATTACTAACTTAGCAACTGAAGTGATTGACTTAACAACTGCATCACGAAAGGTCGCAAAATGGGGGCAAAACTCACTGAGCAACTGCTTAGCAATGGAAATGTTGGGCTCCATCATGGCCTTAAGTCGAGGACTACCTGTACTATGTCTCTCAGTGCCTCTCACCTTAGCTAAAATGCCCTGTTCCAAAGAGGTATTTGGACAGTCAGTTGTCTGAAATGGTATAGAGGACTTTCTGCTTGAGCAAGGGGTTGGACTAGAAGATCTCCAAGGTCCCTTCCCGCTCTGTTCTGATTCTAAATAAGAGGGAACGACATGAAACATGATGAACCAACCCACTGGAACCGAGCAGAGGCCTACATGCCCAGAAACCGTGGCTTAATCTGTCCTCCCCGCCTTTATAATAATCAATTACTGGCCTTCATACATCCCTAACCACCAAAGCATGAACTGCCCATTGAACCCAATCAGAGAAAGCAATGTTATTTTATTCAGCACCTGTTTGAAAGCATACAAGAAGGGAAGATGTGCCAAGGAATGGAGAAACTGAAATCTGATACTCAGGAGGAGAATGTAAACTAGGAAGGGCAAATGTGAGAAGGGCAGGTGTGTTCATTGGCATCAAAACCGCAACGAAATGATATCCGGTATTTGCATTCTCTCTAAAACAAAAACTGGAATAACACACATACAGAGTATCAATTTCCACTAACTTTCTGGTTGAGAGGAAAGGCAAAGTCGGAGAACGAGGCCTATCATCCATCATAAGAAGGAATATTTGTATCTGGTCAAATGGATGGGTTTTATATATATAGGCATCCCATTCACAAAACGGCCAGTTCTCCATGCGATCTCTGAAGGAAGTCAACGGAAGAACGTTTGAGGGACCACCAAGAAGATCTGATCCTTGGAGGAGAGAGAGAGAGAGAAGAAAGGGGGGTTTCAACCTCACCATGTCCCCGCTTCTTCAAACCATCTTCCAGGTTGCGATCACAGCCCACAGCTCCGTGGGTATGATTGCAAGTGCGTTTATTGTGGTTGCCGGCTACTCAACGTGGCTGAAAGGAGAAAAAATACCTACTTGTGAAGTCATCCTGATGTGCCTCAGTTCGTCTCGGATTCTCCTACAGGGAACCATCCTGCACTGCACATTTTCTTCAACGTTATATCTGCGGAATGTCCTCAAGATACAGTCAGTTCTCCTGGTGTTGTCCAGCACAGCTTGTCTGTGGTTCGCCGCCTGCCTCAGTGTCTTCTACTGCGCCAAAATTGCCACTTTCACTCACCGGTACTTTGTCCTGGTGAAGCTGAGGATCGCAGAGATGGTTCCGATGTTTCTGGTGGGGTCAGCGGCGGTTTCTTTGATTTCCTGCCTCCCTTTCATCTGGATGGATGACAACATCCTGCTCTGCAACTCCACCGGGAGCCATCTGAAAAACCTCACCGTGGAGAACCACATGAGAAGCATCTCCTACCTCAAAGCCTTCTCCATATATCTCACTTGGGCCGTACTTCCGCTTCTGCTTTTCGTGGCCTCATCCACATTGTTAATTGCGTCTCTGTGGAGACACACCGAGCAGATGAGGCAGAGCACCATGGGTTTGAAGGACCCAAGGACCAAGGCACACGTCGAGGCCATCAAATCCCTAATCTCGTTCCTAATACTCTACATCTGCAGCTTTGTAGCTGACGTACTGCTTGGGATTCCTTCCTGCAGAGCTAGACATGAATGGAAAAGGAACATCTGTTTGCTGGTGATTGCCGTGTGCCCTTCCGTGCACTCCGTTCTGTTAATTTTCTTTAATTTCAGACTGAAGGTGGTGCTCAAAAACATCCTGCTTTACCTAGCGTGCCTTCAGAAAAAAAGACTACCAGTAAGCCCTCGACTTACAACCATTCATTTAGTGACTTTCATTTAGCGTTGAAAAAAGAACCAGTTTTTCACACTTAGGACCACTGTGGCAACCCCCATGATCGCGTGTTCAAAATCTGGATGCTTTGGCTTGGAAACCATTTCTGGACTTTATGCTTGAGGTGGGGGGAAAAAAATGAACCTTTGATTTTGGGTTTTATCGATTAGATCGGTTTGTTTTGATAGAAATGGCTAGTTTATACTATTAGATAAAAGTAAAAAGTTGAGGTTTGATGTTTATTATCACTGGAAGAAGAGACCGGACTGCCATCTGTCAGAAATGGTGTAGGGTTGCTGGGGGGGGGGGGGTTGGACTAAATGACCTAAAAGGTCCCTTCCCAACGCTGTTAATCTGTATCTATTATTTATTTTATTTTATTTATTTATTAATGAGATTTATATGCCGCCGGCATATCTTCAGCCGGACTCAGGGCGGCTCCCAACAGTAAAAAAACATCTAATGAAAAAGTTAAAAAGAAATTAAATCCAAATCTCATAATTTAACAGTTAAAAGTGCAATTAAGACTAAGAAGTTAAAAATTAAAACCCCATCAGTCCAGGCCAGCCAAATGAAACAGCCACATTTTGGACCGGACTCAAGAGACTTATGTATGGGAGTGGAAGAAATGGATAGATTATGTGCAGAATAAATATCAAACTAGGAAGTATCAGATAGCTTTTAGCTGAATGTTGTGTAGAAATGTATAGCATATAGGGGGTAAAATAGCTTATTGTTATGTAGAAATGTATAATACACAGGGGGTAGAATAGTTGAATGTTATGTAGAAATGTATAGTACACGGGGTAGAATAGATGGGCGGTAAAGTATGATATAATATGATTTGGATTTGGATTTCATCTTGGGGAAGTCATGGGGGGAGGGGAGGGTTAGGGAGGGTTAAGGAGGGAAGGGGGGGGAAATGGGAAAATTTATATCTGTAAAACTTTTTCAATAAAAAAAGAAACAGCCACGTTTTCAGGTCGGGACAGAAAGAGCGGAGGTCGGGGGCCACCCGGAGTTCCAGGGGCAGTTGAGTCCAAAGGATAGGTGCGCCCACAGAGAAAGCTCTCCCCCTGGGGGTCGCCAGCCGACACTCTCTGGCCGACGGCACCCTGAGGAGACCCTCTCTGTGGGAACGCATCTATTATCTTAGTTTACTGCAACAAACAAAGAGATTTGGAAGTCAGTGCCTTTTCTTTCCTTTTCCCTCTTTCCCTACACTTTTCCCCTTCCCTTCTCCCTTCGCTATTTTCCGACTATTTTCTTTTTTGTATTTTATATTACAAACTAATTTTAAAAAATCCGGATGCTTGGCAACTGGCCTGTATTGCAGTGTCCCAGGGTCATGTGATCCCCTTTGGTGACATTCTGACAAAGTCAATGGGGAAGCCCGACTCGCTTAACAACCGTGGAAAGAAAAGTCGTAAAATGGGGCAAAATTCACTTAACAACTGTCTTGCTTATCTTGGAACTCAGTTGTGGTCATAAGTTGTGGACTATCTAATATTCCTAAGACTTTTCTGAAGAAAGATAAAACAGAAGGGATTGCTCTTACCTTGAATCTATATATATAAAAGCGAAATACCACTCACGCATTAATCACGAAATCTCCAGAACTTTAAAGCCTACAAACTTGAAATTTGCCACGTATGTTCTTCTTGGTGCTCACTAAGAAAGAATTTTTCGAAATGACCATCAGAGCATTAGCATTTCTTATATTATTATAACACACTCTGACATTTCTGTGGGGCAAGGCTGAGGGAGAGAAGGGGAGAGGAGAGGCTTCTGTGGGGCAAGCCTCACGGAGAGAAAGGGCTAGAAAGCCTGAGGGAGAGAAGGGGAGAGGATAGGAGACATTTCTGTGGGGCAAGGCTGAGGGAGAGAAGGGGAGGGAAGAGGCTTCTGTGGGGCAAGCCTCATGGAGAGAAAGGGCTAGAAAGCCTGAGGGAGAGAAGGGGAGAGGATAGGAGACATTTCTGTGGGGCAAGGCTGAGGGAGAGAAGGGGAGAGGAGAGGCTTCTGTGGGGCAAGCCTCATGGAGAGAAGGGGCTAGAAAGCCCGAGGGAGAGAAGGGGAGAGGATAGGAGACATTTCTGTGGGGCAAGGCTGAGGGAGAGAAGGGGAGAGGAGAGGTTTCTGTGGGGCAAGCCTCATGGAGAGAAGGGGCTAGAAAGCCCGAGGGAGAGAAGGGGAGAGGATAGGAGACATTTCTGTGGGGCAAGGCTGAGGGAGAGAAGGAGAGAGGAGAGGCTTCTGTGGGGCAAGCCTCACAGAGAGAAGGGGCTAGAAAGCCTGAGGGAGAGAAGGGGATAGGATAGGAGACGTTTCTGTGGGGCAAGGCTGATGGAGAGAAGAGGATACGATAGGGGAGGATTCAAGCTGTAAGTGTTGATTTATCAAGCCCGATCACATAGTTTCGTAGTGAAACACAGGGATCCAGCTAGTACTTATATATCCACATTTTATTCTCCTGGTGCATGTCTCTAGGCGCTTTCTCAATTACTCCTACGAAATGCACTTTTGTAAATGACTGAATTAAAAAAAAATTGAATTGACTCTCTTAATGATTGAATAAAATTAAAGCTGCTGTTAAGATATAAATAGCCATATAATTGTACATATGCGTAACTTTGAGAGGGCAGAGTCCAATCAAAGCTTCGTAATTTAAATCAGCTCACGATGGATTATTTTGCTTTTTTTTTTTTTTAAAGTCATGTTTGATTTTGGTTTTGATTGGGAGAATCAATGAAATGAGTTTGGAAATGATGCTTTCATAGAGGATACATGATCCGGGCTGGGTTTTCTGGTTTGAAATTTACAAAGGGTCCAGCAGAGGCCAAAATTTACAGTCGTGATTTTATCTTTTGTGCAGCAGAGAACCACAAAAGCTTTAGAAATAATATTTGTGCCAAGCTATTTTTCTTCTCCAGAGGGAACGAGAGTCTCAGAACTCATCAGCAAAACTCTAAATGAGATGGCACCAGTTGCAAGATTTTTCTGTACAGTACATCTTTGCTTCCATTTTGGTAGTTGTCCAAATATTTATAAACCGGTTTGGGTAGATCTATCAGCAGGGCCAGAAGGCTGCTGCCCAAATCCCACCCCTGGCTGGCCCCGCCCACCCCTCCTCACCCCTCCCAGGGGTCTCCACACAGCCCATTTTGGATGCAGGTAAATGCAGGGCGCGCGTGGAGGCTCGGGGAGTGGGAAAAACAGGCCTACAGGAAGTTTGGGAAGGCTGGAAACGGGCCTGTTTCCAGCCTCCAGAGGCCCTCCGGAGCTTGGGGAGGCCGTTTTCGCCCTCCTGGAGGCTCGAGAAAAGCCTCCGGAGCCTGGGGAGGGCAAAAACGCCCCCTCCATCATAGTGCAGGAGGCCGACTAGGCCCCACCCACCCATGGCCACGCCCAGCAACCCAGCAACCGGGCAGAGAACCCCTTGCTAAAAATTTTTGAAGCCCACCCCTGCCCAAGGGGAACATTTTTCTCTGCCGTTTGGGCTCTATTCTGGTGGGTGAGAACAGGTTGAAGGTGATTTGATCTGATTCAATCTGATGATCTCATGACATTGGCGTAGAAACCAGCCCAACCGCTACCTACTTGGTCTCCTAAAAATGTTCTTCAATTTGCCACAACCTGCAAGTGAGACTCTTGACAGATTAACCATCGTTGCATGCAAAAAACTCACCTGGTTTAGGTTTAGGTTTAGGTTTATTTGATTTGTATACCGCCCTACTCCCGAAGGACTCAGGGCGGTGAACAGCCAACAATAAAATACATAAATACAAAAAATTTAAAAACCAGATAAAATCAAATTAAATCAATTTGGCCCAGACAGATTAAAACACCCCAATAATTTAAAAACAGATTAAAATTTACATATTTAAAAAGGGAAGAGATTAGGCCAAGCCCGCCTGATGGAATAAAAAGGTCTTCACAGCACGGCGGAAGGAGCGCAGATCCGGGATCCTCCGTATCTCCGGGGGGAGCTCATTCCAGATGGTAGGTGCCCCCACAGAGAAGGCTCTCCCCCTAGGGGCCGCCAGTCGGCACTGTTTGGCTGACGGCACCCAGAGGAGTCCCTCTCTATGAGAGCGTACTGGCCGGTGGGAGGCTATTGGTGGTAGTAGGCGGTCCCGTAAATAACCAGGTCCTAAGCCACCTGGTGATTTTTTTTTTCATTCCGTAGCCAGATTTTGGTTTCCAGCCAATTATTCTCCAATATTGTTACCGGCTTCCTTCTGCAAGGACTCAAGGAGATGTTAATAACATTAAGTGAGCTGCAGACAATGATTAAGTTAGCTGCCAGGCTGGCCTCCTGCACAGTTTTGACTGGCCATTAGTTAAGGGGCTGCTGGAGGGATTATTTGACAGATTTCCAAAGTGTCATGATTTTCTCATTAGAAGAAGGAGGGCACGGTTACTGCAGACTGCTGTGTGTCAAAATACATGCAATCAAATCGGGTCAGCGTAACGGAAGTTTTTTCTGTCTCTATCATAAAACCGAGGCAGATACTTTTCTTAGTAGGACATATGTAGGATAGCGGCTGCAGATTTACAATGCTAACCTAATAATAGGCATGGGATAAAATGGGTTTTAGTATTTAATACGGTATCTGAAGGCAGGACGAGAAGCAACGGATGGAAACTAATCAAGGAGAAGACCAACCTAGAACTAAGGAGAAATTTCCTGACAATGAGAACAATTAATCGGTGGAACGACTTGCCTCAAAGAGCTCTGGTGGCATAGGTAGTCTTCTGCATAGGGGTTGCTGGGTGGGTGTGGCCATGGTTGGCGTGGCCTAGTCAGCCTCCTGCAGCATGGTGGGGAGGGGGATTTGCCCTCCCCGGGTTCCGGAGGCTTTCCTCAAGCTTCCAGGAGGGTGAGAAACTGTCCCACGTACAAGAATGCACCAGAAGACATACAGATGTGAGTGTTTGTCATTGTATCCAGTCTGGATTCTCTCCTGTTGCTAGTAATTCTGCTTTATTAAACGCACCCCCTAAAACTACCACTCATGTATTAGGCTGTGCCTCACAATATTGCCAAGGAGGTTTTTTTCCCTTCGAAATATTTTTCTGCCTCTGGTTTAATTCTTTTCTGCTTTCTTTATAGGCCCGCCTCTCTAATTCTTTCCTCTTGATTTCCTCCCTCTCCCAGAGAAAACTTCACTTTTTCTGGTTGCTTTCTTTCAAACTCAGCTCTCTCTCTCGCTCTTCCTTTCTCCCTCCCTCCCTCTCTCTCCTTCTCTCCCTCCCCCTCTCCCTGTTTCTCTCCTTCTCTCCTTCTCTCTCCCTCTCTCCCTCCCTTCCCCTTCCCCTTCCCCTCTCCCTCCTCTCCTCTCTCCACCTCCCCCCTCCCCCTCTCTCCTTCTGTCTCCCTCTCTCCCTCCCCTCCCCTCTTCTTCCTCCTTCTCCTCCTCTCCCTCTCTCCTTCTCCCTCCCTCCCTCACTCTATTTTCCCCTCCCTCTCTCCTCTTCTCCTTCTCTCCCTCCCCCTCCCTCCCTCTCCCTCTTCCTCCCTCCCCCTCCTTCTCTCTTTCTCTCTCCTTCTCTCCCTCCCCCTCTCCCTGTTTCTCTCCTTCTCTCCTTCTCTCCTTCTCTCCTTCTCTCCTTCTTTCCTTCTTTCCTTCTCTCCTCTCCCTCCCTCCCCCCTCTCTCCTTCTGTCTCCCTCTCTCCCTCCCCTCCCCTCTTCTTCCTCCTTCTCCTCCTCTCCCTCTCCTTCTCCCTCTCTCCCTCTATTCCCACTCCCTCTCTCCTCCCTCTCTCCTTCTCTCCATCCCCCTCCCTCTCTCCCCTCTTTCTCCTTCTATCTCCCTCCCTCCCCCTCCTTCTCTCCTTCTCCCCCCTCTTCTCTCTCTCTCTCTCCCCCCCACCCTCTCCCTTTCCCACCCTTCCCCTTCCTTCTCTCTCATTTGTAACTCAGGGTTGAAGTGAAAGGCCCTTGGTGTCTGCAAGAAAGGACTCCACAATGTAACCCTGAGCTACAAAATATTCTCTTCATTGGATCCATGAAGAGAATGGGTCAAATGGTATGGTTTCCCCATCCACCCCTGCTGTCCTCCCAGGATGCCTCATAATGCTCCATTACAATTTCTACCTCAGACTCTTTTTTTTTTTAATTTCCCAAGATTGTCGTGCGCCTCCAAGCATTTTGAAGCATTCTTTGCAAGAGGCTGATAATTCTGGAGACAACCCTCCCCTCCCCGAGCAAATTGAAGTCCTAATTCAGCCAGAGGTGAGGCAGCCTCTCCCTGGCTTAAATCCTCATCTGTGCCTGAATTAGATTTTAAGAAGGTTTCCCTGCCTTCTGCTATTTTTCTTCTCCAGTTAGCTGTTTATCTAATGGCTTTCTTTTTCTCAGCCAGCGTTCATCACTCCAACCCACCGACTGAGCCACTGTACAATAAAATTACTAGCTATTAAAGAACAGAAATAAAATAACCACGTTAAATCACAACATACAGGCACTGATAAAAAAACCCAAAAACAACCATGTTTAAAATACTGTGCAATAAAATCATCCGAAAACAGACTGGAATAAAAAGAACTGTGAATTTCTCAAAGAGATGGACTGGTTTTTTGTTTTTTGTTTTAGTTGAACAGGGCTCCCCTTAATTTTTGTGCTACTTTCATGCAATTCCATCCAATTAATTTTTTTAAAAAAAATCAAAATTGACCAATCTAGTTGATATTACTGCCTTCCTTCTTCCTTCCTTTGCTGTGCTTTTTCTCGCTTTCTTGAATTTTTAATTAAATTTTATTGTAGTGTAAAATACACATGAGAATAAAAGATCTGAATGGAGAGGGAGAAAAAAAACATCAAGAAAAATTGCTGACAGGGCAAGCCACTACTATATAAAAAGAGAGCAAACTCCTCTTCCTTTCAGCTGAAGATGTTACCTCGTTGGGTAATGAGAAAATCACCAAGCTCAGAGAGCAACAAGGAACCCACGGTTCAATCCTGAGCTATAAAAGTTTTCTTCTTTCAAAGTAGTGGCACTGAAACAAATTCCAAGAAGAGTGAGAGATTTGAGAAAAGAATATCAATTTCTCACAAAATGTTTGATAAAGAGAGGAATAAATTTTAGATGGTTGATTCCAGAAGGAAAATTGGTGAACTGGGAAAAACAAAGATACAGGCCAGATTCAGTAGAGAAAGCAGAGTTATTTTATAAACAATACATAGATGTCCAAGAGGAAGGAAGGTTGAGAGAAGAAAAAGGGGATGAACAACAGGAGGAGAAGAAAGAACAGACAAGAGAGACAACGAACGAACAAGAAGAGAGAGCGTTAAGAGAAGGAGCAAGGGCAAAAGAAATTAAGGAACTAAGAGAGATAAGAATGGCTAGATCAACAAAGCAAATAAATAAATATGAAATGGAAGAAGAAATTAAAATAATACTGTTAAATATAAATGGATTAAACTCGGCAATAAAGAGAAGAAAAATATTCAATAAATTAGAGAAGTTAAAATTAGAAATTATATGTTTATAAGAAGTGCATATTAGAAAGCAACATAATTTTTTTTTTGGAGCGAATAAAACTAGGGACATTGTATACAACTTTGGCTGGTCAAAGCAAAAGAGGAGTAGTATTTTACATCAAACAGACAGTACAATCCAAACAAATTTAGGAGGATGAGGAAGGAAGAATATTAATGGTAGAAATTGTAATGAACTATAAAAAAATATTACTTGTGGGTATATATGCTCCAAATGAAAATCAAAAGTTTTCTTCTTTCCATTTTTGCACATATACGGTTCAGTCAATCCTTGGTGTATTTTCTCAAGTCAAAGGGGGAAAAAAAACAGGACTAGAGGAGAATATTTGTAGCTCAGGATTCAAATGAGGTGTTCTTGGTGCTCCCTGAGCTTGGTTGTTTTCTTACACATGTTTCATTACCCAAATTTGGTAACATCATCAGTGCTACCGTGTTTCCCCGAAAATAAGACCTCCCCGGATTATAAACTCAATCGGGCTTTTGAGCACATGGGCTAAAATAAGCCCTCCCTGAAAATATTTAAATGCATGCACAGCCGGTCCCTGCCATTTCCTCTGGTTAGGGTTAGGGAGACAGAGCTGGAAATCAGGTAAGATGGCAAGAGGAGCCCCGTCTTGCTCCACGTGCCCCAAAATAATAAGACCTCCTCGAAAATAAGGCCAAGCTCTTATTTCGGGGTTTAGAAATATAAGACAGGGTCTTATTTTCAGGGAAACATGGTAAAAAGGATGGGGAAGGAGGAGGAGGAGGACGACGACTATGGGGTCCTTGGTGCACTTTGAGCTTGGTTGACTTCTTGCAGATATTCCATTACTCAAATTTGGTAACACTATCAGTGCTGGAGGAGGAGGAGGAGGAGGAGGAGGAGGAGGAGGAGGAGGAGGAGGAGGAGGAGGACGACTATGGGGTCCTTGGTGCACTTTGAGCTTGGTTGTCTTCTTGCAGATATTCCATTACTCAAATTTGGTAACACTATCAGTGCTAGAGGAGGAGGAGGAGGAGGAGGAGGAGGAGGAGGAGGACTATGGGGTCCTTGGTACACTTTGAGCTTGGTTGTCTTCTTGCAGTAATGGAATATGGAAGTACTTCTTGCAGTAATGGAATATGGAAGTACTTCTTGCAGTAATGGAATATCTGGAATATCCTTGGTGCTCTCTGAGCTTGGTTGTCTGCTTGCAGATATTCCATTACCCAAATTTGGTAACACTATCAGTGCTAGAGGAGGAGGAGGAGGAGGAGGAGGAGGAGGAGGAGGAGGAGGAGGAGGAGGAGGAGGAGGAGGAGGAGGAGGAGGAGGACTATGGGGTCCTTGGTGCACTTTGAGCTTGGTTGTCTTCTTGCAGTAATGGAATATGGAAGTACTTCTTGCAGTAATGGAATATGGAAGTACTTCTTGCAGTAATGGAATATCTGGAATATCCTTGGTGCTCTCTGAGCTTGGTTGTCTGCTTGCAGATATTCCATTACCCAAATTTGGTAACACTATCAGTGCTAGAGGAGGAGGAGGAGGAAGAGGAGGAGGAGGAGGAGGAGATTGTGTGATTCTTGGTGCTCTCTGAGCTTTCTTGCAGATGTTTCATTACCCAAATTTGGTAACATCATCAGTGCTAGAAAGGAGAGGAGGAGGAAGAGGAGGAGGTGGTGGTGGTGGAGGAAGAGGAGGGGAGGATTGTGGGGTCCTTGGTGCTCTCTGAGCTTTGTTGTCTTCTTACAGACGTTTCATTACCTAATTAGGTGACATCAGAGCTAGAAGGGAGTGGAACTAACATTGTTAAATCCAGCTTGATCATTTAATGTTTTACTTAATGGCCATATCACTAGTGATGGACTTAAGGAGGCTCATTATGAGCTACAGTGGTGCAGTGGTTAGAGTGCAGTATTGCAGGCTACTTCTGCTGCCTGCCGGCTGCCTGCAATTTGACAGTTTGGATCTCACCAGGCTCAAGATTGACTCAGCCTTCCATCCTTTCGAAGTGGGTAAAATGAGGACCCAGATTGTTGGAGGCAATAGGCTGACTCTGTAAACCGCTTAGAGAGGACTATAAAGCACTACAAAGCAATATATAAGTTTAAGTGCTATTGCTATAGTGCTAAGGTCAGATCAAAAAACTATGGTCTTTGATAGAATTTGCCTCAATTTCCTCCGCTGATAACGATATCCGGGAAAAGGTAGCAGTTGCCTTCTCCTCTTGTGAATGTTATCCTTACAAAGATGTTTTACAGCCTCACCCAACTGTCCCTGTGGCAGTAGGTTAGCACTGGAGACAGGCTGTATGTCATCGCAACGAGGCCGTAAAAAACGCTACCGAAGTGCCTGTGTAGAAAATGGTTTTAGTGGATAAATGTTCTATAGGTAGGCTGAAGATAACAGGGATTCAGACCGTGATGATCTTTTCATTTTTGAAGTAGGTGTATCCGAGAACGGAATTGCCACCACGAAGATGTCTGTAAATCTGTGGAGTGAGCAGTCATTTCATCACTCGAGTCTCTATTTCGCTGGGTTTTGCCTTGAACTCTTAAAAATACAGCCTGGAGCACCGATCTGAGTTTTACTTCATTAGGGTAATAGAGAGGTGAACTTGATGACCTGGTTGTGGCCGGATTGGGCCAACGTCGTACATCACTCTTTTGTTCCTTCCTCTGTTGCTGACTGAGAAATATAAATTCTTCAGCAGTGTGCTGCAGCTGCCCCCCAAAAACCAATGCAGTCCTAGGCTGTATCAAGAGATCATTGTAGGTTTTAGAAAGAACCATCATGATCATACACCCCTCAGTATCAAGGATGCAGCTGCAGAGGTGGTCAACAGTATTAAGTATCTGGAGGTGCAGATAACTAACAATCTGAACTGGTCTCTCCACATACCATCCTTAGTGAAGCGTGCAAACCAGCATCTGCATTTCCCGCATCGGATAAGGAGAGCACATCTTTCTCTTTCTGCCCTGGCCACTTTTTACAGAGGCACAATTGAGAGCATTTTAACAAACTGCATTCCTGTTTGGTTTGGCGGCCACAGCGCCTCAGATAGAAAGTCCCCACAGAGAGTGGTGAGGACAGTGGAGAAGATTATAGGAAGCTCGCTTCCCATTATTCAGGATACTGTGTATAAGCGCTATGTTCTTAGAGCTCAAGGCATTGTTAGAGACCCCATACATCCACTTTATGGTCTGTTTCTGTTGCTCCTTACTGGGAGGAGGTTTTGAAGTATGTCTAGAAGGACTACCAGATTCTGTAACAGCTTTGTTCCCCATGCCATCTGTCTAGTAAACTCGCAAGATTTGTTTTTCTTGCCATGTACATGTATACATCCGAACTAGACTGTGTTGTTCCTCTCTGTCGTATATGTGGATATATATGCTCCCCTTGAAGTGCACCCGGAAGCTCCAACTGGTCCAGAATGCAGCCGCGTGAGTAATTATGGGAGCAACATGGCGCTCACATGTAACACCTCTTCTACGCAAGCTGCACTGGCTTCCGGTGGCCTTCCGAATGTGCTTCAAGGTGTTGGTTCTTATCTTTAAAGTGCTCCATGGCTTAGGACCTGAGTACTTACGAGACCACCTGCTGCAACCGATAACCTCCCACCAACCCATACGCTCTCACAGAGTAGGCCTACTCATAGTACCATCATTAAAACAATGTCGTCTAGTAGTTCCAAGGGAGAGAGCCTTGGAGTAGGTGCTTGTGGGGGCACCTACTCTTTGGAACAAAATACCCCAGATCTTCACACTTTCTGACGTGCCCTGAAGACCTTTCTGTTTCAACAAGCAGGGCTAGCATAAACATCTAAATTCTATGCCAAGGTCTTGCAGATACACCAAGTTGACTCAATTTATTATTTACTGTTTATAAATTAATTAATTAATTAATTAATTATTATATGTATATGAAATCTTAATCTGTTCACCGCCCTGAGTCCTTCGGGAGAAGGGCGGTATAGAAATTCAATAAATAAATAAATAAATAAATAAATAAATAAATAAATAAATAGACCCACAGTCACGCAGCTGGCTGTCATGCCTAAGGCTGGCCTCGAACTGACGATTCCTCCTTGGCAAACACCTTAAACAAATAGACCGGCTAATAATCAGAAACGATCAGGAAATCAGCTCAAATCAACCCAATCATAAGAATGATGTAGAGCCGATGATATATGAATAAATCCTCCCTGCACAGTGTAGTAGAACAAAGGGTGCAGTTACGGGGCTGAGACTCACCCAAAGAACACGCGTGCCCTTTGCTTCCTTGTCAAAACATGCGGTCCTACCACCCTCTGAAATCTGTAATAATTTAACCACCGAGCAGTTATGACAGGTGATGAATTGAGCGCAAGGAGCTAGTTCTCAGCGTGCTATTAATCTTAAACCACCATGCAAAGGGACAGGATGAGCAATCTGTACCAGTTAACGGATGTTGTAAGGCTCTCATTATTGAGACAGCAGAGAAAGGTCATTGTGCTGCTAAAAAGCAGGAACGAGTAGATTTAGCGGGATTGATGAAAGAGTCGGATGCTCTGTGTTTATTTTCAACGGGCCCCAAACAACAACACTGAATGAAATCTATGCAAACACCATAAATAACTGGCTTGATGGAGTGAAGACGGGGATCTTGGCTTTTTTTTCTTCCCTTTTCATTATTTTTCGGCTTCCTTTAGTCCGTTGACTGATTATGGACCATCAAGTCAACGTTGATTCTTGGCAAACACGCAAATAGATGTCAGATTAGATTAGAGTTGGAAGGGACCTTGTAGGTCATCTTTATCTTCTTTATCTTTATTTGATTTATATACCGCCCTACTGCCGAAGGACTCAGGGCGGTGAACAGCCAAACGATAAAATACATAAATACAAAATTTAAAAACAAAATAAAACCGAATTAAACAATTTGGCCCAGACAGATTTAAAACACCCCAATCATTTAAAAACAGATTAAAATTTTCATCTTAAAAAGAAAAAGGGAAAAGATTAGGCCAGGCCCGCCTGGTGGAATAAAAAGGTCTTGAGAGCACGGCGGAAGGTGCGCAGATCCGGGATCCTCCGTATCTCCGGTGGGAGCTCATTCCAGATAGTAGGTGCCCCCACAGGGAAGGCTCTCCCCCTAGGGGCCGCCAGTTGACATTGTTTGGCCGACGGCACCCAGAGGAGCCCCTCTCTATGAGACCATACCGGCCGGTGGGAGGCTTTGGTGGTAGTAGGTGGTCCCATAAATAACCAGGTCCTAAGCCATGGAGTGCTCTAAAGGTGGTAACCAAAACCTTGAAGTGTACCCGGAAGACCACCGGAAGCCAGTGACCGTGTGTAAGGAGTCCCGATCCAGAAAGGGACGCAACTGGCGAATCAGGCGAACCTGATGAAAAATTCTCCCAGTCACGCCCGTCAAATACTCTTCTAAAGACAGCCGTGAATCCAGGAGGATGCCCAAGTTGTGAGACCTCTCCGTGGGGGCCAATGATTCACCCCCAATAGTCAGTGATGGCGCCAACTGACTATATCGGGACATCGGAAACCACAGCCACTCGGTCTTGGATGGGTTGAGCCTGAGCCTATTCCTCCCCATCCAGATCCTCATGGCCTCCAGGCACCGGGACGAGGCATCTAGTCCAAACGCCCACCCACCCAAGCAGGAGACCCTACACCATATCCGACAAATGGCAGTCCGGTCTCTTCTTGAAAACTTCCAGTGATGAAGCTCCCACAATTTCCGAATGCAACTTTTGTTCCATTGGTCGATTGCTCTCACTGTCAGAAAATTTCTCCTTATTTCTAGGTGGAATCTCTCCTTGTTCACTTTCCATCCCTTATTCCTTGTCTGACCTTCAGGTGTTTTGCAGAATAGCTTGACCCCTTCCTCTCTGTGGCAGCCCCTCAAATATTGGAAGACTGCTATCAGTCAAATGGTTGTCCAGTCTCTCTCTCTCTTTTTTTTTGAAAGCCTCCAGTGATGGAGCCTCCTCAACTTCTGAAGGCAACCTATTGCACTGATTGATTGTTCTCACTATTAGGAAATTTCTCCTTAGTTCTAGGTTGGTTCTCTCCTTGGTTAGTTTCCATCCATTGTTTTTTTTTTCTTGCTTTTTGGTGCTTTGGAAAATAATTTAGAATAGAATAGAATAACAAAGTTGGAAGGGACCTTGGAGGTCTTCTAGTCCAACCCCCTGCTTAGGCAGGAAATCCCATAGCATTTCAGGCAAATGGTTATCCAATCTCTTCTTAAAAACCTCCAGTGTTAGAGCAGTCACAACTTCTGGAGGCAAGTTGTTCCACTGGTTAATTGTTCTAACTGGCAGGAAATTTGCACTATCGGTTCTCCAAACCGCTCAAAATTTCCGCTACCGGTTCTCCAGAACCTGTCAGAACCTGCTGGATTTCAATTGCCTGCTTTTAATGTACACAATTTGCAGTTAACTCAGCCTCCAGTTCATCTCTCAGAGGTTTTCCGAACACCGATTTTCATATTCAAATGAAAGCAAAATTCTCCCCCGTTTTTCATCGTGACGGCCTATATGATCATCCTGTTTGCCAAGGGCCTGAATCTTTTTATGAGTTTACAGATCAGCACATTACATTTATAGTTCTCCAGGGGAGTGAAAAGCCATCTTTCTGTTTATCAATGGATTTATCTTTATTTATTTATTTTTTTAAAGTGATATCCCATATATTTGCTTGATAACAACTCTTAAGGAAATGGACCATCAGTGGGAATGGGAAACTGACGGCACGATACTGCATAATAAATATTATTTAAAGGGGGGGCAGTGATTTATTAACAGTCTGGGAAATGGAAAACACACTGTTTCACAAGCTGCAGATACTTATGATCAGAGGTGGTATTCAGCCGGTTCAGACCGGTTCGGGAAAACCGGTAGCAAAAAATCACAGATGGGCCTGCCCGTTCATCCCGGCTCTATGCTGTCCTACTTAAGCATGTTTTCGAAGCCAGGCACATGCACAGAAGGTGCGTGCTCACATTTGCGAACCGATAGGGAAAGTAAGTGAATCCCACCCCTGCAGTGGTGGGTTGCTACCGGTTCGCGCCGGATTGGGTGAACTGGTAGCGGCGGGAGGTTCCTCCCATCCACCTGGATGCTTCTGCAGATGTGCAGATATGCAGAAGTGAGCACCCGCATGTGCATGAGCGAACTGGTAGCGACAGGGTTTGGAACCCACCCCTGCACCCCTGCTTACGATTCTTTCGCTGATTATGAATGCAAAGTGAGTACAAATTTCTTCGCCTGAGCTATCAGGGTGAACGTAAGTGGTTTGTCTGTCTCTTTCTCTTTCAATTTTAGGCATTAATTGCACCGCCTCAATTCTCCTCTCTATATTTGCTTCTCAGCTGGAAGTTGCAGGAATGATGAAAAGGCTTCGATTGGATGTCTGCGCTTTTCCATTAGCTAAAAAGAAAAGCGAACATTATATTTTAAAAAAGAAAATATGCAGCTCCTTGAAGTTAAAATACCTTCGGAGATCTAGATATGGGCCAGCCGCCTAAGCGATTCAAAATCTCCTTTAGCATTTACCGTAGAAGATTTAACGTGCTCTTTACAAAATAATAAGCCAATAAAGGAACAATTAATATAGGGGGGGGGGTCTTTGGTGCTTTCCGAGTTTTGGTTATTTGGTTGCAAGATGTTTCATTCTCTAAAAAAACGAAAAATGGTTTGGGTAACGAAACGTTGGCAAGCGAATAACGAAGACCAAAGAATCATGGACCTCATCCACTTCTGCCTCACTACAGGTAGTCCTTGACTTACAACCATTCGTTTAGCGACCGTTCAAAGTTACAATGGCATGGGAAAAAGTGACTTATGACTGTTTTTCACAGTCATAACCTTTGCAGCATCCCCATGGTCATGTGATCAAAATTCGGGCATTTATTTATTTATTTATTTATTTATTTATTTATTTATTTATTTATTTATTTTTATCTGTCAAACAAAATTTACAAATTTGAACGAACAAAGTGAAAAAAAACCCTAAAATATGACAGGGGTGATAGGCACATTAGTGCACTTATGCATGCACCCCACCCCCCTTATGTTAGAAGGTAGAAGGCAGAAGCTTGTCCACCCCAAAGATAAAACAGCCAGACACAAACTGAAGGACGTGGTATATGCAGTACAATGCAGTGAGCCATGTGCAGATCTGTACATTGGGGAAACAAAACAACCACTTCATAAACGCATGCCACAACATAGGAGAACAAACCCATCAGGATAAGATTCAGCAGTCCATCTGCATTTAAAAGTCACAGGCTACTTTTTTGAAGACAGCAAAGTCCACATTTTGGACAAAGAGGACCTCTAGTTTGAAAGAGGGGTCAAAGAGGCCGTCAACTGCGTTCTCTTCGCCGATGATGTAAAACTATTTAACGCCACCGACAATGCTGCTACCCTTCAAAAAGACCTTGACTTTGTGTCGGAATGGTCAAACAATTGGCAACTGCAAATCTCAACCAACAAATGCTCTGTCTTACACATTGGCAAAAAGAAGCAGAACACAAAATACAAGCTGAGTGGACACGACCGTGTAGACGATCCTCACTCTGTCAAGGACATTGGAGTACTCATAACTAATGATCTAAGTGCCAAAGCCCACTGTAACAACATTGCCAAAAAGGCATTAAGAGTTGTAAACCTAATCTTGCATAGCTTCTTCTCCGGTAATATCCCACTACTAACCAGTGCATACAAAACATTTGCTAGACCATTTCTCGAATACAGCTCATCCTTCTGGAACCCACATTACACATCGGACATTAATACAATTGAACGTGTCCAGAAATATTTCACAAGAAGAGTCCTCCACTCCTCTGCTCGCAACAAAATACCCTATGCCACCAGGCTTGAAATTCTGGGCTTAGAAAATTTAGAATTACGCCGCCTTCGGTATGACCTAAGTGTAACTCATAAAATTATCTGCTACAATGTCCTACCTGTCAATGACAATTTTTTTTTTTTAATTTGATTTATATGCCGCCCTTCTCCGGAGACTCAGGGCGGCTTACAATGCGTTAAGCGATAGCCTTCATACTTTTGTATATTTATACAAAGTCAGCTTATTGCCCCCACAAACTGGGTCCTCATTTAACCTACCTTAGAAAGGATGGAAGGCTGAGTCAACCTTGAGCCTGGTAAGATTCGAACCTGCAGTAATTGCAGGCAGCTGTGTTAATAACAGGGTGCTTTAAACCACTGTACTACCAAGGCTCCTTCAGCTTCAACCACACAATAATTACAAACTTAAAGTGAACCGCTCCAAACTCGATTGCAGAAAATATGACTTCAGCAACAGAGTGGTCAATACCTGGAATGCACTACCTGACTGTGTGGTTTCATCCCAAAACCCCCAAAATTTTAACCTAAGACTGTCTACTCTTGACCTCACCCCTTTCCTAAAAGGTTTGTAAGGGGCATGCATAAGTGCACCAGCGTGCCTTCCATCCCTGTCCTAATGTTTCCTCTATTTGTACATATTTTATGTATCCAATCCATGTTTATCCTTATTACCTAATATGTTCTTGACAAATAAATAAATAAAATAAAATTTATTTATTTATTTATTTATTTATTTATTTATTTATTTATTTATTTATTTAATTAATTTTATTTCTATACCACCCTTCTCCCAAAGGACTCAGGGCGGTGTACAGCCTGATTAAAAGCACAAAGACAGACAAAATTTAAAAATAATTAAAATTATTAAATAATTGGCTCAATTATAAAACCCCCAAATTTAAAATCCCACAATTAAAACCAATTAAAATCTTTACATTGGTAGCCTGGCCTGGGGGAACAACAAGGTTCTGAGGGCACAGCGAAATACACGGAGATCGGAGATCTTACGCATTTCTGGGGGCAGTTCATTCCAAAGGGCTGGGGCTCCCACAGAGAAGGCCCTCCCCCTGGGTGTCGCCAGCCGACATAATTTGGCCGATGGCACCCTGAGGAGACCCTCTCTGTGGGAGCGGACAGGCCGGTGGGAGGCTACTGGTGGCAGAAGACGGTCTCGAAGGTACCCAGGTCAAATGCCATGGAGCGCTTTAAAGGTGGTAACCAACACCTTGAATCACACCCGGAAGACCACTGGGAGCCAGTGCAGCTCGTGCAGGAGGGGTGTCACGTAACCACCCACGCGGCCGCATTCTGGACCAGTTGGAGCCTCCAGGTGCTTTTCAAGGGGAGCCCCATGTAGAGAGCATTACAGTAGTCCAGTCGGGAGGTGACAAGGGCGTGAGTGACCGTGCTCAAGGTGTCACGATCCAGAAAGGGCTGCAACTGATTATAAATAATATCATCTATCTCCAGTCTACAACACAGTCCTTTCAGTAGTTCCAAGAAGGCTCCACACTCATTTGCACCACCCAGGTGACCCTCAGGACACAGATAAACCTCCAGGTGACCTTAACAACTCTCTGAAAGAATGCAAAATGACCAGCTGTCTGCAAGGAGCGTCAATCCTTCCATTCCCCACCAGCCAGTCAGAGCTGAAAAAATCTTCTTGGGCGAGAAGCAAAACATCTTCAAAGAAAAACCAGAAAGTCCAGTTGCCACTTGAAAAAGCACCTTTGGGACACCCTGATGTTGGGAAAGACTGAAGGAAAAGGAGAAGGGGGACAACAGAGGATGGGATGGTTAGAGAGTGTCACTGACGCAATGAATGTCAATTTGGGCAAACTGCAGGAGGCAGTGGGCGACGGGGAATCTGGCGTGCTGTGGTCCATGGGATCGCAAAGAGTTGGACACAGCTTAGCAACTGAATGACAAAACTAGAATACCTAATTATACAGACTCTTGCCTTTTGCTAAAGTTGATCTCCCTAACCTTGGAGGAATAGCAATAGCACTTAGACTCTCTCTAAGTGGTTTACAGAGTTAGCCTATTGCCCCCAACAATCTGGGTCTTCATTTGACCCACCTCGGAAGGATGGAAGGCTGAGTCAACCTTCAGCCTGGTGAGATTTGAACTGCCAAATTCAAGTCAGCCGGCAGTCAGCAGAAGTAGCCTGCAGTACTGCAGTCTAACCACTGCGCCACCAAGGCTCATAATCTATATATATATAAAAGCCAAATACCACTCACTCATCACGAAATCTCCAGAACGGTAAAGCCTACAAACCTGAAATTTGGCATGTATGTTCCTCTTGGCTTCTAGGTGCTCGTTAAGAAAGGATTTTTCAAAATGACCATCAGATCATTAGAATTTTATGTACAGTATTATATTCACATGCTCTGATGCTAAAGAGTTAGATGTTCTACTCCCCTTCCCCACCTGAAAATAACTCTGTTCCAACTGCCAGTTGTCTTATATTAACACAGTCTGATGCTACCCCTTCGCTAAACTGGGTGTGGGCGTGGCCAGCATGTGACTCACCCTGCAGGCTGGGACAATCTACTCCCCTCCCCCTCTGTTCCAAATGCCAGTTGCCTTATATTAACCTGCTCTGATGCTATGGAGTTACACATTCTATATTAATTTTCAGGCTTTAAGTGTCAATTTATGATGCATTCTATATTAAGTTTCAGGCTTTAAGTGTCAATTTATGACGCCCGATCACACAGTTTCGTAGTGAAGCACAGGCATCCAGCTAGTAATAAATAACCTCAGAAGGTCATTGGTGGTGGTGGGAGAAGTGAGAGAAGGTGTGCTCTTCAGTCCTCTTGGAAACTCCTGAACCAAACGTGAGATACTAATAAATAAAAATAAAGAACAGCACTCAGAATCTAAACCTCTGAAATATAAGGAATCGCTTCTCTCTTCCAGGCTGATTTTGATCCAGAAGCTCTCTTCCTAAAGGGCCAGAGCTGCAGAATTCTGCCTGTATACATCGCCCTCCAATTTTAGATATTTTGAATGTCTGAAACATCCTGGGTTTGTTTTTTTTTTTCCTCAGCCACTAGGATATTATCCTTGAGGCATTACAAGCTTCATTCTTCTCAAAATGTGATGATTCAGGCTGCGGCGCGGCAAGGAGAATGGGATTTTGGCAATCAAGGTTGAAAGTGTGCTTGCTTGCTAAGATAAGGATGTACAGTACATTGTGAATTCTCTTGATTTATTGCAAGGCGCAGCGAGATGCGGGGAAGACAGCTTGCTTAGCAAATGCCAGATAAATGATAATCAGTTACTCCAGGGGATATTAACAATCGGGCTAAGAGGCCAAGTTGGCTCAAGGGGTGGGGGATTGTTTGCTTGTGTGTGCATGTGTGTGTGTATGTGTAGATGTATTTGCAATCTAGACAAGTCAAAACTCTATTGCAGTGATGGCAAATCTTTTCGGCATCGTGCCCAAACTGGAATGCGTGTACGTGTTTATGCCGCTGGAGCCCCGCAAACTCAACCACCAGCTGGCCAGTGTGCTTGCGTGCGCCAGCCACTTGGTCTTCTGGTTTCCGGAACGAACATGCACGCCGTCCAGTTGGTCTTCGTGCGCGCCAGAGCCCTGGAAACCTGGAGACCGGTTTCCGGGGCCCCATGTTGTGCTCCGATAGCAGCCTGCAGAGATCTATTTTTTTAAAAAAAAATTGATTTATATGCCGCCCTTCTCTGGAGACTCAGGACGGCTTACAATGCGTTAAGCAATAGCCTTCATACTTTTGTATATATTTATACAAAGTCAGCTTATTGCCCCCACAAACTGGGTCCTCAATTTACCTACCTTAGAAAGGATGGAAGGCTGAGTCGACCTTGAGCCTGGAGAGATTCGATCTTACTTTAACTGCAGACAGCTGGTGTTAAATTACAGTGCTCTGTCTGTTGAGCTATCCAGGCTCCTATTGCCTTGGTTCTTAGCCTACACTGCTCACCAGGAATTTGGTGATGGACTCCTGAGCATGTAGTTTTTCCCCACTTTTGAATCTCACCCACAGCACTTAGAACTAGGTATCCTTATTATAGGGACGCGGTGACTCAGTGGCTAAGACGCTGAGCTTGTCGATCGAAAGGTCGGCTGTTCAGCAGTTCGAATCCGTAATGCCGCGTAACGGGGTGAGCTCCCGTTCCTTGTCCCAGCTTCTGCCAACCTAGCAGTTTGAAAGCACGTCAAAAATGCAAGTAGAACAATAGGGACCACCTTTGTTGGGAAGGTAACAGCGTTCCGTGTGCCTTTGGCATTTAGTCATGCCAGCCACATGACCACGGAGATGTCTTCAGACAGCGCTGGCTCTTCGGCTTTGAAACAGAGATGAGCACCGCCCCGTAGAGTCGGGAACGACTAGCACTTATGTGCGAGGGGAACCTTTACCTTTACCTTTTATCCTTATTATCTGCAGACTGTCCATTTTCGAAATGACTCTATCTGAAGCCATCGTTTTCTCTCTCTGTTTCTTAGTTGCCATTCATGTAGAGGGGGGAGAGGGAGACCTGTGGAATGCAGAATGTTTTCCTTCAGACCACCAGACATAACAATGACGAAACTCTTAAGAACCAAGACAAACTCGACGTACTCTAGCAATGGCAGGAGGGAGTGCTAAGAAGTTCATCATCTGCATGGTTGGTTAACGTGACCTGTGATACATGGGGGCTGGCCAGTATCAATTAATTATGCCAACGCGCGGGAATTATTCAGAGTCGGCTTTAGTTTTGACCGTGCCGGTATGATGCCCCAATAAACAGGATCTTTGAGAAAGCAACTGCATCAGAGTCTTGAAGTAGTTGGAACCATGACAAGTGCGGTGGCCAAGAGGTGGAGCTCTCGCCTCACAATCAGGAGGCTGTGAGTTCGATCCTAGGTAGAGGCTGATATTTCTCTCTCTGGGCACAATGAAAATATATCTGGTGCACAAACTCTGCATTGGCGACAGGAAGGGCATCCGGCCAGCAAACACTCAGCTCCATTCAGTTGCCCCCACTCCACCCTGCAAGGGATTACAGCAGGGGTGAAATCCAGTAGGTTCTGAAAGGTTCTGGAGAACCGGTAGCAGAAATTTTGAGCAGTTCGGAGAACCGGCAAATACCACCTCTGGCTGGCCCCAGAGTGGGGTGAGAATGGAGATTTTGCAGTATCAACCACAACAATACAGGAGCACACAATAGACACAAACTTAAAGTGAACCGCTCCAAACTCGATTGCAGAAAATATGACTTCAGTAACAGAGTGGTCAATGCCTGGAATCCACTACCTGACTCTGTGGTTTCATCCCCAAACCCCCAAAATGTTAACCTTAGACTGGCTACTGTTGACCTCACCCTATTCCTAAGAGGTCTGTAAGGGGCGTGCATAAGAGTAGCAGAGTGCCTCCCATTCCTGTCCTAATGTTCCCTTTTATTCTTATCCATTTCATGTATTCAATTCATGCTTATACTTATATATATTATCTAGTATGTACTCAACAAATAAATAAATAAATATCTTTCCCCCAGGAGTGGGGAGGGAATGGGGATTTTGCAGTTTCCTGTCCCTGCCCCACCCAGCAAGCCTCGCCCACTAAGCCACGCCCAAAGAACCGGTAGTAAAAAATTTTGGATTTCACCACTGGATTACAGGGTTATTAAACGACAAACATTGCTCGGAATCATGACACTGACATTGAGCTGATCAATTTTTATCTTAATTCAATATATTATCTCCTATATAGTTGATGCTTTATTTAAACTAAATTGGCCTATCAGTGATTGCGTGACCTCTGTAAATGCCGTACACCAAATAAAATAAAAGCTGATCAATTTGTTACTGTGCATGTACCTTGAGTCTCCTCTGATCATAACTGGTCCTGTTAGGAAGTAATTAAGGGGTGCCTGATGCTAGGAGATCAATTAATGTCTATTAGCCTTGTTTGAGCATCCTGGGTCTCTTTGGAAAGGATATTGTAGCTTATTCTCTGCGTGGATAATGCTATTATTGAGTTTGGTCACTAGGTGGTGCTGTGGCTAACTGGAACCAGGATTGTCCTTAGATCATTCTCTGCTTTTAAACAAATGTGTTCATCTTAATAAACAAATAATTGTTCTCTTTTCTGGAATCTTGAGGCCAAATGTTTTTTTCTTGATTTAGTTTTTCTTGATTGATTGAGCCTTTGTTAAGCACCAAGATATGGTTGCAGCCAACGCCTCATAAATTTAGGGGATATTATTAAATTTAGACTGCTAATTACCGCCTCTGTGAATTCTACAGGATTTGCATGCAAGCAGATAATAACAATCTCTTGTTTTTAATTAGCTCCAGGCATTTGCTCTTTATAGGGCATTATTGCAAGGTCATTTATACTGCAACATAAATCAGGTGTCCTTTGTTTGCTGTGTATTCCAAAGAAAACAGAGAAGATAATGCTCTAAATGGCTTCTAATCCCAAAGGATTTAAGGCAGGATATATTTAGGGAATGAGCACTCCCTTACCAACATGTCTACAGGCAACATAAAAATGATGTGAAAATTCATGACAGTGAGAACAATTACCATATTTTTCAGAGTATAAGATGCTCCGGACTATAAGACGCACCTACCTTTTTTGGTGAGGAAAACAAGAAAAAGAAATCTGCTTCTGCCTCTGACTCCCAAAAAATTTGCCTTGTTGCAGCAAACGGCAAACAGCCTGCTTTACTTTCATTTTCGTTTTCAGCATAGCTTGATTAGTAAAAAAAAAAAAAAAAAAATCTGCTCTCAGCAATTTATCTCCTTGCAGCAAGCAGCAGAGGCTCACGCAGCTATAGGCAATGGCAATCCCTGCAGCCTGAAACAGCTGAGGGTCGGGAGGCCGATCCAACTGACAATCAACTTGTGCTAATTAGGCTGTGCTGAAGCTGAAACGGGCTGTTTCTTCTTGCTGCTTGCTGCAAGGAGGTAAATTGCTGAGAGGCAGAGGCCAAAGGGTGGGGGCCCGTGGGTGGACGGGGCTACATTTGGTGTATAAGACAAACCCAAATTTTCACCCCTTTTTTGGGGGGGGGAAGTGTGTTTTATACTCCGAAAAATACGGTAACCAGTGGAACAGCTTGCCTCCAGAGGTTGTGGGTCCTTCATCACTGGAGGTTTTTAAGAAGAGACTGGACAATCACTTGCTTGAAATAGTATATGATGTATATATGTGAGTGTGTGTTATATATGTTTGTGTGCGTATATACACATATTTATTTATTTATTTATTTATTTTATTTTATTTGTATACCGCCCTTCTCCAACAGGACTCAGGGCGGTGAACAGCCACGGTAAAACACAACATATAAAATTTAAAAGCAGTTTAAAAGACATTAAATAATTTTGGCCATCAATTTAAAACAACCCAGTTAAAACCAATTACAAATTAAAACCGAAAGATGGGATCAAGCCAGCCCGGCTAGATGGAATAGATGTGTTTTCAGGGTCCGACGAAAAGTCCGGAGGTCTGGTATCGTGCGTATCTCTGGGGGTAGGTCGTTCCAGAGGGCAGGTGCTGCCACAGAGAAGGCTCTTCCCCTGGGGGTCTCCAGCCGACATTGTCTGGCCGACAGCACCCTGAGGAGGCCCTCTCTGTGCGAGCGAACTGGTCGGTGGGAGGCTATTGGCGGCAGAAGGCGGTCTCGTAGATACCCCGGCCCTAAGCCATGGAGCGCTTTAAAGGTGGTCACCAACACCTTGAAGTGCACCCGGAAGACCACAGGAAGCCAGTGCAGCTCGCGCAGGGGAGGTGTCACATGGGAGCGCCCCGTCGCTCCCATAATCCCCCGCGCGGCCGCATTCTGGACCAACTGGAACCTCCGGGTACACCCCAAGGGGAGCCCCATGTAGAGAGCATTGCAGTAGTCATATATAACACTAGACAGACAGACAGGCAGGCAGGCAGGCAGGCAGGCAGACAGGTCTAATGGTTAATGAACCAAGCTAGAAACTACGAGACGAGTTCTAGTTCTACCTTAGCCGTTAAAGCCAGCTGGATGAGTTCGGGCCTCTGTTCAAGCCTAATTTACCTCACAGAGTTGTGGTTGTATGAAAAATAGGAGGAGGATGGTGTGTGGGATATATTTGTCACTTGAGTTATTTCTCTCTCTCCCCCTTTCTTTCTTTCTTTCTTTCTTTCTTTCTTTCTTTCTTTCTTTCTTTCTTTCTTTCTTTCTTTCCTTCTTTCTTTCTTTCTTTCTTCCTTCCTTCCTTCCTTCCTTCCTTCCTTCCTTCCTTTCTTCCTTTCTTTCTTTCTTTCTCATCCTTAAACAGACTTATCATCAAAGGTAACAGCCACTTTGGTTTTTTTAAATTCACTAATTAAAGGGACATTTTTTCTGCCAAACGGCATCAGAAACCTCAGTGCCACAATGGTTCATTAAAGGCCAGATTTTATTACATATTACATGCTTTCTACTTTTCACACAAACTTATTATAGCACTCTGGGAAGGTGATCTTTTAAAGCACATTAGACTAATGTTCCTGCAACTCCAGATAATGTAAGTTTCATTGAATTGTAGTTGACTTGGTTTACCATTATTTTATTTTTATTTTTTTTAAAAAAGGGTCACCTAATGTTTTACTCTGATAATAGATTCTACAATAAGAAAACAAAATTAATGACATATTGGAGGGCGCTTGGAATGGAAAATGTTTCTATTTAGTATTCCTGAGCAGGATACTGAGGGGAGATAGATAGATAGATGATAGATAAATGATAGATAGATAGATAGATAGATAGATAGATAGATAGATAGATAGATAGATAGATATAGAAAGATAGAGAGAGAGAGAGAGAGATAGAAAGATAGAGATAGAAAGATAGAGAGAGTGAGAGAGAGAGAAAGATAGAGATAGATAGATAGAGAGAGAGATAGAAAGATATAGATAGATAGATAGATAGATAGATAGATAGATAGAGAGAGAGAGATAGAGAGATAGAAAGATAGAGATAGATAGATAGATAGATAGATAGATAGATAGATAGATAGATAGATAGAGAGGGAGGGAGAGAGAGAGGGAGAGAGAGAGAGAGAAACAGACAGATAGATATACATCACACTATGCTATAAGTACAGCCGTGAAGATATATAAATGAAACTAAGAAATCCATAAATATACATAAAGTAAATATTGATAAAACCTCCCTGAAGCAATTTTTCTCTCTTCTTTCTGGATCTTCTTAATTCTTCTTGCATCTCCTCCTTGCTGACCGCAGTCAAACCCAGTAGTTCTCCTCCACGGGCCAGCCGAAGGGTGAGGGAGAAACGGGGCAGAAGGTTCTTGTAGCACCCTGCCAGCCAAAATGGGTCAGTAACCCTAACCCTAACCCGTTTTGGCTGGCAAAGTGCTGCTATAGAATTCTATAGAATTGGTAGTAAAACTGGCGGGAGGCTCTGCCCATCCACCATGACATCCACCATGACATCATCATGGGTGGGGAGATAATGTGACTGGCTGGGCATGGCCAACTTTTTTTTTTTTTTACTTTTAAAAGTGTTTTTTCTACAACCTTAAGAGGTAGCAGAAAAAAATGCTTTTAAAAGCCTCCGACGATCAGGCAACTCAGCTGGGATCGCCAGAGGCTTTTAAAGGCATTTTTCCCCCTACAACTTCTTCAGCGGAAGAGATTGTAGAAAAAATGCTTTTAAAAGCCTCTGATAATCCCAGCTGAGCCGCGTGATCATCAGAGGCTTTTTTTTTTTTACTTTTAAAAGCATTTTTTCTACAACCTTAAGAGGTTGCAGAAAAAAAATGCTTTTAAAAGCCTCTGACGATCAGGCAACTCAGCTGGGATCGCCAGAGGCTTTTAAAGGCATTTTTTTCCCTACAACCTCGTCAGCGGAAGAGATTGTAGAAAAAATGCTTTTAAAAGCCTCTGATAATCCCAGGTGAGCCGCGCGATCATCAGAGGCTTTTTTTTTTTTACTTTTAAAAGCATTTTTTTGGCCAAAGAGGTTGTAGAAAAAATGCTTTTAAAAGTTAAAAAAAAAAAAGGCCTCTGATGAAGTGGGCGGGGTAAGCAAGCGGCGACCGGGCCAGGGGCTGGTTTGGGGGCGTGGCCAGCCAATGTTATTACCGGTTCTCCGAACTACTACAAATTTTTACTACCGGTTCTTGCGAACCGGTGCGAACCAGGAACAACCTACCACTGGCACGCGCACTCCCATTGCGAACCGGTAGTAACCACCCCTATGCCAGAGGCACCGCAGGCTAGTCCTTTGGTATTTCCAGGCCGGCCCCGCAGGTCATATTTTAGCACCCCACGGGCTGGATCCGGCCTGCAGGCCTTGAGTTTGGACCCGTGACTTAACATGTACAGGGATTCACTTAACAACTGTCACAAAAAGAGGTTGCAAAATCAGGGTAGGACTCACTTAAAAGCCACTTTGCTTAGCAGTGGAAATTCTAGTGGTCTATCTGTATGTCCCCCAAAGCAACTTCCTATTCCCCATGGACAGCTAATCTTCTTGTTTTTCCTCAAATCAAAAACACCAAGAAAAGTTCAAAGGAAATTTTTAAGGACTTCAAGAGTAAGAAAGAAAAGCAGAAGCTTTTTCTTTCTTTCTTTCTTTCTTTCTTTCTTTCTTTCTTTCTTTCTTTCTTTCTTTCTTTCTTTCTTTTTTCAGAAGAAAAAAGAAGAAAGCTTTAAGGAAATTATAAGTTTTGGCACAGCCTTAAATTCCCTGGTTAGGGCTCCATGTTTTTTTTATACCCAATAAAAACATGAAGCCAATTAGATGATTCTTTTTCTTCTGAGAATCGCGAAAATCCTTTCCTTTGTGGAATAAAACAAAGTTTCTTATTATTTTTTCCCCAGGAGATCAAATGAATAGGATGTGACTAGACTTTGAAATGACAGCCCGGTAAGTCAAATTTTATTTGGATTTTGGTATATTTTTGCTGGACTGGTGTTTGACCAGTTGTGAGAACATGCTTGCAATGTGTATGCATATATGTGGATGGTTGAGGCTCGGGCCTCTGCCTAAAACTTGTTATGTTTAAGAAAGGAGTCTACAAACTAATAAAAAGAAAAAAGAAAATGCACAATTTGTTGGCTGTTGCATTGAGACTCATGCAGTTTTTGGGCAATCTGATAGATCCGTTGCAAAGTGTGATGTTTCCCTTGGACGAGTCCTCAGATTCTTCCTTGGAGGTCAGCTCAAGGGGGGATGAGTTCATTCCTGGCACATCAGAAACTGGGTTAATTGATTACTATGAATGGCCAGATGAAATAGATTTACGGGAGGCTTCGGGGACAGCTTGCAGGGCCAGACGGTCAGTAAAGAGGAGGGGGAGGAGGAGTTGCCTTCAGTGATGGATCCGAGAGCACACAGGGCAGAGAAAAGACAAGAGCAATGGAGATCTGCCAGATTACTTGGGAGAAGACCCTGACTGTCATGATGGGCTGGACAGCAAAGCTATTTATCACGGCAGGCGGATGGAGGCATTGCTGGGAACAACATGTTTGGTTTCTGGCTGTGTGTGTTTGTTCCTCATGCTTCCTGCTTGACTTTGTCCCTTGGAGACTCTGACTTTCTCTTGCTGAGTGAGCTCTGGTGGGTGTATTTCCATTTGGCCTGGTGGATTTAAGTTTGTTCAATGGATTTATTTGTTGGAGCAACTTTCCATTCTTTTATTATTGGCTTTGTGGACTAACCTTGGCCTGCTTGTGGCTGGATTTATTTGTGACAGTTCTGAAGCTGGGGAAAGGGAATTGCTGGGGAATATCAATAAACTCTTTAAACCACACTTACATGTGTGTGGGACTGAGTGGGGCATTGCACAAACTGAGATTGACCCAAGTTCTTTTGGTCTGTGTTGTCATACTTTGACAAGCTTATGTTGTGTAGCTTACTTTTATAGCTCTGATTCAGGGGTGGGCAATTGTGGTTCTTTTACAACCTGTGGACTTCAACTCCCAGAATTCCTGAGACAGACAGCTTGTCTGTCTCAGGAATTCTGGGAGTTGAAGTCCACAGGTTGTAAAAGAGCCACAATTGCCCACCCCTGCTCTGATTCCTTTTAATTTTCCGGAGGGTACAATTATTCTTTCTTCTATACTAGATTGCTTTTAGATGTTGATTGTACGTTCAGCTTGGTCTTCAATGGAATCACCATATGCCCTTATCTTAAGGTTTGCTTTTCCTTTGGCCATTCCTGGTAAAGCATTATGGTTACAGGGTTTATTTATGGAAAAGAGCTCAACTGCCGACATTGAACACGATGCCAGGTTTCTTAGCAGCTAAGTAAAACTAGCCTCTTCTCCATTACTTGTCAAAACAGACAAAGAATGATTGGGAAGAATTCATGGATTCAGGTCAAGGATCACTTGGACGTGGGGACTGAATGTCCTCTCACTCAGGGCAGGCTTTTCTAGAGCTGTGGGTTCTCATCCTGTGGTCCATGGACACCTGGGGGGTTGTGATGTCATCAGAGGAAGTCTGCAAAGGCTTGAAGAAATGTTATGATTTAAATCTTGAGTTACGTCTTGGGGGTTCCATGGCCACCAAAGGTATTTAAAGGGGAAGGGTCCATGGGGGGGAAAAATGTGGAGAACCATTGTCCTAGAGCAGTGTTTCTCAACCTGGGCAACATTAAGATGAATAGACTTTGTTAGAATTTGCAGCAATCCAACCAGCACACAACTAAATAATTCATGTATAAAAGAAACTTCTTTATATACAGTAATATAAATAATGATGCATGTATACGATACCCATGCAGCAGAAGCCAGAACCAGAACTCAGAATCAATATAATCACAGAAGCAATAATGCAAGGCGAAACCCAACTCCTTTATACATAACAGTCAAGCTAAGCCACGCCCAGGCTCCAAACTGTCTGAAACAGTCCCCTTTGGCTGACCTGTTGCCATGTCTATTCCAATTCATGAACTCTTATACACTGACAGACTTCAATTCTCCCAGAATTCTGGGAGTTAGTTGGGGAATTCTGGGAGTTCACGCATCTTAAAGTTGCCGAAGTCGAGACTCTCTGTTCTAGAGCTTATTGCCAGTTTTAGCATTCTGTTGATATTCCTAGGCTATTTGAAAAATTCATTGCTAAAAGAGCCAGGCACCTGCAGCAATACTTTTAATTTTAGGGTTTTTTTTTTTTTTTTGTGAACTGCGTCATTAAAAAGTTTTGGACGAGTCCTCACATCCATACCATCTGTTCTTCTGGCCTTCCGTTTTTGTCTCATGTATTTTTCATCTCCTGGTTGTCTTGAATTTTCTTTCTTTATTCCCCTTGAAGAGTTTGCAATTTATCTTCCTTCTTAGCACTTTCTTTCCTTGCTTGAATATTTCCACATTCGGAAGGCTACTGGGAACATTAAAATTATGCCCTGTGTCAGGATATTGCCTCTTTGGAGGATGAACAGAAAGAGTAATAATGATTTTGTTTTAACCTGTGTGCTCCTAAATTTTGCAACTTTTTTGGTGTCTGTAGTGATGGCCAAATCTGGCCCTAGTTTCTGTCTCAGCTTAATTTTTCATTTAAAAGAGAGAGAAACATAAGTCAAATTAAAATACAAAACCACTCCGTTAGTGCAACAATACTGTAAAGTCCATGTTGTTGGTACCACAAAGTTCATGTTGTGTGGTCTTGACAATGTCCATTATTGAGGCTGTTGGTTTGAGCTCCAAGCTGGGCAATTTGCTTGCAAACATTTAGTCACCATTTGAGGAGACCTTGTCAGTGCGTTTTGAGTTGTGCTCGTCCGACAGTACTTAACTATAGCCCAGCAACAACAGCCAGCCAATCCAACAGTCCAAAATCAGACCATGACTCAGAAATATCCAAACAAACAACATTCAGACTAATTTGCATCTCTTACAAAAAGGTATTTAAAGACCTGTGTTCTGACAGATGAGCACAACTCAAAACGTACTGACGATGTCTCCTCAAACGGTGACGAAACATTTGCATCCAAATTGCCAAACTCGGAGCTCAAACCAACAGCTTAATTACCAACCTGAGCAATTACTAATATTCAAACACATTTCAATGTCCATTAGGAGCCTGGATAGCTCAACAGACAGAGCACTGTAATTTAACACCAGCTGTCTGCAATTAAAGTAAGATCGAATCCTGCCAGACTCAAGGTTGACTCAGCCTTCCATCCTTTCTAAGGTAGGTAAATTGAGGACCCAGTTTGTGGGGGCAATAAGCTGACTTTGTATAAAATATACAAAAGTATGAAGGCTATTGCTTAACGCACTGTAAGCCGCCCTGAGTCTCCAGAGAAAGGCGGCATATAAACCAATTTTTTTTTTAAAAAAATTATCCCCTTCCTCTTTTCTTTCCTCTGCTATATTTTTTTATTCTCATTGGTGTGTTTTATTCTTCATTGTGTTGTGGCCTGTCAATCACTGGCCCCTCCGGCAGCTAAATCAGATGAGGAGGTGGTGTGGGAGTCAGGGCCAGCATCAAGGCAACCTGAGAGCTCTGAGGGAGAAGAGGGAATGGAGCTGTCAGAGAGAGAGAGACAGAGGCGGATGCTGGGTCATCTGTCAACCCTCAGTTGGAAAGTCAACAGCCCCCAGGTCTGGAGGTGGCTGATGAGGAAGAGAAGGAACAGCTGGGCCCAGTGCCTGACGGGTGGATGTGCAGAAGACAGAGGAGAGGAGAGCAGTGGAAATCTATGGGCCAGTCCTTGGGACACAAGAGCCACCACTGCTAGTGAAGCCCCACCCCTAGCTCTGGGAATAAAAGGCAGGGGGTAGAGATGAATAGTTGTGGCAGACAACTATTCATCTCCCGGCCAGACAGACTTGTCAGCCTGCAGTGAGAGAGAAACTTTTTGCCGGAGCTGCTGGCGCTCCTAATAAAGGGAACATTTATTTAACTACAGAGGGTTTGTGATGTTTGGGAGCCAGGTCAGAAAACATTGCTTATTCATGTGATCCTACCCTGTTGTGGCTCCGTTACCTGAGCCTGTGTTATCAGCAGGAGAGGACTCCGAGAGTGAAGGAGAGGAGTTGGCAAGGCCTCCCTCTCCAGGACCCTCCTCTCTGGCAATGCCTTTGGTGTCTGCCGAAGGTCAAGAGATAGGCCCGGGGCCAAGCATGTCCACGCAGCCACAGGTGGACAGTGATGAGGGAGATGAGTCTTGGCTGGATCCTCGGCAGTGTCGCAGACAGAAGAAGAGGCGTGCCAGGGATTAGGCTGAGTCATTGGACCACACCCCACAGGGTATAAAAGAGGGTGTGGTGGCCAGTTCAGCTCTGTGACAAGCAAAAAACGGATATCGGATGACCTTCTTTGTATTTACTGGACTTTGTTGATTATTATGTATTGGCTTTGTTCCTGGACGAAGGGAGAAACTCCCCCCTCGTGAGTAAAGAATACGTCGGCTGAGTTCTTTAGCTGTTGCCTGTCTGTGGGGGTGCATGTATGAGACGGGGACAGAACATACCTATCCGATCAAAGAACGAATGGGACAATGTCATAACATGAAGCGGTCAATTTTTTTCCCATCTCAGAGATAACATAATTGAATGCAAACATAGCCAGGTCCAAATAAGGACACTGTTTAGTTCCTGTTTCAGGATTGGCTGTTTTTATATTCCGTAAGCAAATAAACTTTTTTAAAACCTGACCTGAAGCCATCGCTGAAAGAAAAGAAAAAAAATCTGTCAATGGGCCAGTGCTATTCGAAGGGCCGTTTGTATCTCAGCTCACTGTAGCATATAAGAAAAAAAACCGTTTGCGTATGTTTGGCTCAGCAAACGAGATCTAAGCTCCCAATGGCTTCTCATTTGGCGTCACCTGAAAAACTAGGTCAGTGGCAAATTGTAAATAATTATCCGTTCATCCATCTCACCGTTAAAGAAGTGGTTGAGGTACGCTCCGGATTTTTATAAAGAGAGAGATAATGGCTCGGCATATAAAACCAGTCACAATGAGATCCAATTGTGGTCGTTTGCTTTTCTTGATAAAAACCGGGATGCAAAAGTTCAATGATAGTTATTTGCAGCTATCCAGAAGGCTTATGGCTGTTCAGAGAGAAGAAAAGAGCGAAACTGTGCTCTAAATACTTGTTTTCCAACCATTAACGTTCCATTGGATAGGGATTTTTGCCTTGGGTGCCTGCAACTGTTGTAAACTGGTCTCGCCTACAATCGGCATAGGGCTACCCTATCTAGGTTGCAAAAATTCAGACCACCACTAGGTGGTAGCAAAGCAATATGGGAACCCTGAATTCCCTGTTGCCATCTAGTGGCTATTTGGAGAGCTGCCTTTCCCCTATTACATCCACCCAACCCACCAGGACGGTAAGCCAGAGATGTACATCTGGTGGAACTATGAAAAAGGGCCTTCTCGGTGGTGGCCCCTTCTGTATGGAACATCATTCCCCTGGAGGTACGATCAGCCCCGTTGTTGCTTCTCCAAAAGGCCCTGAAAATGTCAGCAGGCCTAGGGGCCACAAATGGAGATATGGCCGAACAAGTGATTGCTTAGATTGCTGGCACTGGTGGGGAATGGGGTTTGTGGCTCTGAATTATTTGGCTTGCGCTGTAGTTTTTTTTGGCATTCTGCCTTAGTTTTTAATGCAACATTATTGTGGAAAACAATGGGAAGGGAGGGAAGAAAAGAAGGGAAGGAAGGAAGGAAGGAAGGAAGGAAGGAAGGAAGGAAGGAAGGAAGGAAGGAAGAAAGGAAGGAAGGAAGGAAGGAAGGAAGGAAGAAGTGGGTAGACAGAAAAGGGAGGGAGGGATGAAGATAGTAAGGGGAGAGGGAGGGGGAGAGGGAGGAAGAAAGGAAGGAAGGAAGGAAGGAAGGAAGGAAGGAAGGAAGGAAGGAGTGGGTAGACAGAAGAGGGAGGGAGGGATGAAGATAGGAAGGGGAGAGGGAGGGGGAGAAGGAGGAAGGAAGGAAGGAAGGAAGGAAGGAAGGAAGGAAGGAAGGAAGGAAGGGAGGGAGGGAGGAGTGGGTAGACAGAAAAAGGAGGGAGGGATGAAGAGAGGAAGGGAGGGAGGAAGGGAGGGAGGGAGGGAAGGAAGGAAGGAAAGAAGGGAGGGAGGAGGGAGGGGAAGGTGAGAGGAAGAGGAAGAGGAGGAGGGGGAAGAGGAGAAGGAGAAGGAGAAGGAGAAGGAGAAGGAGAAGGAGAAGGAGAAGGAGAAGCCCCAGAGGTAACATTTAGCTCTAATAGAGCTTAGGAAAATTACTGAGCGTCGAACTGTAATTATGGAGGAAGTTGTGCTGCATTCCATGTGTATAAATTTGCACATATCTCTCATGTGCACCCTTTACATAGATAACATTTTGCTACACTCCAGACCGACGCAACTCCAAGCGAAGCAGTCAATTTGATACTTTAATTACTGTGATGTATTAATCAACCGCTGTTCCAAATTAAATGCATTTTATTTATGGAGGTGTAACTAAATGCGTAAGCTGTGTGGTTGCTAGGCTGCTAAAGACATGCTGTAGCCCCACATGATGCATTTTGTTTATTTTGGTCCAAAAAGGAAGGGCGGCAAGCAACGGCAGGACACCTTTGCAAGTCCTTAAAGTTTCTTTCCTTGGTTTGAAAGGTTTTCTTCTTTTGCTCCAAAATTGTGCGTGTGTGAAGGAAGGTAGAAGGAAACCATCCAAGATTCTCAATCTTTAAAAAAAACCAAAAAAAAAAAAAAAAACCAAGCAGAGTGAAAGATGAAGAGGAGTTACAGAGGAAATCCTTAACTCTCTATTTACACCACATTGTCCTGTGGGGTGAGTAGGTTCAGTGGTGGGATTCAGCCAGTTCGCACCTATTCGGGAGAACCGGTTGTTAACTTTCTAAGCAGTTCGGAGAACCGGTTGTTGAAAGAAATCTCATTTTCTTTTTTTCCACTTTACAGGGCTAATCCTGTAAGGAAGGCAGGAAGGAAACATTCTGGTGGTGTTTCTAGCCTAATCTTTATTGCCCTGCTTACAGAAACTGCCTCTCCGCTTAACCCTTATTACATTGTAACAGCTAAGGTGAAGCGCCCTTCGATGTGAGTGACATTGAGTTGGCCACGCCCACACAGTCACATGACCACCAACCCACTCCTACCCAGCTGTTCATTAGGGCAGAGAACTGGTTGTTGAAAGTAATCTTATTTTGTTTTTTTCCACTTTACAGGGCTAATCCTGTAAGGAAGGCAGGAAGGAAACATTCTGGTGGTGTTTCTAGCCTAATCTTTATTGCCCTGCTTACAGAAACTGCCTCTCCGCTTAACCCTTATTACATTGTAACAGCTAAGGCGAAGCGCCCTTCGATGTGAGTGACATTGAGTTGGCCACGCCCACACAGTCACATGACCACCAACCCACGCCTACCCAGCTGTTCATTAGGGCAGAGAACTGGTTGTTAAATTATTTGAATCCCACCACTGAGTAGGTTCCTAAGATCCAGGTAGCCCTTGACTTATGACTACAATGGAACCCAAAGTTTCCGTTGTTAAGTCAAACATTTGATAAGTGAGCTTTGCTCCATTTGAAAATCTTTCTTGCCACCGTTGTGAAGCGAATCAGTGCAGTTGTTAAGTGAGTCACATGGTTGTGAAGTGAATCCGGCTTCCCCTTGGACTTTGCTTGTCAGGAGGGCACAAAAGGGGATCATGTGTGACCCAGGGACATGGCAACTGTCATAAATACATGGTAGTTGCCAAGTTTTGGAATTCTGACCGTGTGACCATGGGGATGCTGCAATGGTCATAAGTGTGAAAAAAGATCATATGCCACTTTTTTTCCAGGGTTCTTATAACTTCAAATGGTCACTAAATGAGTGGTTTTAAATCGAGAATTATTTGTGGAGTGGAGTGGAGTGGAGTGGAGTGGAGTGGAGTGGAGTGGAATGGAATGGAATGGAATGGAATGGAATAGAATAGAATAGAATAGAAAATAGAATAGAATAGAATAGAATAGAATAGAATAGAATGGAATGGAATGGAATGGAATGGAATGGAATGGAATAGAAGAGAAGAGAAGAGAAGAGAAGAGAAGAGAAGAGAAGAGAAGAGAAGAGAAGAGAAGAGAAGAGAAAATGGAATGGAATGGAATAGAATAGAATAGAATAGAATAGAATAGAATAGAATAGAATAGAATAGAATAGAATAGAATAGAATAGAATAATGGAATGGAATGGAATAGAATAGAATAGAATAGAATAGAATAGAATAGAATAGAATAGAATTAATGGAATGGAATGGAATGGAATGGAATGGAATAGAATAGAATAGAATAGAATAGAATAGAATAGAATATAGAATAGAATAGAAGAGAAGAGAAGAGAAGAGAAGAGAAGAGAAGAGAAGAGAAGAGAAAATGGAATGGAATAGAATAGAATAGAATAGAATAGAATAGAATAGAATAGAATAGAATAGAATAGAATAGAATAATGGAATGGAATGGAATGGAATGGAATAGAATAGAATAGAATAGAATAGAATAGAATAGAATAGAATAGAATAGAATTAATGGAATGGAATGGAATGGAATAGAATAGAATAGAATAGAATAGAATAGAATAGAATAGAATAGAATAGAATAGAATAGAATAGAATAGAATAGAATAACAGAGTTGGAAGGGACCTTGAGAGTCTTCTAGTCCAACCCCCTGCAGGAAACGCTATACAATTTCCGACAAATGATTGTCCAACCTCTTCTTAAAAACTTCCAGTGTTGGAGCATTCGCAACTTCTGGAGGCAAGTTGTTCCACTGATTAATTGTTGTATCTCTCAGGGAATTTCTCCTTAGTTCTAAGTTGCTTCTCTCCTTGATTAGTTTCCCCCCATTGCTTCTTGTCCTGTCCTCAGGGGCTTTGGAGAACAGCATGACTCCCTCTTCTTTAGGGCAGCCCTTGAGATATTGGAAGACTGCTATCATGTCTCCCCTAGTCCTTCTTTTCATTAAACTAGACATACCCAATTCTTGCAACCGTTCTTCATATGTTTTTCCCTCCAGTCCCCTAATCCTCTTTGTTGCTCTTCTCTGCATCCTTTCTAGAGTCTCCACGTCTTTTTTACATCATGGCGACCAAAACTGGATGCAAGTGTGGCCTTACCAAGGCCTTATAAAGGGGTATGAACTTTATATTAACTGTATGCGTTATCAAGTCTAAACAGGATGTTTACAGATCCCACAATACTTCTAGCTATTTATTTAGAAAATGTTCCATGCACGTTCTCCTTTTCTTTGGAATTCTGGTCCCCGAGTGATCTAAAATGATGAAACGAAGAGAGGAAAAGATGCCAGATCAAAAAAAACTTGTCTCCAAAATGGCAACAGATGGAATGGCCTCTCCCAATCCCCATCTGTGGCATTTCAAAGCCTCATGAATAAATCAGCATAATCACTCTGTGTTTATGCCCCTTCCTCATTAGCTACAATCGATTTTAAATGTAGCAGACAATACATGGATGGTGTATTTAATAATGGGGGGGGGAGGGAATCATGGAAAATATACTGTGGAATAAATGTTTGGCACTTCATTTCTTAGCATACGGTCTCCAAACTCCTGGATATTGGTAGGCACTTTAAAAAAACAACAAACCTGATTTAAGTTTTCTGAGGTCAGCAATGGGAAATATAATCATGCTTTTGTGAAACTGTTTATTACAGAAGAGACAAGATCTATTTTTCCCATGTAAACACCCATGGCATGCATGCATACATGCATACATGCATACATACACACACACACACACACACACACAAATATCTCTATCTCTCTGTCTCTCTGTCTTTCTATGTATGTATCTATCTACTCTCACTCTCTCTCTATCTATCTACCTACCCACCCACTTACCTACCTACCTACCAACTACATCTATCTATCTACCTACCTACCTACCTACCTACCTACCTACCTACCTACCTACCAACCAACCTACCCACCCACCCACCCACCCACCTACTACATCTATCTATCATCTACCTACCTACCTACCTACCTACCTACCTACCTACCGTGTTTCCCCAAAAATAAGACCTCCCCCCAAAATAAGGCCAAGCACTTATTTCGGAGTTAAAAAAAAACAGGACAGGGTCTTATTTTCGGAGAAACACCTACATACCTACATACTACCTATCATCCTACCTACCTATATCTATCTATCTATCTATCTATCTATCTATCTATCTATCTATCTATCTATCTATCTATCTTTCTTTCTTTCTATCCATCCTCTATCTATCTATCTATCTATCTATCTATCTATCTATCTATCTTTCTGTTATCTATCTATCTATCTATCTATCTATCTATCTATCTATCCTCTCTCTCTCTCTCTCTCCCCCTCCCCCTCTAATCTCAATCATCTCTATTTGTCTATATGTATTTGCACATATATAGATACTGATAAACATATAGTGAATCAATAGCTATTTTATTGGGTTGAATTCAAAAATATTCAAAAATATTTAGATTAACTGTTGTGTTGGAGAATAAAAATAACACACCTTCCCAATGCTTTGAACCCGTCCCCTTTCTTCTTGTGGAAAGTCTGCCCGGAATACTGATAGGCTCAAACAGAGAAAGATCTTATAGGTTGAGAAGGATGAATCTAGTCCTTGGAAAAAGATGAATGATGGATTCTGGGGTGGGGGTGGATGAGAAAGATGGTTAAATTGTCCAGATTGTCTTGCAGGGGGGAAAAAAATCCCCAAGTAGTTTGAGCCACCAGATGTCAGTACAGTTTAAGCAATAATACAATGAGATTTCGAATGTCAAGTATAAACAGAAATGGATGGGAGGAAGGGTGGAAGGAGTGCATAGACAGAAGAAAAGGAAGAAAGGGAGGAAGAGAGGGCAGGAGGGTGGAAGGTAGGAAGGAAGGAAGGAAGGAAGGAAGGAAGGAAGGAAGGAAGGAAGGAAGGAAGGAAGGAAGGAAGGGTAGATGGCTGGATAAAAGAAGAGGGAAGGAGGAAGGAGTGCAGGGACAGACGAAAAGGAAGAAAGGGAGGGAGGGAGGAAAGAAGGAAGGAGTGCATAGGTGGATAGAAGAAGAGGGAGGGAGGAGTGCATGGACAGAAGAAAAGGAAGAAAGGGAGGGAGGAAAGAAGGAAAGAAGGAGTGGATAGATGGATAGAAGAAAAGGAAGGGAGGGAGGAAGGAAGGGTAGATGGCTGGATAGAAGAGAGGGAGGGAGGAAGGAGTGCATAGACAGAAGAAAAGGAAGAAAGGGAGGGAGAGAGGGCAGGAGGGTGGAAGGAAGGAAGGAAGGAAGGAAGGAAGGAAGGAAGGAAGGAAGGAAGGAAGGAAGGAAGGAAGGAAGGATAGATGGCTGGATAAAAGAAGAGGGAGGGAGGAAGGAGTGCATGGACAGACGAAAAGGAAGAAAGGGAGGGAGGGAGGAAAGAAGGAAGGAGTGCATAGGTGGATAGAAGAAGAGGGAGGGAGGAGTGCATGGACAGAAGGAAGAAAGGGAGGGAGGAAAGAAGGAAAGAAGGAGTGGATAGATGGATAGAAGAAAAGGAAGGGAGGGAAGAAGGAAAGGTAGATGGCTGGATAGAAGAAGAGAGAGGGAGGAAGGAAGGAGTGCATGGACAGAAGAAAAGGAAGAAAGGGAGGGCAGGAGGGTGGAAGGAAGGAAGGAAGGAAGGAAGGAAGGAAGGAAGGAAGGAAGGAAGGAAGGAAGGAAGGAAGGAAGGAAGGAAGGGAAGGAGGGAGGGAGGGAGGGAGGGAGGGTGGAAGGGAGTCCCTATAACTGAATGATCAACCATTGATTCCTTCTGTGTCTCTGTCCCTCACTCTGCCTGGTTTTTGTCTGAGAAGGTGATAATCTGGCATCACCTGGGGGGCCTCGTAACGACTAGTGTAGTTGATTAAACCAGAGGCATTATGGGGCCATATCGTATCATGCCTGTCACTATCCTTGAAGCAGCATCTTTGATCAGCTGAAGCTGTCTAGTGGTTTTCAATAACATTCATTATCTAGGCTGTTTCTCAAAGGTATCTTCAGATACATTCAGAACTGATCCTTCCTCCCTCCCTCCCTCTTCTATCCAACCATCTACCCTTCCTTCATTCAAGATAAAAAAAAAATATAGAATTACAATCCACAACTGTGACTGTGAGAAGGATCCGGGAGTCCTAGTGGACAGTCACTTAAATAGGAGCCGGTCATGTGCGGCAGCTGCCAAAAAAGCCAACACAGTCCTTGGCTGCATCAAGAAAGGGATAGAATCAAGGTCTTCCCCACCCCCCAGAGGCCTTCCAGAGGCTGGAAACAGCCCATTTCCCGACTTCCGGTGGGCCCAGAAGGCCTGTTTTTCACTCTCCCCAGGCTCCAGAGACTTTCTTGGAGCCTGGGGAGGGCAAAAACAGCCTCCCCCCCCCCGAAGGCCCTACAGAGGCCGGAAATGGCCTGTTTCCTGTCTTCTGGTGGGCCCGGAAGGCCCAAAAATTAGCTGGCCTGAGCTAGGGCAATGCTCATGTGCCCATAGATATGGCTCCACATGCCACTAATAGCATGAGTGGCATAGGTTTGCCATCACGGGTATAGGGTCTCCTGCTTGAGCTGTTATTCTGACTTCCGACATATCCTCTAAATCACGATTGCTGTCCGTTGTCACTGCAAAGTATTCAACCACATGTGCACTCAACCAGAGTTTATTTTATTTATTTTTATTTAATTAAATTTATATTCCGCCCTACTCCCGAAGGACTCAGGGCGGTGAACAGCCAAAAGATAAAATACACATAGTACAAACGTTAAAAACCATTTAAAGTACATTAAATACTTTGGCCCAAAACAAATTTAAAACACCCCAATTTATAAGACAAATTTAAAAATAGCAATTAAAAGGGAAGTTAGGCCAGACCAGCCTGCTGGAATAAGAATGTTTTAAGGGCACGGCGGAAAGTGCGCAGGTCCGGGATCCTCCGTATCTCCGGGGGGAGCTCGTTCCAGATGGCAGGTGCCCCCACAGAGAAAGGTCTCCCCCTGGGGGCCGCCAGTCAACACTGTTTGACCGACAGCACCCTGAGGAGCCCCTCTTTATGGGAGCGTACTGGTGGGTGAGAGGCTACTGGTGGCAGAAGGCGGTCTCGTAAATACCCCGGTCCTAAGCCATGGAGCGCTCTAAAGGTGGTAACTAAGACCTTGAAGCTCACCCAGAAGACCACCGGGAGCCAGTGCAGCTCGCGCAGGAGGGGGGTCACATGGGAGTGCCACGTTGCTCCCATAACCACCCGCGCGGCTGCATTCTGGACCAGCTGGAGCCTCTGGGTGCTCCTCAAGGGGAGCCCCATGTAGAGAGCATTACAGTAGTCCAGGCGGGAAGTGACGAGTGCCTGAGTGACCGTACTTAATGAGTCCCGATCCAGAAAGGGACACAACTGGCGGATCAGGCGAACCTGATAAAAAGTCCTCCCGGCCACAGCCGTCAAATGCTCTTCTAAAGATAGCCATGAGTCCAGGAGGACACCCAAGTTGCGAGCCCTCTCCATGGGGGCCAACGCCTCGCCCCCAATAGTCAGTGATGGCACCAACTGACTATATCGGGACCACAGCCACTCGGAAACCACAGCCACTCGGTCTTGGATGGGTTGAGCCTGAGTCTGTTTCTCCCCATCCAGATCCGTACATACTCCAGGCACCGGGACATCACTTCAAGGGCATCATTGGAGTTGCCCAATAAAGTAGATTTCCTATTTCAAGGAGTCTTGAAACATGAAATGGATATTATAGAAGATCTGGCTGTTATCTTTAACGCTTTCTCACTGCATCTTAAAACGGAGGCGCACTTCCCTTAAAGACAGCAAGTCAACAGAAGAGATGCATGTTTTTGCCTTTTTTTAAAAAAAAAATACTGTTTGTGTTAGTGAATTTTAATTAGGAGACTGAGAGAGAAAGAAAGAAAGAGAATTTTGTGTTACTAATTTCATTTGCTTGCAAACAGAGCCCAGGAAGAACATGTATTTAGACATCATTACTTAACAGGGTTGCAACGGATTCATTTAGATACTGACTAAAAGAAAATACAAATAATGCGGTAATAATGAGGAACGGCAAAAGAATCTGTAGAACTTTGTAGGACCGACATCTGACAATACAAAGCGTCCTAGTTGTTAAGCGAATCACTGCCGTTCTTAAGCGAGTCCCACGGTTGTTAAGTGAATCGAGTTTCCCCATTGACTTTGTGTGTCAGAAGGTCGCAACCCCACGACACTGCAACCGTCATAACTGTGAGTCAGAGGCCAGGCATCTGGATTTCGACCACATGACCATGAGGATGCTGAGGTGGTCCTAAGTCTGAGCAACAGTCTTAAATTGGTGTATTTTAAATTTCTGGGGTTTTAATTGAGCCAAATTTATTTAATCATTTTAAATTTTAATTGCTGTTTTGTCTTGTGTTTTTAAATAGGCTGTACACCGCCCTGAGTCCTTCGGGAGAAGGGCGGTATAGAAATAAAATTATTATTATTATTATTATTATTATTATTATTATTATTATTATTATTATTATTATTATTATTATTATTATTATTATTATTATTATATTGTAACTTTGCTCACTGAATGAATGGTGGTAAGTCAAAGGCTACTATTTATTATTTATTTATTTATTTATTTATTGGTTCGATTTATATGCCACCCTTCTCCGGAGACTCAGGGCGGCTTACAATGTGTTAAGCAATAGCCTTCGTACTTTTATGTATATACCTACTTAGTAGGGCTTTCGCCCCCCCCCCAAGCGGTGTTCTTTTTTATACAAAGTCAGCTTATTGCCCCCACAATCCGACTCCTCATTTTACCTACCTTGAAAGGATGGAAGGCTGAGTCAACCTTGAGCCTGGTGAGATTTGAACTTGCAGTAATTGCAGGCAGCTGGTGCTAGTTAACAGCGCTTTAGTCTGCTGCGCCACCAAGGCGCTTACCATTCACCTTATCTTTATTATTAACGATAAGGTGAATGTCTCTGGAGATTCTCAGTCATCCAGTCATGGTTGTCCTAAAAGTGATTTGTTTTCAAGAGTTTTCAGCTGGACTTTTTGGTTTTTCTTTTGAAGATATTTCGCTTCTCACCCAAGAAGCTTCTTCAGTTCTGACTGGGTGGTGAGGAATGGAAGGATTGATACTCCTTGCAGACAGCTGGTCGTTTGCATCCTTTTAGAGGGTCGTTGAGGCCACTTGGAGGTCTATCTGTGTCCTCAGGGTCACCTGAGTGGTGCAAATGGTTCCTGGAGTCTGCCATTTTTTTCCTCTGGAAATCCATTCCACCCCATTCAAAGGGTCCTCACCCCAAATTGTATAGCTCAAAGTCTGTAGAGATTCTCCGTCATGCAGGTTGTCCCAAGGTGCTTTTTTTCAGGAGGCAACTGGATTTTCCTGTTTTTTCTTTGAAGACATTTCGCTTCTCATCCAAGAAGCTTCTTTAGTTCTGACTGGATGGTGGGGAATGGAAGGATTTTTTTGGGGGGGAAAGTTTTTCAGTTTTATTTCTTATACACATAATATAAAACGTATATTTTCTTATATATAATGAATCATACGTATACATATACATGTTTTCCTTAAAGAAAGCATTAAAATAAGGCTTTTTAATTACATTCGGAGTTGCTCCTCTATCCTTTCTTCCCTCATTTCACAACAAATCTTCTTCTTCTTCTCGTCTTTCCCTCCCCTCACTCCTCTCCCCTCCTACTTTCTCCTTCCTCCTCTCCTACCTCATCCTACTTCCCCTTCCTTTCCCCCACTCCTCTCTTTTTTTCCTCTTCTCACCTTCTCTCCTACTCCTGTCCCCTACCCAGAGGTGGGTTCTAAAATCTTTTACTATCGGTTCTGTGGGCGTGGCTTATTTTGTGGGCATGGCTTGATGGTCATGTGACAATTCTTTAGGATTTAGCAGAGGTACTGGTCTACCAGGCTTTTAACTGCTTGCAGAGCTGTACTGGTCTACTCATTTGTTTTGGGAGGCACTGGTCTACCAAACTGGCAGAACCAGTTCGGTGACTGTTAAGGATATTGTTGTTGTGTTAACAACCAGCAGAGTGTAGAACACAGAGAAACATTGCTGAGAGCAATGAATAAGAGATGTACAAACTGGTTTATCAAAAGTTTACTTATAGTGAAAAAACAATCTCATAGTCTTTAAACAAATCCAAGTCTTTGCCAGTTAAATCAGTCCAGTGATACAAAAGTCTTCTTACCACACAAACAGTAGTTGGTTAGAATAACAAGTTCACTCTGGTAACAAACCACGATGGTAGCAGATCCATCCAATGATGATAGTACAATGATAGCAACTCCACACACAATGGTAGTTTATCATCAACTGAATACTTTACAGTACCTTTCTTAAATACGTTTACAACTAGTGATTATCTAATTACAGCATGACTCAGCATTACAATGAATCAGCAGTAAAACTTTAAAGTCACACAATACATATTCATATTAAAGTCACAGAACACATATATTGCCTGGACAACTTGTTAGGCTCAAACCATATCCTAACAGTGACGTCATATCGTCACCGCTACCGGCTCGGCAGAACCGGGCCGAACCGGGAGGAACCCATCACTGCCCCTACCCTTCCTTCCTTTCCTTTTCCCTTTCTTCCAAGAATGGAAGGATTGATAGTCCTTGCAGACAGCTGGTCATTTGCATCCTTTTTAGGGAGTCATTGAGGCCACTTGGAGATTTCTCTGTGTCCTCAGGGTCACCTGAGTGGTGCAAAGGGGTGTGGAGCCTTCTTGGCTGCAGGATGTTTTCCTGCCCTGTGTCCCTTCACTGTTTAAGACCGATGCAGGCTGTTGGGGATGAGTCTGTATTCTCTGCATTTCAAACCGAAGCACATTATGATTCCTGTAGTCTGCAATTTTTTCTGGAAATCCGTTCATGCACTCTTCGAAGGGTGTCCATCCCAAAGTGCCTAGCTAAAGATCTATGGAGATTCTCAGTCGTCCAGGTCATGGTTGTCCCCAAAGATGCATTTTGGAGAGACGACTGGACTTTCTGGTTTTTCTTTGAAGACGTTTCGCTTCTCATCCAAGAAGCTTCTTCAGCTCTTGAAAGAAAAACTGGAAACTCCAGTTGTCTCTTGAAAAAGCACCCATCACCTGGATGACTCAGAATCTCCATAGACATTAATAAAGAATAGAATAGAATAACAGAGTTGGAAGGGACCTTGGAGGTCTTCTAGTCCCACCCCCTGCTTAGGCAGGAAACCCTACACCACTTCAGACAAATGGTTATCCAACATCTTCTTAAAAACTTCCAGCATTGGAGCATTTACAACTTCTGGAGGCAAGTTGTTCCAGTGATTAATTGTTCTCACTGTCAGGAAAGTCCTCCTTAGTTCTACGTTGCTTCTCTCCTTGATTAGTTTCCACCCATTGCTTCTTGTCCTGCCCTCAGGGGCTTTGGAGAATAGCTTGACTCCCTCTTCTTTGTGGCAGCCCCTGAGATATTGGAAGACTGCTATCATGTCTCCCCTAGTCCTTCTTTTCATTAAACTAGACATACCCAGTTTCTGCAACCGTCCTTCATATGTTTTAGCCTCCAGTCCCCTCATCATCTTGGTTGCTCTTCTCTGCACTCTTTCTAGAGTCTCCACATCAGGGGTGAGATCCAGCAGGTTCTGACAGGCTCTGGAGAACAGGTAGCGGAAATTCTGAGTAGTTTGGAGAACCGATAGTGGAAATTTTGAGTAGTTCAGAGAACTGGCAAATACCATCTCTGGCTGGCCCCAGAGTGGGGTGGGAATGGAGATTTTGCAATATCCTTCCCCCAGGAGTGGGGAGGGAATGGGGATTTTGCAGTATCCTTCCCCTGGAATGGGGTGGGAATGTAGATTTTGCAGTATCCTTCCCCTGCCACACCCGCCAAGTCACACTCACAAAACCGGTAGTAAAAACATTTGAATTTCACCACTGCTCCACATCTTTTTACATCATGGCAACCAAAAGTGAATAGTTCTATGTAGGTGCCGTATTTTTCGGAGTATAAGACGCACCGGACTATAAGGCACACTTACCTTTTTTGGTGAGGAAAACAAGAAAACGAAATCTGCCTCTGCCTCCCAGCAATTTTGCCTCATTGCAGCAAACAGCCTGCTTTACTTTCATTTTCGTTTTCAGCATAGCTTGATTAGCACAAGGGAAAAAAAAATCTGCTCCAGCAATTTACCTCCTTGCAGCAAGCAGCAGAGGCCCGGGCAAAACAGCTGAGAGTGGGAGGCCGATCCAATCAACTTGTGCTAATTAGGCTGTGCTGAAGCTGAAATGGGCCGTTTCTTCTTGCTGCTTGCTACAAGGATGTAAACTGCTGGGAGGCAGAGGCCAAAGGGTGGGGGCCAGTGGGTGGGCAGGGCTACATTCGGTGTATTAGATGCACCTAAATTTTCACCCTCTTTTAAGAGGGAAAAAGGTGCGTCTTATACTCCGAAAAATACGGTAATAGCATCAGCTGCGCATTTAATACATCTAACTGCATTATCCCCACCTCTTTGCTTCATCAATCATTTCAATGTTTCACGTAATGTGTAGCAAGAGTTTCATTTTTTTGTTCTTGCTGCTATTGCTCCATTCTCTTCCCCCTCCCCTCCGCCGCCCCTCACTGACAAGGGACACACTTGTGACTGCAAACCCGAGGACAATACGAGCCCCTTTTTATCATTTGAGCCAGCAACAATTTGCCCTTCAGGCCTGCATTAATATTTCTCCCCACGCACAGATAAGCAAAACGATTCCTGCCAGCAATATCGCAAAAGATAAGTTGGTGGAGGGCCAAAGAAATTTTCGAGTCTCGTATCAGCCCGAATGAAAATAGAGAGCTGTAGACATTTCTTCGACTTATCTTGGGATTAAATGCTGCTCGGGGTTTTTTTTCCCCCGTCTTTGATCACTGATGGACTGGAGACTGAACATGTATCCCCTGGATATGTCTCTCGGCGTCCTCCAGGAGCCCTGTTTGATTTATTTTCATTTCTTTACTTCTTAACTGTAATTTCCATCGTTCATGTCTCTTGCCCATAATAGATCTGTCTGTCTGTGTCTGTCTGTCTGTCTGTCTGTCTGTCTGTCTCTCTCTCTCTCTCTCTCTCTCTCACACACACACACACACACACACACACACACACACACACACTCTGCAGAAATGTGAATAGGATCTCCATCTCTACCTCTCCCTACTCCATCTATCTATTTCTGCAAATATGGAATATATATGCGCGCTTTCCGCCGTGCCATCAAAACATTTCTTTTCCAGCAGGCCAGCCTAGCTTAACCTCTCTTTTAAACTTTTTAAAAATTTTTAAAATTCTTCAATTTTAAATTTGTCTTATGAATTTGGGGTGTTTTAAATTTCGTTTTCCGGGCCAATTATTTAATTGTATTTTAATGGTTTTTTAACATTTGTATTATATGTATTTTCTTTGGCTGTTCACCGCCCTGAGTCCTTCGGTAGTAGGGCAGTATACAAATTCAATTAATAATAATAATAATAATAATAATAATAATAATAATAATAATAATAATAATAATAATAATAATATCTTTCTATGTCTATAAATAAGGGACTATATATCAGTCTATCTCTGTCTGTTTATCTGCCTTAGCAAATACGGCAATGTATATCTATCTATCATTATCTCTATATCTATCTATCTATCTATCTATCTATCTATCTATCTATCTATCTATCTATCTATCTCTTTCCCTCCCTCCATGCATCCATCCATCCCCCCTCTCTTCCCATCCATCATCTATCTATCTATCTATCTATCTATCTATCTATCTATCTATCTATCATCTCTCTCTCTCTCCCTCCCTCCATGCATCCATCCATCTCCCCTCTCTCTTCCCATCCATCATCCATCCTCTATCATCTATCTATCTATCTATCTATCTATCTATCTATCTATCTATCTAGTGCGGAGAAGAGCAACCAGGATGATTAGGGGACTGGAGGCTAAAACATACGATGAACGGTTGCAGGAACTGGGCATGGCTAGTCTAGTGAAGAGAAGGACCAGCGAGACAGGTTAGCAGTCTTCCGATATTTGAGGGGCTGCCACAGAGAGGAGGGGGTCAAGCTACTTTCCAAAGCCCCTGAAGGCCAGACAAGGAATAATGGATGGAAACTGATCAAGGAGAGATTCAACCTAGAAATAAGAAGGAATTTCTTGACAGTGAGAGCAATCAACCCATGGAACAGAAGTTGCCTTCAGAAGTTGTGGGAGCTTCATCCCTGGAGGCTTTCAAGAAGAGAATGGACTGCCACCTGTCAGAAATGGTGTAGGGCAGTGGTGGGTTTCAAAATTTTTTACTACCGGTTCTGTGGGTGTGGCTTGTGGACGTGACATGGCTTGGTGGGTGTGGCTTGGTGGGCATGGCAGGGGAAGGATACTGTAAAATCTCCATTCCCTCCCCACTCCAGGGGAAGGATACTGTAAAATCTCCATTCCCTCCCCACTCCAGGGGAAGGATACTGTAAAATCTCCATTCCCTCCCCACTCCAGGGGAAAGTTACTGCAAAATCCCCATTTCTTCCCAATCAGCTGGGACTTGGGAGGCAGAGAATAGATAGGGGCGGAGCCAGTCTGAATTTTTACTACTGGTTCTTCGAGCTACTCAAAATTTCTGCTACCGGTTCTCCAGAACTGGTCAGAACCTGCTGAAACCCACCTCTGGTCTAGGGTCTCCTGCTTGGGCGGGAGGTTGGACTAGATGACCTACAAGGTCCCTTCCAACTCTATTAATCTGTTTAAATACCACACAGAATAGCCCAAAGCACACACTCTGCAAGAGAGAACTTCCCTGAAGATGGACTCCAGTATGAATCCGAAAGCTTGGAAGACCAAACCTCTGGTCCCAATGAATGACCCAGATTGGATCCTGAAGAACTAAACATGTTTTAAAAACTTTCAGGATTTATTGGCCATCTTTTACCCTTGAACTTACCAGATGTTTTCTTGCTTAGCATTCTGAAATTAGTCTAAATAAGTGAAAATTGAGAAAATAGTAGAGGGGGGCAAGGAGAGAGAGGGAGATCATCCAAGGTTAGCTAAGCGTTGCCACCTGATGCAGCTGGGGGAAAAAAATACAGCAGCGAAAATAACAACCCAAATGATTAAAATAATCATGGCTAAATGTTAAGGCTCCGCTGTGGTGGAAAAATAGGATAAATTTATCTGGGCAACCTTAAGCTCCCTGGACATAAATATGATTCATAGATGTTGTTTATTCATCTATTTAAATATTTATATTCAAGTTTTTCTAGGCAAACTGCATCACTGAATAGTTTACCATAGAAGCAAATTAGTCTAAATATGTTTTAACAATATTGTAAGCAATCATAATTAAAAAGCAATTTAAAGACACATAAATACATTGTTTAAAATGGTACCATTGTTATTAAGCAACCCAGCAGGCGGCAGCACCGAATCGACTTGGATTGATTGTAGAAGCTAAGCATGGTCGGATCAGGTTAGGATTTGGATGGGGGAACAACTTGAGAAATTCTGGGCTGTAGCTGGACTCAGAAGTTGAATAGAGGAGACAAAACATTCCACAATCCAAGTGACAGCTTCCTCACCGACTGCCATCCACAGAGAAATTTTTGATACAAATTTGCGGAACTACGGTGTCCTTGTTGTTCTCTGAGCTTGGTGGTATTCTTGCACTGATGTTTGGTAATGAAATGTTTGCAAGAAAACCCCCAAGCTCAGAGAGCGCCAAAGACCCCACAATTCAACCAATATTCTCTTCTGTCGGTGGCAAAACTATTTTTGAAAGTCCGTTTTTACTGTTGTTATTAAATGCTACGTATCGTGGTACCTTGGTACTCATCACTGATTAGTTCCGGGAGGTGTAAGGAGTACCAAACACATTTTTCCCACAAGAAATAAAGTAGTGAGTCACAAGGCCGCCGACAGTAACAAGTTCTAGTTTATTCATTGAGTATCAAACAAACAATGAGTACCGGGACAAAATTCTACATCAAAATGCAGTGAGTACCAAAATCTACGAGTTTCAAAGCAGTTTGTTAATGAAGACCCAATCATCCAGACCAAAAGTATGTAAACAGGTTAAATCATGACAACTGGACCAAAGTTTATTAAACTGAGATGTTTTGTTACTCATCCAAGTAACTTCTTCAGAGTGTTAGTACATTCGAACGATTCTCTGACTCTATGCCTAACCAAAAATTTTCATTTTGACTGTAGAAGTTACTTGGATGAGTAATGAAACATCTCAATTTAATAAACTTTGGTCCAATTGTCATGATTTAACCTGTTTATCTGTTTAACCTGTTTATGATGGGACGTAGTGGCTCAGCGGCTAAGACGCTGAGCTTGTCGATCAAAAGGTCGGCAGTTCGGCAGTTCGAATCCCTAGTGCCGCAGAACAGGGTGAGCTCCCATTACTTGTCTCAGCTTCTGCCAACCTAGCAGTTCGAAAGCACGTAAAAAATGCAAGTAGAAAAATAGGGACCACCTTTGGTGGGAAGGTAACAGCGTTCCGTGCGCCTTTGGCGTTGAGTCATGCCATCCACATGACCACGGAGACGTCTTCGGACAGCGCTGGCTCTTCGGCTTTGAAACAGAGATGAGCACTGCCCCCTAGAGTCGGGAACGACTAGCACATATGTGCGAGGGGAATCTTTACCTTTACCTTTAACCTGTTTACAAAGTACTTGAGTACCACTGTACTAGGTTTTGTTGATCGTGGTGGTATTTCTGCTTTCTCAGGGGTTGCCACAAAGAAGAGGGAGTCGAGCTATTCTCCAAAGCACCTGACGGCAGGACAAGAAGCAATGGGTGGAAACTAATTAAGGAGAGAAGCAACCTAGAACTAAGGAGAATTTTCTTGACAGTTAGAACCATTAACCAGTGGAACAGCTTGCCTCCAGAAATTGAAAATGTTCCAACACTGGAAGTTTTTAAAAAGAGATTGGATAATCATTTATCTGAAGTGGTGTAGGGTTTCCTGCCTGAGCAGGGGGTTGGACTCCAAAGTCCCTTCCAACTCTGTTATTCTATTCTATTCTATTCTATTCTATTCTATTCTATTCTATTCTATTCTATTCTATTCTATTCTATTCTATTCTATTCTATTCTATTCTTTGTGGCTACTGAGTGGCTACTTCCAATGCACAGTACTTAAAATTCTATGTTATTGCAGCAGCTTATACTTCTAAAAGTGTAAAAGTATAAACCCAGAAGCTTTCATAAAAGTGATTTATCACATAGCATTGTTCTTCCTACACAGGGGGCAGTTATTGCAGAAATAACAGCACATCCTAAAAAAGCAGAAAATCACCAGAACTCCCATGTTGAACTGATAGGCTTCACAGCTGCCATTGCCAGAATGAAAAATCCTGCTGGACATCAGATTTAAATTCCTTCCGAAGCAACATTTCAAATCAATTAGGTTATTCTTAGGCAGGATAAGCATCAGATGCATTTTAAGGGAAGACAAAAATAAATAAATAAATAAATAAATAAATAAATAAATAAATAAATAAATAGATGATAGATAGATAGATAGATAGATAGATAGAGAAAGAAAGAAAAAGAAAGAAAGAAAGAAAGAAAGAAAGAAAGAAAGAAAGAAAGAAAGAAAGAAAGAAAGAAAGAAAGAAAGAAAGAAAGAAAGCTTTTAGGGCCTCTGGTGAACGTCTCGCTGGGCTTGCAGACATCTCGAAGGAGCCACCAAATTCCAAAGCAAGTTGAAATTTTCAGGAAAAATGGAAACAGACAACCGTTGATATTTTTGGTTACGAAAGAAACATACATTTGGGAGCAAATGCTTTCCCTCTTCGAATATCAGTTGTCTCATCTGAGTTTGAGGTTAAGTGTTGGTGGTTTCATTTTATTTGTCATTATTTCATAGAATCATGAAAGGGAAGAGTTGGAAGGCTCCACGGAGACCCATCGCTATTCCAGTGAAGTAATCCATCATGGCAGCCTTCTGGAAGCTTCTGTTGAAATGCCTCAGTTAGGGAGATGCGATGACTCGGTGGTTTAATGACGCTGGAGATGGTCTCAACTCCAGCGGGTCGTATCCTAACACTGTGTGACAGGGTGAGCGCCTGTCACACCCCTCAGCTTCTGTCCACCTAACAATTTGAAAGCGTGTTCTTTGCAAGTAGATAAATAGGTACCACTTCAGTGGGGACAGAAACTGGTGCTCTGTGCAGGAAGTCAGATTCTTGCCCTCTGAACCTTCCCGATTGTGGTTCCTGTTTGCGAGGCAGCTCTGGGAAGGGAGAGGGCCTTGGGTGACGCTGCAGGAAGAGCCACTTGTTTTTCTGTCTGATATGAAGCCAACTCACTCTTCTGTGGCGCACCTTAGGAAGCATGCCCAATGTTTCCTATAACAGAGCTGGTACCTTGGCAAGCTGTCATGCCCCCATTGGAGCCTGAATCTGCGGGGAAAGATGAGCTGGAATTGAAGTCAACAGAGATTGAGGGGGTGGCTTCCATGGCTTTGGAGGAAGATGGGGAGGAACAGGCCCAGTCAGTCCAGGGCCTTTCAGGATTAGGACGGTTTATAGGCAGGAAGGAACAGGGGCAGGATGATGAAGAGAGGTTAAACAGGGAACAGGAGAGACAAAGCTCAGGCAATGGGCAGCAACCTCCTGATCCTGGAGCACAGAGAATGGAGAGAAGGCGAGAACAGCGCAGACTGACTTACCTACTCAGGAGGAGAGCCCCCCCGCCCCTCTTCACAAGGCACACCTGGGGACTGAGACTTAAGGAGACACTGTAGAGAGAGGCACTTGTCAGGAACAAAGGCTGAATTCTTGGATTCCTTCTTGATTTTTGGATTCTTGCCTTCTTCCTTGGCTTTCTGGACTCTTTGACTTGCCTGCTGGATTTTCTTGCTTGCAGCCGTGGTGCTCACAGTATTGGACTGAAGTATTTGCAGCCAGAGGCTGCTTGAGGTGTGTGTGTGTGTGTGTCATCACTTTGCTCTGGGACTTGCCAGAAACGTGGGAGTGTTTGGGAGAATTTGGAGCAATAAAAGGGCGGTTTGAACTGCCAGCTCTCTGTGCTGTACCCCTGGTGATCACACAAGCCAAATTATTACTCTGCGGTAGCATTGTGGTCCCCTGGCTACTGTAACAATGCCATACACTAATAATAATAATAAATGCTTCCTTTTGGGATAGTCTACCGCACTGTTGAACAGCTCTCTTTAGCTTCATATGGGTACTTCTCAAATTGCAGACGTACAACAGTTCCGTTCCATTCCGTTTAGTGACAGTTCAAAGTTACAACAGCACTGAAAAGGTGACTTATGTCTTTTTTTCACACTTAAGACCTTTGCAACGTCCCATGGTCACATGATCAAACCAGGAGTGGGTTCTAAAAATTTTTACTACCGGTTCTGTGGGAGTGGCTTATTTTGTGGGCATGGTTTGATGGTCATGTCACAATTCTTTAGGATTTAGCAGAGGTATTGGTCTACCAGGCTTTTAACTGCTTGTAGAGCTGTACCAGTCTACCCATTTGTTCTTGGAACGTCCTGGTCTACCCATTTATTCTTGGAGCATTCCAGTCTACCCATTTGTTTTTGGAGGCACCAGTCTACCCATTTGTTTTTCGAGCGCACTGGTCTACCACCACATTGCCTTTTAACACTGATCAGCTGTAAGGCGGCCCTTTGAAGCCCTGCGTCAAGAGTTTAAACAGTTTTTTTTCCTTCTAGCCAATCAGCTGGGACTCGGGAGGCAGCGAATAGATTGGGGGCGGGGCCAAATAAAAGGTAAGAATAACGCGAGGTGTGCGTGTGTGGGAGGGCCCAGCTCCTGAACAAAGAGAACCGGTTCGGTGACGTCATATCGACACCGCTACTGGCTCAGCCGAACCGGGCTGAACCAGAAGGAACCCACCACTGGATCAAACACTTGCCAAATGGCATGTATTTATGATGGGTTGAAGTGTCCTGGGGTCATGTGATCCCCTTTTGAGAACTTCTGATAAGCAAAGTCAATGGTGACACCTGCTCTGGTGTGTCGCGTAGATGTAACGGAGAAAAGACAGTCCTTCAAATAATTGGCCTCAAACCATGTATGGCTTTAAAGAGGAAAACCAGCACCTTGAATAGGACCCAGAAGCAAATCGGCAACCGAGATATGTGGACTTCAAGTCCCAGAATTCCCCAGTCAGCATTCCGGGAATTAAAGCCGACATGTTTTAAAATGGCTAAGATTATAAAACTCTGATTAGTGTCAGAGATATCACGTACTCTTTAGCATGTCCTTTCTGCTGTAACTTGATTGAAATAATGGCGGATATCTTGAAGTCCCTGACCTTGCACACACCAGAAAGAATGTAATGGATTTTAATAAAACATAGAGTGATAAAAAAAAATGCTAAATTTATAGTTCCTTCTCCTCTGCCGTTAATCCCTTGTTAGAGTGTATTAACTTGTAAGTGGTGTATGCTAGGAATTGGTTATTAAGGTTATACTAAATGGGTCAATATTGCATCAATAATTCAGAGTGTAATTTAGCAGTATAATTATATAATAATACATTAGCACAGTCCCTTTTTCTCAGCAAGGCTGGCCCTTGTACTTACAGATGTTCTAGAATATATATGTGTGTGTGTGTGTGTGTGTGATATATATATATAAATATATATATAATTTATATTTTTGCTGATAAAGAAATAAAGGGAGACTAGTATAGATCTATTTCAAGCTTTTTAGCTTTCATCAGCTAGCCATACCCTTACTCGGATTCGAACTTGGGCTGCCTGCATGATAGGCAGTTGAATTAACCTTCTGAGCCACAAGTTCTCCTCCCGTCATCAGCTTGAGCCAGGGGAAAGATTAAGTGTTTTTCTATTGAGACACCTGCTCTACCCCAACATGTGGGAGGGGGCATTCTGCTCCCTTTATTTCTTTATCAGCAAAAATATAATAATTAAATTGCTGGTATAAAATGGTTTGTCATGAATGTGACTGCTTGAGGGCTCCTGGATTGGAGCTGAAAGGCAAAAGGGAAGCAGTATGCTCCCTCCCATATTGGGGTAGACCAGGTGCTTCAACAGAAAAAAAACACTTTATGTGTGTGTGTGTGTGTGTGTGTGTGTGTGTGTGTGTGTGTGTGTGTATAAAGTCTTTGGTTATTCAGGTTTTCTCCCGCGTAAAATTGGAGGTGTCTTGGCAACGTTTCGTTGCTGGTGTTCTCGGCTTCGTGCTTCTAGGACCAATGTGTGTGATCGCAGCTGTTTCTTCCTTTTAACTGCCAGTGTACACATATACATATACATATACATATACATATACATATACATATACATATACATATACATATACATATACATATACATATACATATATATCTTGTTGCTTCTTGTCCTGCCTTCAGGTGCTTTGGAGAATAGCTTGACTCCCTCTTCTTTGTGGCAGCCCCTCAAATATTGGAACCCACAATCATGTTACGCCTAGTCCTTCTTTTCATTAAACTAGACATACTCACTTTCTGCATTGCTTACTTTATTGTTCATTGCCTGCTTATTATTTTACTATTAAGTAACGTGCTTGGAAGCAAATTGGAAGGAGAACATCCCTTAGACAGATGTTTTCAATCCTGATTTCAATAGAACAAGGACGGAGCCCGTCTACGTTGTTAATACACAAGCCACATCCTGTTGCTCACAAATTCAATAGCAGACAGAGGTTAAGAGGTTATGGCCCATTTTATGACTTTTCTTACCACCATTATTAAGTGAATCGTTGCAGTTGTTAAGTTAGCAACACGGTTGTTAAGTGAATCTGTCTTCCTCATTGACTTTGCTTGTCAGAAGGTCTCAAATGGGGATCACATGACCCCGGGACACTGAAACTGTCATAAGTACGAGTCAGTTGCCAAGCATCTGAATTTTGATCACATGTCCACAGGAATGCTGCAATGGTCGTAAGCGTGAAAAATGATCATGAGTCACTTTTTTCAGTGCTGTTTTCACTTCGGTCGCTAAACAAACTGTTGTAAGTCGAGGACTAATTGTAATTAAAAACAGGGTAGGTGTATGTATGGCTAAAGAGGTGGAAATATAAACCATATTTAATAGGCATTTGTGTTTTTCCACATTGTGTTCCATTCCTACGGTTCTTGCGCTCTCTGAGTTTCAGTGTTTATTGTTTATTGGTTCGATTTATATGCCGCCCTTTTCCGGAGACTCAGGGCGGCTTACAATGCGTTAAGCAATAGCCTTCATACTTTTGTATATTTTATACAAAGTCAGCTTATTGCCCCCACAATCCGGGTCCTCATTTTACCTACCTCGAAAGGGTGAAAGGCTGAGTCAACCTTGAGCCTGGTGAGATTTGAACTTGCAGTAATTGCAGGCAGCTGGTGTTACTTAACAGTGCTTTAGTCTGCTGCACCACCAAGGCTCTTTGCTTGCAGACATTTCATTACCCAACTACGAAATATCTTCAGTGCAAGTGGTTGTGTGGTTTGCTGCCTGTTTATATGAAGTAGCTTTCCTTGCCAGTTTTGGTGGGGTGCATTTCCTCCTTAATTGGAATATTTTTTTCTGCCTGATCTTTTGTCCGGTGCTGATCCCTGCTTATCTAAACGTGGGTTGCTGTAGGAAGGAGCGTTTTAGTCTTTTCGTTTCCCTCCTAAGATTTTTTTTTTCTTGTCTGATTTGAATGGTGCATTAATGTGCTTTATCTCTATGTGTTTATAATCTTTTGATGAGTATTCATGTCGGGTGCTCACAAAACCTTTTCTGGGTTTTTGGGTTTTTGGTTTTTTTTGCATGAGCATGCTGAGAGTTTGCAAATTTCAGTTTTGCTTGAGGAAATAGGTTTTCTTAAGCAGCTCAACTGAATCCTATCTGGCATGTCTACCTTTAAACATGTTGCCAAATTAATAAAATGTAAATTTCTTTAAAAAAAACAACAACAAAAACTCCTCCAAATTCCACAGTAGGTACTGTGTTTCCCCGAAAATAAGACCCTGTCTTATATTTTTTTGAACCCCAAAATAAGCGCTTGGCCTTATTTTCAGGGAGGTCTTATTATTTTGCGGTGTGTGGAGAAAACAGGAGGAAATAGTGGGGACCGGCTGCGTATCCGTTTAAATATTTTCAGGGAGGGCTTATTTTCAAGGGGGTGGCTTATTTTAGTGCATGCACTCAAAAACCTGATTGGGCTTATTATCAAGGGGTGTCTTATTTTAGGGGAAACAGGGTAGTTGACAATGCCATGGGAGCAAACTTAATATTTGATGGAATTGTTTCACAGATCCTGAACTTGCCAAGATGGTGAAAATGTCATTCAGTTATTTAAAAAACTGCAGAAGCACCCACACCCATGTTTATGGAGGTATGTGTTGTGACATTATCTGTTTGATCACCACAATATAAAAAAAGATGTGGACTCTGGACTGTGGAAAGAGTCCAGAGAAGAGCAACAAAGATGATTAGGGGCCTGGAAGCTTAAACATATGAAGAATGGTTGCAGGAATTGGGTATGGGTAGTCTAGAGAAAAGAAGGACTAGGGCAGACATGATAGCAGTGTTCCGATATTTGAGGGGCTACCACAGAGAGGAGGGGGTCAACTTATTTTCCAAAGCACCTGAAGGCCAGACAAATAAAAATAATGGATGGAAACTGATCAAGGAGAGATTCAACTTGGAAATAAGGACAGTGAGAACAATCAACCAATGGAACAGAAGTTGCCTTCAGAAATTGTGGGAGCTTCATCACTGGAAGCTTTTAAGAAGAGACTGGACTGCCATCTGTCAGAAATGGAGAGTTTGAGGGGTTCCTACAAAGAAGGGGAGGTCAACCTATTCTCCAAAGGACCCGAAGGCAAGACTAGAAGCAATGGATGGAAACTAATCAAGGAAAGGATCAACCTAGAACTAAGGAGAAAATTCCTGAAAGTTAGAACAATAAACCAGTGGAACGGCTTGCCTTCAGAAGTTGTGGGTGCTCCATCACTGGAGGCTTTCAAGAAGAGATCGGACAGCCACTTAATATGAAATGATATAGTCTCGTGAAGACGAACCTATGGCACATGTGCCACAGGTGGCACGCGGAGCCATGTCAGTGGGCATGCGAGCTCAGCTCCGGTGTGCTGATTTTCGGGCCTTCTGTGCCCACCAGTCAGCAAACGGGCCATTTCCGGCCTCTGGAGGGCCTCCGGTGGGGGAGGAGGCAGTTTTTGCCCTCCCCAGGCTCCTAGAAAGGCTCTGGATCCTGGGGAGAGTGAAAAACGGGCTGTTCGGTTCTACCGGAAGTTGGCAAATGGGCTGTTTCCGGCCTTCAGAGGGCCTCCGGGGGGTGGGGAAGGCTGTTTTTTGCCCTCCCCAGGCTTCTGGAAAGGCTCTGGAGCCTGGGGAGAGTGAAAAATGGGTCTACTGGGCCCACATGCCAAAAGCGGGGAGGGAGTGCAAGGGGGGGGGTCGGGGAGCACATAGAATTATGGGTGTGGGCATGCACACACATGACACCCCCCCCCCCCGTGCTCCACCGCTTTTGGCACGCGATGGCAAAAAGGTTAGCCATCACTGATATAGGCCCTCCTTCTTGAGCAGAGGGTTGGACTCAATGACCTCCAAGGTCCCTTCCAACTCTGTTCGTCTTTTATTCTGTATTCTATTCTGAGGAAATGGACAGAAGACATCGGATGGATTTTAAAGATGTGATTGCTGGTTTCCAAGCAGGCAATGCGCTTTTAGCAGACAGAGTCTCAAGCAGGCACAGTTGTCATTGACACTTTCTTGTGTTTTGTTCACACTCATTCTAATATCTGCACGACCTTTTCGATTCATTTCCTTCATTTGTATTTTTATTTAGGACGTGCTGTTGGAAAGCGTCGAAAAAGAAAGCTATTTAGAATAGGGAAGATCTCCAGCAGTTTCCAGGGCTGAACGAATCAGTAGGTGTAGATCGGAGATCAGACACAGAGAAGCTCTGGGCAACAAGGCCATCTGTGCTTCACCCAAATATTGCTCCAAAATTAAATAGCGGCTGAACAGATTCGGGTTGCTTTTTTCTGAGCTTTTGACCAAGATTTTTTTTTTATTGAAAAGTTTTACAAAAAAAAAATACAAAAATTTTCTTCCCCCCCATGTTCCCCCCACCCTTCCCCCCCTCATCCCCCCCTCCAGACTTCCCAGAGCAAAATACAAGGTATTTCATTTAATCAATCATAAACTAGATTAATCTACTTATCCTCAAAGTACTAACTCCCCCCCCTGAAACCTTAACTCCACTATAGATAACCTAATACTTCTGATACTAACATTCATTCATAAGCTATTTGATATTTTCTTGTCTGATACTTATTTTGAATATAATCAATCCATCTTCTCCATTCCGATACGTATCTTTCTTGCGTGTGGTCCTTCAAGTACGCTGAGATTTTCGCCATTTCTGCTAGGTTTGTTACTTTCAATATCCACTCTTCAATAGTAGGCAAAGAGTCCTTCTTCCAATATTGAGCTACCAACAGCCTAGCTGCTGATATTAAGTTCAAAATCAATTTAATCTCTGATACTGTGCAGTCCATAGTTATACCCAATAGAAACAATTGAGGAGTAAATTTCAACCTTCTTTTCAGAATGTTCTGCATCACCCACCATGACCAAGAATTTTTAATGTTATGTGCACAGGACCTAACTCAGGGGTGAAATGCTCCGGTAGCGATGGTGGCGGGTGGTTCAGAGAACCGGTAGCAAAAATCCCTGCGCCCCGCCCTCTCCACCATGCCCAGCTGAGCCGCATGATCATCAGAGGCTTTTTTTTTTTTTTACTTTTAAAAGCATTTTTTCTACAAGTTCTTCTGCCGAAAAAATGCTTTTAAAAGAAAAAAAAAAGCCTCTGATGATCGTGCGGCTCAGCTGGGATCGTCAGAGGCTTTTCAAAGCATTTTTTAAACCACCTCTTCTGCTGAAGAGGTTGCAGAAAAAAATGCTTTAAAAGCCTCTCCGACGATCCCAGATGAGTTGTCTGATCGTCAGATATTTTTTTTTAAAAGCCTCTCTGACGATCAGGCAACTCAGCTGGGATCATCAGAGAGGCTTTTTTTAAAAAAAATGCTTTGAAAAGCCTCTCTGATGATCAGGCAACTCAGCTGGGATCGTCAGAGAGACTTTTAAAGTATTTTTTCCTGCAACCTTTTCAGCGGAAGAGGTGGTAAAAAAATGCTTTGAAAAGCCTCTGGCGATCCCAGCTGTGTTGTCTGATCCGCAGAGGCTTTTCAAAGCGTTTTTTTGCATTTGCAGAAAAAAATGCTTTGAAAAGTTTTTTTTTAAAAAAAGTTGGCCATGCCCACCCAGTCACATTACCCTCCCAAGCCACGCCCACAGAACCGGTAGTAACAAATTTTACATTTCACCCCTGGCCTAAATAGTTTAACAATTTATGGGGGAAGATTTATAGAAGCAAAGAACTAGGAAAAGATTCTCAAAGGTCATGATGTGTCTGTTTTATTTATTTATGTCTGTCTTTATTTATATCCCACTTTATTGTTTTTATAAATCACTCAAAGTGGCAAACATACTGAATACTCCTTCCTCCTCCTATTTTTCCCCACAATAACAACTCTATGAGTTGGGCTGTGATGAGAGAGAGAGTGACTGGCCCAAAGTCACCCAGCCAGCTTTCATGACTAAGGTGGAACTAGAACTCACTGTCTCCTGGTGACTAGCCCAAAGTCACCCAAACAGCATTCATGCCTAAAGTGGGACTAGAACTAACCATCTCCTGATTATTGGGCCAAATTCACCCAGTCGACTTTCAATGCTAAGACAGGACTAGAACTCGCCGTCACCTGGTGATTGGGCCAAATCATCTAGCAAGCTTTCATGCCTCATATAGGACTAGAACTCACAGTCTCCTGATGATTGGGACAATGTCACCCAGCTGGCTTTCATGCCTAAGGTGGGACTAGAACTCACAGTCTCCTGATGACTGGCCCAAAGTCATCCAAGTGGCTTTCATGCCTCAGACGGGATTAGAACTTGCAGTTTCTTGGTTTCTAGGCCAGCATCTTCACCACTAGACCAAACTCTCTCCCTCCCTCCCTCTCTCCCTCTCTCTCTCTCTCTCTCTCTCTCTCCCTCCCTCCCCCTCTCTCACTCACTCCATCCCTCTCTCTCTCCCTCTCTCCCTCCCTCCCCCTCTCTCTCCCTCCCTCCCTCCCTCCATCTCTCTCACTCCCTCCCTCTCTCCCTCCCTTCCTCCCTCCCTCCCCCTCTCTCCCTCCCCCTCTCCCCCTCCCTCCCTCTCTCTCTCTCTCCCTCTCTCTCTCCCTCCCTCCCTCTCTCTCTCCCTCCCTCCCCCCCCTCTCTCCCTTCCTCCCTCTTCATTCCTCCCTCTCTCCCTCCCTTCCTCCCTCCCTCTCTCCTTCCCTCCCTCTCTCTCTCTCCCCCTCCTTCCCTCTCTCTCCCTCCCTCCCTCTCTCTCTCCCTCCCTCCTTCTCTCTCCCCTCCCTCCCTCCCTTCCTCCCTCCCTCTCTCCTTCCCTCCCTCTCTCTCTCTCCCTCCCTCCCTCTCTCTCTCCCTCCCTCCTTCTCTCTCCCCTCCCTCCCTCCCTCCCCCCTCTTTCTCTCTCTGTCCCTCCCTCTCCCTCCCTCTCTCCCTCCCTCCCTCTCTCTCTCCCTCCTTCCCTCCCTCCCTCTCTCCCTCCCTCTCTCTCTCTCTGCATGTGTGTGTGTGTGTATCTCTGTGTGTATTTCTTTGTCAGCACCTACAAAGATTCGAAAATACATCTTTTATCATATTGTAGCCGATGAATCCCGAGGATACAAGGCTAAGTATCCAGGAGCTCTGACAGACACTTCCTGATAAGCATCCAACTTTATTTTTATTTTATTTTTTTATGTTTCTTCCTGCGTTCTGGTGATAACAACAGCTATCCCTGAGCAGATTGGCAAGCCTGTGGCACGAGAACATTCACCTTGGCAGAAGAATATTCTCCTGGCACCTGAGGAAATTTCTTCCGCTGACAGCCCGTCATGCCTGAGCCAAGCATTATCCTGCTTAAACTCACACAGCTGATTAACACCTACACTGTCACTCCAGCATACCTGGGAGGGAAGCAATAGGCTTGTTCGACAGATGCAAGGTTAAAGTGAAGGAATGGCCCTGCAGGGATGGTTGCCATCTCCGGTTTCTTGCTGCAGAACTAGACAGAGAATTTAATACATTGCCTCCCATCCCTGGGGTCTTTTGCTGAAGATCTTAATGACAAGGGCTCATCAAAGAAAAAGGAACAGAAGATGGGGAGGAAAAAAACCCCACAAAAACAACCATTGCCAACAAGGATGAAAAAGCTCCGCTATTTCCGAAGCAGTTCAGAACTTTGGAACGATGTATGAGTTGGATCGAAACCAGAAGATCGTACGCCAGGCAGGGCCTGTTTTCAGCCTCTGCCATTTAAACGGAAGGATGTATCTAAATTTGTTAGGGCAGGGAAAGAAAATGAGTCAAAATAGAAGGGGTTACAAGATGCCAAGGATTGGGTATACCTGATTTGAAAGTGTTGCTTTGCAGCTGGCTGTTTGGTTTGGCTGAAAAGAAAGAATGGGCATGACTGAGAAAGAGCAATAGCCCTTAGACTTATATACCGCTTTACAGTGCTTTACAGACCTCTCTACGTGGTTTACAGAGTCAGTATATTGCCTCCAACAATCTGGGTCCTCATTTTACCCACCTCGGAAGGAGGGAAGGCTGAGTCAACCTTAAGCCTGGTGAGATTCGAACTGCCAAATTGCAGGCAGCCGGCAGTCAGCAGAAGTAGCCTGCAGTACTGCACTCTAACCACTGCGCCACCGTGGCTCAGAAGACTTAGAAGAAATAGAAGACTTCTGAACTTAGAAGGATATGGCCTGAGATTTGGATGGCATGGATAACTGTGGTATGGTAAAGTCAAGGTTAATGTGGACTTTAAACGTCATTATGTTAGGCCAGGGGTCAGCAACCCGCAGCTCTGGAGCCGCATGTGGCTCTTTCATCCCTCTGCTGTGGCTCCCTATCACTCGTCAGCTCCACAATTGATAGGGTTTTCAGTTAGGACAGGTAGAGGAAAAAGGACACCATGCTAGGAGGAGAGGAACAAGTTTTACTAAGTAAGATTAAGATTGATCTTGAACAATTATTTGTCTGAAATGATATAGGTTCCTTTGTTGGAATAGGTGATTGGACTAGAAGACTTCCTAAAGTCCCTTCCAACTCTGTTATTCTGTTATTCTAATCTCAAAGAGGATTTACAAATGACAGGCTACAAGAATGATGTGGCAAAAGATGCTACCCTGGGAAGACAAATGCAATTGACTGATATCTTAATAATTAAAAGCAATATAAAAATAATAAAACAAAAGAGTAACCTGAATAACTTTCCTATATTGGCTTTACAAAAGAGACTTGTTAACGTTTTGAAAAATGTTGTGAGAAGAAACAAAGAAAAAATGAAAAGGAATCAACAATATTAATTGAAGAGTTTAAAGATCAAGATTGTTAAAAGTAAAATATATATATATAAAGTTGGTTTCTTTGATCGAAGTTAAAATACATAGGTTGTTATGTAACTTTTAATGGAGTTTTGCTGCCCCTGTTTGAATGCCAAGATTTTAAGAATTTGTTTGGAGGTTATGGGAAGAAGTGATAAGTTCTGGTATTTTAAATGAAGGTGATAGGTTATTAAAATTATTTGTACTTGTACTTGAAGGGGGAAGTTCTCTCTCTCTCTCTCTCTCTCTCTCTCTCTCTCTCTCTCTCTCTCTCTCTCTCTCTCTCTCTCTCCCTCCCTCCCTCCCTCCCTCCCTTCCTTCCTTTCATTCTTTTTACTGTATTGTTACTTTTTTCTTTCTTGTCTTTATTTTTCTTTTCTACACTTTCCATTTTTCTCTATTTTTGTAGTTTATTTTAGTTTTTAATCTTTATAATGTTAATGTTTAATTTATTTATTTTTATTTATTTTATTTTATTTAATTTATATACCGCCCTTCTCCCGAAGGACTCAGGGTGGTGAACAGCCATAATAAAAACAATGTACAAAATAGAATTTAAAAGCAGATTAAAATAATTAAATCATAGGCCAAATTTAAAACTCTCATTTTAAAACCAATTTTAAAACCCCATTAAAACCAAATTAAAATCATTTATCCCATCAGAGCGGCTTGCTGGAAAACAGGGTCTTCACTGCACGACGGAAGGCGCGGAGGTCGGGGATCCTTCGTATGTCCGGGGGTAATTCATTCCAGAGGGCAGGGGCCCCCACATAGAAGGCTCTCCCCCTGGGGGTCACCAGTCTACATTGTTTGGCTGACGGCACCCTGAGGAGGCCCTCTCTGTGTGAGCATACCGGTCGGTGGGAGGCAATCGGTGGCAGAATGCGATCTTGTAGATAGCCAGGTCCTAAGCCATGGAGCGCTTTAAAGATGGTAACCAACACCGTGAATTTAATAAAATTATTGTTTTTTTTAAAAAAAGAGAGACTATGGAAGAGATGCAAACTCAGGGCAACCTACTTGCCACTCGACTGCAGATTATAAATATCACATATTCTATCCTACTGTTTGTAAATATGCCTTCTATGTTCTCCATCTTTGATCCACGAGACTCCTTAATGCTGAAGTAGCTTGTGTGGAATTGGGCCATTAATTACTCTTTGCATCTAAGACATTCTCTGTGTGCAATTAATAATTCATCCTGAGAAAACAACTCATCCTTTGTAAACAAACAAGGGGATTAACTCCCTGAATGGGGCTGAGGGTTTCAACATAAGATGTTAGAATTGTGGACTATTCTTGTAGACCTCTCTGGAACGTTAAGGATCAAAGAAAGGTAATGAGTGTTAATGTTCTACAATGAACTGGAATTAATTATATGGTGTGAAGGCATTCTCTCTTCAAATAGCATGGGCTAAAAGGATTTAAAACAATTATACCAAGAACAATAATCAGAAGTTCAGCCTGGTGCTATGAACATAACAAAGACAATGTAACATAACAACGTATGTTATGCTCTTGTTAGTTGCGAAGTCATGTCCGACCCATCGTGACCCCATGGACAACATTCCTCCAGGCCTTCCTGTCCACCACCATCTCCCAGAGTCCATTTAATCTGCTTCAGTGACTCCATCCAGCCACCTCGTTCTCTGCCGTCCCCTTCTTCTTTTGCCCTCAATCGTTCCCAGCATTAGACTCTTCTCCAGTGAGTCCTTCCTTCTCATTAGGTGGCCAAAGCATTTGAGTTTCCTCTTCAGGATCTGGGCTTCTAAAGAGCAGTCAGGGTTGATCTCCTCTAGGACTGACCAGTTTGATCGCCTGCCAGTCCAAGGGACTCGCAGGAGTCTTCTCCAGCACCAGAGTTCAAAGGCCTCAATTCTTTGGCCCTCAGCCTTCCTTATGGTCCAACTTTCACAGTCATCCATTGCAACTAGGAAAACCATCGCCTTGACTATACGCACTTTTGTTGGCAGGTGATGTCTCTACTTTTTAGTATGCTGTCTAGCTTGGCCATAGCTTTCCTCCCCAGGAGCAAGCGTCTTTCAATTTCTTGGCTGTAGTTTTGTTTTGTTTTTTAAATTTGATTTATATGCCGCCCTTCTCCGGAGACTCAGGGCGGCTTACAATGCGTTAAGCAATAGCCTTCATCCTTTTGTATATTTATACAAAGTCAGCTTATTGCCCCCACAAACTGGGTCCTCATTTCACCTACCTTAGAAAGGATGGAAGGCTGAGTCAACCTTGAGCCTTGGCGAGATTCGAACCCTGCAGTAATTGCAGGCAGCTGGTCTTAATAACCAGCTTAATAACAGGGTGCCTTAAACCCCTGTACTACCAAGGCTCTAGTTCCCATGTGCGGTGATCTTGGAGCCCAGGAAAATAAAATCTGTCACTACCTCCATATAACATATGTTATATATGTTATTAAATAAGTTATTAAACATAACAAAAAGCCTGGAGACTAAACCATATGAAGAATGGTTGCAGGAACTGGGCATGGCTAGTCTAGTGAAGAGAAGGACAAAAGGGTGACATTGAATTATGGGTGTGGGCACACACGCACTCGACTTCCTCCATGTTTCCCCCACTTTTGGCACATGACGGCAAAAAGGTTAGCCATCACTGTATAGATCTCCTGCTTGAGTAGGGGGCTGGACTAGAAGGCCTCCAAGGTCCCTTCCAGCTCTATTCTGATCGATTGAACGTCCTTTCCCAATCACCTTACCTTGAGATGGTCATCGAATTATTGAATGTGTGACCTACTGATCCTGGTTGAATTTCAAGGGGAAAAACGGTCTATGGAGTTTTCAAAGCTCAAATTCACTACAAAGGTTTCATTAGAGTCACTGAAAACGGTGGAAAATAATAAACTCTGTTCAGCCTGGGAGCAATAGACTTATTTCCTATAGAACAGTTAGGCACTGTGTGTATCTCCCTGGGTGTTTGTCCTTCAAAGTCAAGGCATTATTGACTCCTGGTGACTAGATGACAAGTTCTTGAAATTTTCTTGGCCATGTTTCTCGGAAATGATTTGCTTATTGCCCTCTTCCTAACAGCTCACCGTTTTCCTGTTTTCTGATGAAGTCGATGATGATGATGTTATCCATCTTGGAAATTCTATGGGCCAGGTCTTCTGATCTGGCACTGCTTCTTTGAGTTGTTCTAAGCTCTGGCTGGTGTCAGCTGGTCCTGGTTTCTGCAGCTGTGCTTTTAACCACTACACCAAACTGGTATTACTGTTTCTCTTCCTTCCCCTTTCCCTCTTCCTCCTTCTTTCTTCTCCTTTTTCTTCTCCTCTTCTCTCTTCTCCCTTTCTTCCCTCCCTCCTTTCCTCCTTCTCTTCCTTCTTCTTCTCCTATTCCCTCTTCCCCATTTCTTCTCCTCCTCCTCCTCCTCTTCCCCATTCCTTCTCCCCTTCTCCTCTTTCCCCTTCCCCGTTTTCCTCCTTCTCCTTCTACCCTTCTCCTCTTTCCCCTTCCCCATTTTTCTCCTTCTCCTCCTCCCCTTTCCCCATTTTTCTCCTCCTTCTCCTCCTCCCCTTCCCCATTCCCTCTCCCCCTTCTCCTCTTTCCACTTCCCCATTTTTCTCCTTCTCCTCCTCCCCCTTCCCCATTTCTCCTCCTCCTTCTCCTTCTCCTCTTCCCCATTTCTTCTCCTCTTTCTCCTCCTCCCCTTCTCCTCCTCCCCTTCTCCATTTCTTCTCCTTTCCCTCTTCCCCATTTCTTCTCCTCTTTCTCCCCTTCTCCTGTTTCCCTTTCCCCATTTCTCCTCCTCCCCTTCCCCATTTCTTCTCCTTCTTTTTCCCCTCCTCTCCAGAACTCTACACACCAAGGATTCATTTGTAAACGACATGCTCTGTATTAATAGCAATACTTAATCGGAAACCAACTAAATTCCAATCGGATTCCAAGCCCTAAACATAATTTCACACCTACTCTTTTCAAATTAAAATTGGAGAAAAGAAATGGTGGACATTTAACCACCTTTCGTCTCCTGATGCCCGTTATATCTATGTGATTTACAGTTCTGTTGTTGTTATCGGAAACATGGCAGGTGTCTAAAGGAGATTTTAGTGATGGCTGTCTGAGAAAATTAAAAGCTATTGACAAGAGAGTCCCCCATTTATTCCTGCAACTATGACACAGTTCAAAGGAGATGAAGTCTGATAATACAACTTAGAAATGTGACAGGTTTGTTAAGACTACTTCAACTGCCTTCCAGCTTAAAACAAGAGAGGGAGGAGGAAGAGTGGATCCATGCTACTAAGGATTCATTGACTGACAAATCGTAATTTTAGGGCTTAATAACACTAGGGGTAAAGTAAAACATAAAAGTAAAGGTTCCCCTCGCACATATGTGCTAGTCGTTCCCAACTCTAGGTGGCGGTGCTCATCTCCGTTTCAAAGCCGAAGAGCCAGCACTGTCCGAAGACGTCTCCGTGGTCATGTGGCTGGCATGACTCAACGCCAAAGGTGCACGGAACACTGTTACCTTCCCACCAAAGGTGGTCCCTATTTTTCTCCTTGCATTTTTTAACATGCTTTCGAATTGCTAGGTTGGCAGAAGCTGGGACAAATAACAGGAGCTCACCCCTGCTACGCGGCACTAGGGATTCAAACCGCTGAACTGCCGACTTTTCGATCAACAACCTCAGCGTCTTAGGCATTGAGCCACTGCGTCCCAGTGCCTTGGAACTACTTCTAGTGAATTTCTGACACCTTAAGCTGCAAATTGTACTTCCCATAATGTCTAATAAATATTTACGTAGGAAGACCTTTGGCAGATTGTCGGTATTGTAAATATTCTTTCAATGCTTATTGGAGTATTGTTGCTACTTCAAAGTCTCCCACCCTGCTGTAATTCCAGAAGGCTTTGAAAATGTGGCTGTTCTCCCAATTGTTTGGTTAAGGTGGATGAAGCACCTTGTTGGATGTGTATTATTTTGTAGTGGTGGTGGTTTTCCTTGGGTTTTGTTTTAGTTACATTGTGTGCTGCTGAGGATCAGTCTAGGGTTGGGAACAGAACAGAACAGAACAGAACAGAACAGAACAGAACAGAACAGAACAGAACAGAATAGAATAGAATTTGACTCAATTAGACTAGATTAGAATAATAGAACAGAACAGAACAAAAAAGGAAAGAATGGACTGGATTGGAATGGAATGGAATGGAATAATGGAACAACAGAACAGAACAGGAAAGAGAGGAGTGGGGTGGAGTGGGGTGGAATGGAGTAGAGTAGAGTAGAGTACAGTACAGTACAGTACAGTACAGTAATGGAACAGAACAACAGGAAAGAATGTCATGTCATGTCATGGAATAGCATGGCATGGCCTGGCATGGCATGGCATGGCAAGGAATGGAATAACAACAGAAGAGAAGGGAAGAGAACAGAATAGAATTTGACTCAATTAGACTAGATTAGAATAATAGAACAGAACAGAACAAAACAGGAAAGAATGGACTGGATTGGAATGGAATGGAATAGAATAATGGAACAACAGAACACAACAGAACAGAACAGGAAAGAGTGGATTGGAGTGGATTGGATTGGATTGGATTGGATTGGATTGGATTGGATTGGAGTGGAGTGGAGTAGAGTAGAGTAGAGTAGAGTAGAGTAGAGTAGAGTAGAGTAGAGTAGAGTAGAGTAGAGTAGAGTAGAGTAGAGTACAATAGTGGAACAGAACAACAGGAAAGAATGTCATGTCATGTCATGTCATGTCATGGCATGGCATGGCATGGCATGGCATGGCATGGCATAGAACAGAATAGAGAATAGAATAGAATTTGACTCAATTCAACTAGACCAGACCAAACCAGACCAAACCAGACCAGACCAGACCAGACCAGACCAGACTAGACTAGACTAGACTAGACTAGACTAGAATAATAAAATGGAACAGAACAACCTGAAAGAATGGCACGGCATGGCATAGCATAGCATGGCATAGCATAGCATAGCATAGCATAGCATGGCATAGCATTCAACTCAATTTGACTAGACTAGAATAATAGAATGGAACAGAACAAAACAGGCAAGAAGTCTCAATGTCAACTAAGCTCATGACTCCTCAAAGGAAAGAAAGTGTCAGGTGTGAATTCACTGTAACCCTATGAAAGGGTAGGCAACTTGTGAGCTTCCTGAGGTTGCCAAACTACAGCACACAGCATCCCTCACTGCTGGGCACAGCACCTGGATCTGTTGGGAGCGATTGTTCCGCCGTAGCGTTCTCCTGTTATTCCTTCACACACGGCCAGTAATTGCCTCCCTTTTCCCTCACTGTCACAGAGAGAGAGAGAGAGAGAGAAAGAAAGAGGAGTTTCTTGAAACGGGCATCTAACTGAAAACAAGGTTGAATTCCTGTCAACAAAATCTGTGTCACGTAACACTGACTTGCTATCACAAATGTCCATCGAGACAATTTCAGTTCCAACAAGATTCATGAAGGAAGGAACGTATTTTCATGTATGCATTTTTTGTTTTTTGTTTTACATTTCCTGGCTCAAGATTCTTTGGGTTTTCACAACGAAGGAAAAACATTTGGGATTACTCTTGAGAATGCAAAATGGCAACCGAGTTGCCAAGAACATGGGTAGCATGTTTGATTGATGTGCCCCCCCCCTGCTTGGTATCCTTTTCCCTACACCGTGCTGGAGATCTAGAAACGCCCTACTAGCAGAGGTGGGAATCACTTATCTTCCCTACCGGTTCGCAAACATGAGCACGCGTGCACCACCTCTGCGCCTGCGCACGGCCTTCTGTGCATGCTCAGGAGTCACGCATTACATCCGGGCGGGTGGGCGGAGCCTCCCACAATACACCGCTACAGGTTCATGTGATTTGGAGAGAACCGGCTGAATCCCACCAGTGCCTACTAGCCAGGGGTGGGTTCTAAATTTTTTTACTACCGGTTCTGTGGGCGTGGCTTATTTTGTGGGTGTGGCTTGGAGGTCATGTGACTAGGTGGGCGTGGCTAGCTGGTCAGAGTCATTTCTGGAAGGTCCTCGCACTTACGACCAGTCCTCGCACTTACAACCCGACTCATTTGTTTGCTTTTAACACTGATCAGCTGTAGGGCGGCCCTTTGAAGCCCCGCGGCAAGAGTTTAAAGAGTTTTTCTCCCTCTAGTCATCAGCTGGGACTCAGGAGGCAGCAATAGATTGGGGGTGGGACCAAATAAAAGGTAAGAATAACGTGGGTGGGGGGGTGAGAACCAGTTCGGTGACGTCATATCCTCACCGCTACCGGCTCGGCCAAACCGGACCGAACCGGGAGGAACCCACCACTGCTATTAGCGTTGGTGATGATGGACATCACTACTAGGGATCAGCAGTAATGGCCCTCTTGATTGTGACTTCTCCACTTCTGGAGATGCATTAATTGCTTTCCCCAGATGCAACTCTGCATCTGGGAATTTTGTCCCTTTTTCTCTGTGTTTGCAACTTGCCAGGGTGTTATAATAAGAACGATAAATAATTCTTGCCTTTTTCTTTTATTTGGTGCGGTAAATTGCTCTGTGAATTTTTTAAATGGAGAGCAATCCAGAAATCCAATAAACCAACCTTGCCAACTGCATCTGGGACCACTGAAATTTTCAAGCCCTCTTAGGACTTATGAAGCTAACTTCCTAGCACTTTCTACCAATATCCATCAACCGTAGATAGGTGCCCATCGAAGGTAATATTATCTTCTTTTTATCATAAAAAGTAAAATACAAAACAGAAAAAAAGACAAACAACAGATCAAAACGAAAGTATACATTCAACCTTTACAGCAACAAGAAATAGAAAAAAAAAAACAGTGTACAAAAAAAGAGGAAAAAGTAAATTTAACATTTAAAATGTTGGATCCACTGGGTGGATGGATTCTGACTGGGTGATGGGGGAAAAAAAACACAATGAACTTCTTTTGCCTCCTCTTTCCTGAGTGAATTCAGAACTGGATCCTGAGAAGGATCTTGGCATCTTAGTGGACAACCAGCTAAATATGAGCCAGCAATGTGCAGAAGCAGCTAAAAAAGCTAATGCAATCCTAAATTGCATTAGCAGATGGATACAATCAAGATCAAGTGAGATACTAATACCCCTCTATAAAGCCTTAGTAAGACCACACCTAGAGTACTGCATCCAGTTTTGGTCACCACACTATAAAAAAGATGTTGAGACTCTAGAAAGAGTGCAGGGAAGAGCAACCAAGAGCATTAGGGGACTGGAGGATAAAACATACGATGAACGGTTGCAGGAACTGGGCATGGCTAGTCTAGTCAAGAGAAGGACCAGGGGAGACATGATAGCAGTCTTCCAATATTTGAGGGGCTGCCACAGAGAGGAGGGGCTCAAGCTATTTTCCAAGGCAACTGAAATCCTGACAAGGAGTAATGGATGGAAACAGACCAAGGAGAGATTCAACCTGGAAATAAGGAGAAATTTTCTGACAATGAAAACAATCAACCCATGGAAAAGAAGTTGCCTTTGGAAGTTGTGGGAGTTTCATCACTGGAAGCTTTCAAGAAGAGACTGGACTGCCATCATGTCAGAAATGGTGTAGGGCAGTGATGGCTTAACTTTTTGCCATCGCATGCCAAAAGCAGGGGGAGCGTGTGGGGGGAGGGTCACATGCACGCATGCCCACACCCATAATTCAATGCCCCTCGTGCCCCGTCCCCCCATGCATGCGCACGTGATCCCCCCACGCTCCTCATGCTTTTGGCACGTGATGGCACAGTACGCCTGATAGACCCATTTTTCACCCTCCCCAGGCTCCAGAGGCTTTCTAGGAGTCTGGGGAGGATGAAAACGGCCTTCCCTACCCTCCCGGAGGCCCTCCAGAAGCTGGAAATGCCCCGTTTCCCGACTTCTGGTGGGACTGGAAGGCCCATTTTTCACTCTCCCCAGGCTCTAGAGCCTTTCTAGGAGCCTGGGGAGGGCGAAAATATCCTTCCCCACCCCCCAGAGGCCCTCTGGAGGCTGGAAAGAGCCCGTTTCCTGATGGCTGGCCGGCAGATATGGCTCCATGTGCCACCTGTGGCACGTGTGTCATAGGTTCACCATCACGGGTGTAGGGTCTCCTGCTTGGGCAGGGGATCGGACTAGATGACCTACAAGGTCCCTTCCAACTCTGTTAATCTGTAAATTTCCACCACACATAGCCCGTGAGCTGCTACTCAAGACAATAGATTCCATAACCTGCATTCATAGCTGAAATCAGATGTTTGCCAACCATTATTATTCCTTCCTTCCTTCCTTCCTTCCTTCCTTCCTTCCTTCCTTCATTCATTCATTCATTTATTTATTTAATTTATATACCGCCCTTCTCCCAGAAGGACTCAGGGAGATGTACAGCCAGAATAAAACACACAGATATAAAATTTAAAAAACAATTTAAGAAATATTAAATAATTTGGCCCATATCTAATTAAAATAGAACTACCCGTTTTGGACATTTAAAAATTAAGAGTTAACAATTAAAAAGTTTAAAAATTAGGCCAGCCCGGCTTGTTGGAATAAAAGCGTCTTGAGGGCCCGGCGGAAGGTGCGTAAGTCGGGAATCCTCCGCATCTCGGGGGGGCAATTCGTTCCAGAGGGCAGGAGCCCCCACAGAGAAGGCTCTCCTCCTGGGGGTCGCCAGCCGACATTGCTTGGCCAACGGCACCCGGAGGAGCCCCTCTCTGTGGGAGTGAATTGGATGGTGGGAGGCTATTGGTAGCAGAAGGCGGTCTTGTAAATACCCAGGTCCTAAGCCATGGAATGTTCTGAAGGTGGCAACCAATACCTTGAATCGCACCCGGAGGACCACCGGAAGCCAGTGCAGCTCACGCAGGAGAGGTGTTACATGGGAACGCCATGACGCTCCCATAATCACCCGCGCGGCTGCATTCTGGACCAGTTGGAGCCTCCGGGTGCTCTTCAAGGGGAGCCCCATGTAGAGAGCATTACAGTAGTCCAGGCGGGAAGAGATGAGGGCATGAGTGACTGTGCGTAGGGAGTCCCGATCCAGAAAGGGACGCAACTGGCGGATCAGGCGAACCTGATAAAAAGCCCCCCTGGCCACAGCCGTCACATGTTCTTCTAAGGACAGCCGTGCATCCAGGAGGACACCTAAGTTGCGAACCCTCTCCGTGGGGGCCAATGACTCGCCCCCAATAGTCAGAGATGGCACCAACTGACTATATCGGGACGCCGGGAGCCACAGCCACTCGGTCTTGGACGGGTTGAGCTTGAGCCTGTTTCTCCCCATCCAGATCCGCACGGCCTCCAGACACCAGGACATCACATCAAGGGCATCATTGGGGTGGTCCAGGGTGGAAATGTACAGCTGAGTGTCATCAGTGTACTGGTGGAACTGCACCCCGAAACCACGGATGATCTCACCCAGATAAATATTGAACAGAGAGTTCACACAAATGTTGCAGAGAGAGATCAAAGTTTGCTGTTCCAAACCAATCCTATCCGGCCATTTGTGCAACCCTCCCCCAAGATCGCCTGGGCTGCTTAACTGTCACTTCTCATTGACATCCTCGCTTATCATGGCCAGAAGCTTCTGGCAGGTCTCTGCTGCTGCCAAACCGTGAGTACAAAAACCTCCAGGAAGCGTGGCGCAGCTACTATCTGTCGGGAGAGGACGTTTGGCTGAGTGATTGATGGGAGGCAGTGGGTGCCTGTTAAGTCAGTGACAAGCCTCCCGTTATCTCCTTCACTCAGTCAAGAATGACTGTAAACGAAAGGGGAAGGGAGAATTTTTTTTTTTAAAAAAAAATCATTTTTATGCTTAAGGTACTGAGGTACTGAGGGATGGGGCGGGAGAGAGGCGTTAAATCATGTCTGTAAGAAACCCCCAAGGAAGAAATATCAACTTTAACCCTGCCATCCTTGCCACTGTGTTCCTTGAGGATAAATGTCTGAGAAGATACTCAATCATCTAGGACATGGTTGCCGCAAAGATGTTTCCCCTCCCCCCCCCCACAAAAGACAACACGACGTTCTTGGGTTTTTTCTCTGAAAATGTTTTGCTTCTCATCAGGGGTGAAATCCAGCAGGTTCTGACAGGTTCTGGAGAACTGGTAGTGGAAATTTTGAGTAGTTCGGAGAACCGGCAAAGACCACTTCTGGCTGGCCCCAAGTTCCCTCCCCAGGAGTGGGGAGGGAATAGAATAGAATAGAATAGAATAGAATAGAATAGAATAGAATAGAATAGAATAGAATAGAATAGAATAGAATAGAATAGAATTTTTTATTGGCCAAGTGTGATTGGACACACAAGGAATTTGTCTTGGTGCATAAACTCTCGGTATACATAAAAGAAAAGATACATTTGTCAAGAATCATAAGGTACAACACTTAATGATAGTCATAGGGTACAAATAAGCATTCAGGAAACAATATCAATATAAATCGCAAGGATACAAGCAACAAAATTACAGTCATACAGTCATAAGTGGAAGGAGATGGGTGGTCGGAACGATGAGTAGATTAATAGTAGTGCAGACTTAGTAAATAATTTGACAGTGTTGAGGGAATTATTTGTTTAGCAGAGTGAGCGCGTTCGGGAAAAAACTGTTCTTGTGTCTAGTTGTTCTGGTGTGCAGTGCTCTATAGCGTTGTTTTGAATGGGGATTTTGCAGTATCCTTCCCCTGGAGTGGGGTGGGAATGGGGGTTTTGCAGTATCCTTCCCCAGGAGTGGGTTGGGAATGGAGATTTTGCAGTATCTTTCCCAGTAGTGGGGTGGGAATGGAGATTTTGCAGCATCCTTCCCCTGGAGTGGGGAGGGAATGGGGATTTTGTAGTATCCTTGCCCTGGAGTGGGGAGGGAATGAAGATTTTGCAGTATTCTTCCCCTGGAGTGGGGTGGGAATGGAGATTTTGCAATATCTTTCCCCTGGAGTGGGGAGGGAATGGAGATTTTGCAATATCCTTCCCCTGAAGTGGGGAGGGAATGGAAATTTTGCAGTATCCTTCCCCTGGAGTGGGGTGGGAATGGAGATTTTGCAATATCCTTCCCCTGGAGTGGGGAGGGAATGGAGATTTTGCAATATCCTTCCCCTGGAGTGGGGAGGGAATGGAGATTTTGCAGTATCCTTCCCCTGGAGTGGGAAGGGAATGGGGATTTTGTAGTATCCTTCCCCTGCCATGCCCACTAAGCCACACCCATGAAGCCACACCACGCCCACCAAGCCACGCCCACAGAACCGGTAGTAAAAAAAAAATCCACCGCTGCTTCTCATCCAAGAAGCTGACTGAACTGAAAAATTTTGGATTGTATAAACAGAGGCATAGAATCAAAATCACGTGAAGTATTAGTACCACTTTATAAAGCCTTTAGTAAGGCCGCACCTGGAGTAGGGCATCCAGGTTTGGTCACCGCATTACAAAAAAGATGTTGAGACTTTGGAAAAAATGCAAAGAAGAGCAACTAAGAGGATTAAAGGCCTGGAGACTAAAACATTCGAAGAACGATTGCAGGATTTGGGCTTGGCGAGTCTAGAGAAAAGAAGGACTAGGGGGGACATGATAGCAGTATTCCAGTATTTGAGAGGCTGCCATAAAGAGGAGGGGCTCAACTTATTCTCTAAAGCATCAGAAGCAGTGGTGGGTTCCTCCCGGTTCGGTCCGGTTCGACCGAGCCGGTAGCAGTGACGATATGACGTCACCGAACCGGTTCTCCCCCCGCCCTCCCAACGTTATTCTTACCTTTTATTTGGCCCCACCCCCAATCTATCGCTGCCTCCTGAGTCCCAGCTGATGACTAGAGGGGAAAAAACTGTTTAAACTCTTGCCGCGGGGCTTCAAAGGGCCGCCCTACAGCTGATCAGTGTTAAAAGCAAACAAATGAGTCAGGTCGTAAGCACGAGGACTGGTCGTAAGTGCGAGGACCTTCCAGAAATGACTCTGACCAGCTAGCCACGCCCACCTAGTCACATGACCTCCAAGCCACACCCACAACATAAGCCACGCCCGCAGAACCGGTAGTAAAAAAAATTTAGAACCCACCCCTGATCAGAAGGCAGGTCAAGAAACAATGGATGGAAACTAATCAAGGAGAGAAGCAACCTGAAATTAAGGAGAAACTTCCTGGCAGTGAGAACATTCATCCAGTGGAACAGCTTGCCATTAGAAGTTGTGGGTGCTTCATTACTGAAGGTTTTTAAAACGAGACTGAACAGCCACTTGTCTGAAATGATATAAGGTTTCCTGCACAGTTATGATCACGTGATTTCTCATTTAGTAACCGCTTCACTCAATAACCAAGTTCCCATTCCCAATTGTGGTTGTTCAATTTGACTAAAGCTTGTTGCCTTTAGTCAAATATTTGGGGGAGAGAGAGAGAAAGTGTGTTCATTTTCTTGCAGACATTTTATTACCCAACTAAGTAACATCATCAATGCTACAAGGACATAAGATAAGCACGGATGATGTTACCTAGTTGGGTAATGAAATGTCTGCACGAAAACAACCAAACTCAGAGAACATCAAGCACCCCACAATTCTGTTATTAACACAGCTGCCTGCAATTTCTGCAGGTTCGAATCTTACCAGGCTCAAGGTTGACTCAGCTTTCCATCCTTTCTAAGGTAGGTTAAATGAGGACCCAGTTTGTGGGGGCAATAAGCTGACTTTGTATAAATATACAAAAGCATGAAGGCTATTGCTTAATGCATTGTAAGCTGCCCTGAGTCTCCGGAGAAGGGCGGCATATAAATCAAATTAAAAAAAAACAAATTCAACCCTGGACTACAAATGTCCTCTTCCATCAAGACATTATTGAAATATCAGTTTTCAGAGCTTGCTGATTTGGGAAGTGCAGAATGGTATACATACCATTTCTCAAACAGAGCCCCGAAATGCATGTTGCTTTCTCGTGTCATACAAGAGCAGCTTCCATAGCCCCGCAAAAGATCCTCACATATAGTAAAGGTAAAGGTTCCCCTCGCACATATGTGCTAGTCGTTCCCGACTCTAGGAGCTGGTGCTCATCTTCGTTTCAAAGCCGAAGAGCCAGCGCTGTCCAAAGACGTCTCCGTGATCATGTGGCCGGCATGACTCAACGACAAAGGCGCATGGAACACTGTTACCTTCGCACCAAATGTGGCCCCTATATTTCTACTTGCATTTTTTACCTGCTTTCGAACTGCTAGGTTGGCAGAAGCTGGGACAAGTCACGAGAGCTCACCCCGTTATGCGGCACTAGAGATTCGAACCGCTGAACTGCCGACTTTTCGATCGACAAGCTCACCGTTTTAGCCACTAAGCCACCGCGTTCCTTATACTCATCATACTTATCCTCACATATACATAAATATTTGAATTCCACTAACACGTTTACACATGTTTGATCTGAGCAGGCTTCTCTGCATTAGCATTAAAGGTTTTTGTTTATTTGTTTATTTGTTTGTTTTTTTAGTGTCAAATGGAGCAGAACGAAAAAGTCTCGGGAGAACAATTTTGTGTAAAGAGGCATCCGGAGAATTTCTTTTTCGTTTCTTCTTCTTCTTCTTGTTCTTCTCCTAGAAAATATATCTGCTTTGCAGAATTTCCTCCTAACATTCCTCACCATTTGTGGCAGTTTCTTTTTCTGCTCCCACAACACCTAAGAATAAAATATTTGATCCAAAGTATGATGAGACAGATAAGATATTAGCCAGGTTGTTACGACAGATCCTGCTGTTGTGGAATCTGCATTACAGGTAGTCCTCGACTTACTGTTGTGACCCAGGCCCAAGTAGGTATTATCAGACGCAATCAGTTCGAAAACAAACAGACTTTATTAGAACAGCTGAGAATTAACTCATTCTCAGCGTAGTCCAAACTAAATTAAAACAAACTCTTCATAACACAAATTCTTCAGTCTAATCACCAACCTTGGTGTAATTAGGCAACCTGCCAAAGGCTTTTCTTGGAAAAGTTCAGAAGCAGAAAACACCGACAAGAAATAAATGCAGCAAGACAAGAAACAAATCTATCAACGTTGTTTTCCAACAAAGTGCCCAAGAGCCGTTGCTGGTCTTTTAAGCCTTATGGGAGGGACCAATCATCTCTTGGCCTTACTCCCAAGTCGCCCCTTTTGCTTTAGCTGTTCTTGCCTTCTGGCAGCTCTTCTCATGCATGCACTAGGAACAGGCTCCTCCTGTTCCTCTGCATCTCTGCTATCCGCCTCTGGAGGCTCCGGAGTCCGCACATCACTCCCCGATGGCCCTGGCCCCATCTCTGCCTCCGACGCAGAGCCCTCATTCGGGCCTTCCCCAGCCTCCAGGACTGGCCCATGTTCTTCCTCAGCCTCATCACTGTCCAACTCCACTGCCAGCTCCACAGGCTGCTGGCGGACCACAACACTTACAACAGTTCATTTAGTGACCGTTTAAGGTTACAATGGCATTGAAAAAAGTGACTTATGACCGTTTTTCACACTTATGACTGTTGCAGCATCCCCACGGTCACATGATTAAAAATTGAAATGTTTGGCAATTCATATTTATGACGGCTTTTCATGCTTACGACCATTGCAGCATTCCCGTGGTCATGTGATCAAAATTCAGTTGCTTGGCAACTGACTCGTACTTACGAGTTTCAGTGTCCCGGGGTCACGTGATCCCCTTTTGCAATTTTCTGACAAGCAAACTCAAATGGGGAAGCCAGATTCACTTAACAACCCGTGTTGCTAACTTAATAGCGGCAGTGATTCACTTAACCCCTGCATCAAGAAAGGTCGTAAAATGGGGCAAAATTCGCTTAACAAATGTCTGATTTAGCAGCAGAATATTTGGGCTCAATTGCATTCATAAGTCAAGGATAACCTGTATTACCATGATGATAAACTCCTCACACAAAGTGGAGAAAATTAGTTCAGCCCCCTGAAGGTCCATCAACCAGTGGGGGGCTGCAACTGGTTTAACGACCGGTTCAGTTAGCGTGCACTTCGCACCCACACGCGCGCCTAACATGCTTCTGTGTAGTGTTCAAAATACAGCAATTTGAAGCTCAGCTGCTACCTTCTAAGGCAGCTGATTGTCGGAACTACCGGTTCACCTGAATCGGTCCAAACCGGCTGAATCCCATCCCTGCCACCAACATAGACCCAGAAGGTCCTTTCAGGCCAACAAGACCAAATCTTTCTCAGACCAAGAATCCACATTAAAAAGATGGATTCCCAGAAGTGCTAACACAACCAGTGAAAATAAGCTCTCTAGGTCTGGGATGGCGAACCTATGGCAGGTGTGCCACAGGTGGCAAACAGAGCCATATCAGTGGGAATGTGAGCTCAGCTCTGGTGCACATGTGCATGCCAGTCAGCTGATTTTTGGGCCTTCTGGGCCCACTGGAAGTTGGCAAACAGGCTGTTTCTGGCCTCCGGAGGGCCTCTGGGGGGGGTGGGGAAGGCTGTTTTTGCCCTCCCCAGGTTCCTAGAAAGGCTCTGGAGCTTGGGAACGGTGAAAAACGGGCCTACCGGGCTCACTGTGCCATCACATGCCAAAAGCGGGGGAAGCACGGGGGTGTGTGTGTCGTGCACACATGCATGGGGGCGGGGCGCATAGAATTATGGGTGTGGGCATGCACGCGCCCCCTCCCCCGCCTGCTCCGCCCACTTTTGGCATGCAATGGCAAAAAGGTTAGCCATCACTGCTCTAGGTTATCGATCCTGCTGTCAAACTTAGTATTCTTAAATATTGTTCTTAAGAGTCAACTAGAAAATGCCTTTTGGTAGTGGCAGATCAAGAATCTTGACTTAGCGACCGCAACTGAACCCAAAATTTCTGTTGATAAACGAGACACTTGTTAAGTGAGTTTCGCTCCACTTTACGACCTTTCTTGCCACAGTTATTAAGTTAGTAACATGGTTGTTAAGTGAATCTGGCTTTCCCATTGACTTTGCTGGTCAGAAGGTCGCAAAAGGGGATCACAGGACCCCGGGACACTGCAACCGTCATAAAATACGAGTCAGTAACCGGGCGTCTGAATTTTGATCATGTGACCATGGGGATGCTGCCGTGGTCGTGAGTATGAAAAATGGTCCTAAGTCACTTTTTTCAGTGTAACTTTGAACAGTTATTAAATAAACTGTTGTAAGTCGAGGACTACCTGTATTGAAATGGCTGAAATAAAAATAAGCAACAAGTTGTAATACCGTGTTTCCCCTGTCTTATATTTTTTTGAACCCTGAAATAAGCGCTTGGCCTGATTGCCATATGCTCAAAAGCCCGATCGGGCTTATCAGGGGATGTCTTATTTTGGGGGAAACAGGGTAATATGTAATTGTCCTTAGCTCAGAAGGAACATGATAGAAACTCATCACCTTCATTTAATGACCCCATAATGCCTTGCGGGGTGGAGTCTGGGCAACTGAATGGAGTTGAGTGTTTACTGGCCGGATGCTCTTCTTGTTGCCAATGAGGAGTTTTGTTCAGCAGATATATTCGCAATGTGCCCAGAGAGAGAGAAATATCTGCCTCTACCTAGGATCAAACTCACAGCCTCCTGATGGTGAGGCCAGAGCTCCACCTCTAGGCCACGGCACCACTCCACTCCAGATAGGGGCAGCTGGGTTTGCTAAATATATTTCTTTCTAAATACGCTTCCAAAATGTATTGGAACAAGCAATAGCATTGTAGCAACTTTTGCTTTGAAGGGAAACAATAATAAGGATATAATAAATAATACTAGAATATGATATACTGGTATACTAGATTCTGTAACCATTAGGTTCCTGTAATACATATATGCCTTTATATTTGTATCTCCTGTAATGTATCTGGTATTTGTCAAACATATGTCCCTGCCATTTGACCTGAACTCATATCAATCTTCTCCCTGTTTTTTTCTTGTGCCATCTAAGAGCATGGTACGTATCTCCAAGGGATAATTTACACCTCAGTCCTAATTTATGTTTGATCTGGATAAAGTCCTGCTTTCCAGGGCCAGGGGGCCAAAGTGGCCAATTGAGTAAACAAAGAAATGCTTAAGATAAAACTAATTGGGAAGTTTCTATTCCCCCTTGCAGGGAAACAAGGAATACACAAATTAGGAGGCCAGAATTGGGTACTAAGCTGACGTCTCTGAGGGTATAAAAGGACGCCATGCCTTCCCCAAGGTGTGGCTATCTCCTCGCATGCATTGTATCTGTATGTTCTGGATATAGTTCCACCCAGTATTTTGTTTTTGGCCATAAATAAAATCTGTTTTTTTTGCAAGCCTCGTCTTGAGTCTCTCTCTTTGGCATTCTGGTGACTCAAGTGTATTTTGGGACCTTACAGCTTTTTATCTATTTTCATGCAAATGGCTGTTTTCTTACTTGTGTAACCCCATAAACCAGAGTTGGGTTTCAGCAGGTTCTGACCAGTTCTGGAGAACCGGTAGCGGAAATTTTGAGTAGTTTGGAGAACCGGTAGTAATAATTCTGACTGGCTCCGCCCCCATCTAGTCTCTGCCTCCCAAGTCCCAGCTGATCAGGAGGGAATGGAGATTTTACAGTATCCTTCCCCTGCCATGCCCGCCAAGCCACACCCACCAAGCCACACCCACAGAACCGGTAGTAAAGAAATTTGAAACCCACCACTGCCATAAACCACATGAAGTATAAAAGCATGCTGAGTAGATTGTTTGGTGTTCTTACAGCTTTACGGGAGGACCCACCTTAGTTTAGCTCTGAATAAATGTATGACTTAGAGAGAATTTAATTTTGCCTCTGGGTCCATGCCGGGCCATCCCTAGATTTCCTGCTTGAGAGTAAGCCAAGTCAATTATTTCAGGTCCTGCATTCTAGATCCGTAGAGTAGGTCATGACTTTCTTCTGAGTGACATTCCTTCAGATATGCAAAGAGTGCAACCTTGGAAACTCTCAACGTTAAACATTCTCAGTTCATCCTATTTCTTTGCAGAGGCTAGAGCTTTTAGGCCCTGGGTGATTCTTGCTGCCCTCCTCTTAGCCTTTTCCAAAATGTTTTGGGCATCCCTTGGGACAGGGTCTTCACCCGAACCAGAATATAGTAAAATGTAACTTCCTGTGATCTAGAAATCATCCGTTATGGATGAAATATAAAATGCCACCTATGATTTCAAGCCATCTCACCTAATGGTTCATGTGTTTGCTTTTTATTGTCAGGTTTCGATGTCATCTCAAATAAATTGCACTCCCAAACAATTAATCTTTGCTGAAATATTCCATTTATTGAGTACGACAGATCTGGCCCCGACTTCGTCGTAGCCGATACTAAACCTCTGACCCCCAAACCCTTCCCTTTCCATTCCCCAATTCTCATCGTCTCATTGGCCATCTTCCAAGTCAATCTCCCCAGCTTCTGACCTCACTCCACAGGAATGTTCCCCCCTCCCATCCCATCTCCTAGGGGATATTATCTACAGAGAAAATAAGTAGGTGAAAAGTCAAGCCTTTTCTTTTTATGGCAGCATCAGAATGCTGACATTAATTGCCTTTCCCAGGTCTAATTCAAAAGGACTATTCTATTCTATTCTATTCTATTCTATTCTATTCTATTCTATTCTATTCTATTCTATTCTATTCTATTCTATTCCATTCCATTCCATTCCATTCCAGTCCATTCCATTCCATTCCATTCTACATTCCAATATTCTAGTCTAGTCTAGTCTAGTCTAGACTAGTCTAGTCTAGTCCAGTCCAGTCCAGTCCAGTCCAGTCCAGTCCAGTCCAGTCCAGTCCATTCCTTCCTGTTTTGTTCTGTTCCATTCTATTATTTTAATCCAGTCTAGTCTAGTTTATTTATTCAGTTCTCTTCCGGCCTCCCAAAGGTCTCCAGGGGTGGGGAAGACCATTTTCACCCTCCCCAGGCTTCTAGAAAGGCCCTGGAGCCTGGGGAGAGTGAAAAACGGGTCTAACGGGCCCACTGTGCCATCACGTGCCAAAAGCGTGGGGGAGCGTGGGGGGGGTTTGCGCGCACATGCACAGGTTGCAGGCCGCATAGAATTATGTGTGTGGGCACGCACGCACATCACCCCCCCTCGCGCTCACTAACTTTTGGCACGCAATGGCAAAAAGGTTAGCCATCACTGGCCTATAGGTTTTTTTATTTTATTGGGAGTTTTCTTGAGAAGGATTCATTTGCTCTGTTGACCGGGCTTGCCTTAAATTTCTCTTAGATTTATAAATCATTATAAATCATCCGTGAAAGCCAAGGTTATTGTTATATATGATGCAGTATAGTTCCCTATTACGTTAGTCTCAACCTAGATAGGGAACTAAAAAGAAAAACAAAGCATGACATACACAGTCGGTCCCTCATGTAATCTCTAATGCAATAGATCCTTCCACTAAGCCTTCTGCTCAATTCATTCATTACAACCAGGAAAAAAACAACAACACACTGATAACTTGCGGGGGACGGGGGGAGGAGGCCGCAATGTTTAACGCCGTTGAGAAAAATGTCTCCTTTGCCAAAACAGGGCAAAAAAAGGAGAAGAAGGAGCAATTGAAACTGTTTCTTGGTGATTGAGGTATAGATTAATTGATCTAAAATATAGCATTGATGTAAAATATAGCATGTTGTCAACCGACTTCAACCAAGCATGACAACTTCCTGAAGTTGTCTTCTCTCCCCGCTTACCGACCGCAAGTCACCGGTGTCACGCGCCAATAAATTACACGTCTGTCTCTCCTTAAATAGATAAATCAGCACTCCACCTGTCCAGTTGATATTGAATGACAGCTCAAATGAATTTCAGACAGTCTGTCAGAGCAAAGGTGAGGTCAAAGGAGCGCTGGTTGCATTTCGGTCTTTAAACCCTAGAAGGTCTTCCTTGTCTGGTTAAAAAAAAAAAAGAAAAACAACAACTAGCAATATTAGCAATTTATCATACTTTGCTGCCCAGAGCTTTCGTTGGCTACTTAATCAAGCATTGTGGTGTATGCATTCACTAAATGTACTTGGGATGGTCGATGCTACTAAAATATCATAATTTTTTTAATGGTTGGAAGCAGTGGTGATATTCAAATTTTTTCCCCACCGGTTCTGTGGGCGTGGCTTGGTGGGGGGAGTCCTGTGACTGAGTGGGTGGGGCCAACTCGATGTCACTCGCGACCACGCCAGAGGTGGGTTTCAGAGAGGTTCTGATCAGTTCTGGAGAACCGGTAGCAGAAATTTTGAGTAGTTTGGAGAACCGGTAAATACCACCTCTGACTGGCCCAGCCCCCATCTGTTCTCTGCCTGCTGAGTCCCAGCTGATTAGGAGGGAATGGAGATTTTACAGTCTCCTTCCCCTGGAGTGGGGAGGGAATGGAGATTTTACAGTATCCTTCCCCTGGATTGGGGTGTGAATGGAGATTTTGCAGTATTCTTCCCCTGCCACGCCCACCAAGCCACGCCCACCAAGCCGTGCCACGTCCACAAAACTGGTAGTAAACAATTTTGAAACCCACCACTGGGCCACACCCACTCAGTCACATGACCACCCCTCCATCAAGCCATGCCCACAGAACCCAGTAGGAAAAAAAGTGTGTATGAGCACCAGAAGGGCTAATAGTGAATGCTGTGGCAGAGAGAACCCAAACTTTTCTCCCTCCTTTCACAGCAGAGCTGCTACTCCCTTTATGGTCCCCACACAGCCCCCTCCCTCCTGGGGGTCAAAGTACCTTAAAGGGAAAGGCTGCAGCAGCTCCACTGTGAATGGAGGGAGAAAACTTTGGATTCTCTCTGCTGCAGCATTTAACGTTGAATGGAGTGAGTGGCCAGAAGGGATGAGCAGCGACCAGGCGAGCGGGCGAGCGGGTGGGCGTGGGAAGGACCAACCAGGGGTGGTTTTCACCAGTTGGGTGAACCGATTCAATTCGTCCCTACCGGTTCGCTTGAACTGGTCTGAACTAGTTGAATTTGGAAGAAAGGAGAGAGGGGTTGCTTAAGGTTGCATGTAGACTTTGACCCAGTGGTGAAATCTAAAATTTGTTACTACCAGTTCTATGGGCATGGCTTGAGGGGGAGGGGGGGTAATGTGACGAGGTGGGCGTGGCCAATTTTTTTTTAAACTTTTAAAACCATTTTTTCTACAACCTCTTCAGCTTCCTGCAGCATTTTGCTGGCCAAAATGGGGCACTGGGGGGGGGTTATTAGCCAGCAAAATGCTTCAGGAGGCCATCCAGGCCCAAATTGGGCCGGGCACCCCCCCCCCATGACCTGTTTTGGCTGGCAAAATGCTTCAGGAGGCCGTCCAGGCCCAAAATGGGCCGGGCACCCCCCACCCATGCTCTGTTTTGGCTGGCAAAATGCTTCAGGAGGCTGTCCAGGCCCAAATTGGGCCAGGCACCCCCCCATGCCCTGTTTTGGCTGGCAAAATGCTTCAGGAGGCCGTCGAGGCCCAAAATGGGCCAGGCACCCCCCACCCATGCTCTGTTTTGGCTGGCAAAATGCTTCAGGAGGCTGTCCAGGCCCAAATTGGGCCACGCACACCCCTTGGTGCCCCATTCTGGCTGACAAAATGCTTCCGAAAGCCGTCCAGGTTGAAAATGAGCCATGTGGGGCCTGGATATTCTGCCCTATGTCCCATTTTGGCTGCCAGAGGCACCACGGGCTGGTCTTTTGCTATTTGCAGGCAGATCGCAGGCCAAATTTAAGCACTCCGCAGGCCTAATCTGGCCCGCGGGCCTTGAGTTTGGCACCCCTGCAATAGACAACTTTAGGATGAAAAGGACTCACTGAAAAGCAAACATTCAAACAAGCACACAAATAAGAGGAAACAAGTGAATTGGTGAGAACAAAGCCGTCCTTTCCATTCTTGATTGAGCGGTTTTGTTTGCTTATCTGTTTGTTTTTGTTATTGTTTGTTTTCATGAATAGATATGCGTCTTTTGTGAGCAACAGGATGTGGCTTGTGTATTAACAGCGTAGACGGGCTCCGTCCTTGTTCTATTGAAATCAGGACTGAAAACATCTGTCTAAGGGACGTTCTCCTTCCAATTTGCTTCCAAGCACGTTACTTAATAGTAAAATTAAAAGCAGGCAATGAACAATAAAGCAGGAAGTGAGTATGTCTAGTTTAATGAAAAGAAGGACTAGGAGTAACATGATAGCAGTGTTCCAATATCTCAGGGGCTGCCGCAAAGAAGAGGGAGTCAAGCTATTCTCCAAAGCCCCTGGGTCCTCAATTTACCTACCTTAGAAAGGATGGAAGGCTGAGTCAACCTTGAGCCTGGTGAGATTCGAACTTACAGTAATTGCAGGCAGCTGGTCTTAATAACAGGGTGCTTTAGACCACTGTACTACCAAGGCTCTTGTAGTACAAGAGCACAAGGATCTTTGTGCTCTTCTCTGCACTCTTTCCTCTGTCTTAATTGGAGAGAACCATTCTTTGATCGCCACAAATAATAATTCTATGTTTGTTTGTTTTTAACAAAATAACCCCAAACATCTAATATCATTTGCATGCTCAGGCAGATGCAGAGGTGGGTTTCAACAGGTTCTGACCAGTTCTAGAGAACCGGTAGCGGAAATTTTGAGTAGTTCGAAGAACCGGTAGTAAAAATTCTGACTGGCCCCGCCTTCATCTATTCTCTGCCTCCCAAGTCCCAGCTGATAAGGGAGGAAATGGCGATTTTGCAGGAACCTCCCCCTGGATTGGGGAGGGAATGGAGATTGTACAGTATCCTTCCCCTGGAATGGGGTGGGAATGGAGATTTTACAGTATCCTTCCCCTGCCACGCCCACCAAGCCATGCCATGCCCACCAAGCCACGCCCACAGAACTGGTAGCAAAAAATTTCGAAATCCATCACTGGCCAGATGACTTTACATTTTATGTAATGTATTCAATTCCTCTCCCACCCTTGAGCCAGGAACTCAAGACGGCCCACATATGCAGACATGAGTTATGCAGTGTAGGTTGGAGTGAACTGATTTTTCCCAACTTGTTTTGATCTCCTTGTTTTAACCCTCTTTTATTTTCGCCTCCATTGATCAGCCGCTCCTCTCCCCTGAGCCAGGTGTAGGATGAAGTCCAAAAAGGTCAAGACATCAATCAGAAAGAGAATCACCAACTTACCAAAGCCAACACCTTGGCGGAAGTTGCTCCAGGCGCTGAGTTTTGATGCTTTCTTGCAGCATAGCCTGGAGGGAGCTTTTGTAAATAGGATGTCTATTGCTATTTTATTGGGGAAGTGCAAAGAAATAGAAAGCTGGGCGTCCGTAACATCTCTACTTTGCTATTAGTCTTCAGAAGATGCAAGGATGGGACAAGCTGTATTCTCTGTTTAAAAAGGGGGGCCTTTGGCAAAGTACACAATGCCCTTTATGTTCCTTATGACAGCTCTTCTCAAATGGCCTATTTTTAACACTCAGAAATGCCCTGCAGGTTGAAACAGAATGCTGTGAGTGACAGTTTACAGAGAGAGAGAGAGAGAAAGAGAGAAAGAAAGAAAAAGAGAGAAAGTGAAAGAGGAAGAGAGTAAAAAAAAGTGAGAGAAAACACGTGTGAGAGAGTGTGAGAGAGACAGTGAAAGAGAGGGAGAAAGAGAGAGAGAGGGTAAAAAAGAATGTGAAAGAGAAAAAGTGAGTGACAGAGGAAGAGAGAGGGAGAAAGAGTGAAAGAGTAAAAGAGAAAGAAAGAGAAAGAAAGAAAGAGAGAGTGAAAGAGAAAGGGAGAGGGAGAGAGAGGGAGAGAGAATGAAAGAGTGAAAGAGAGTGAAAGAGAAAGAAAGAGAAAGAGAGAGGGAGAGGGAGAGAGAGTGAAAGAGAGAGTGAAAGAGAATGAGAGAGTGAGGGAGTGAAAAAAGAGAGAAAGTGTGTGTGTGTGAGAGAGAGAGAGAGACAGTGAAAGAAAGAGAGAAAGAAAGAGAGGGTAAAAGAGAAAGTGAAAGAGAGTAAGTGAAAGTGAGAGAGAGAAAGAGGGAGAGAGAATGAAAGGAAGAGAGAGGAAGGGAGAGAGAGAGTGAAAGAGAGAGTGAAAGAGAGTGAAAAAGAAAGAGAGACAAGAAAAGAGAGAGAGAGAGAGAGAGAGAGAGAGAGAGAAACAGTGAAAGAAAGAAAGAAAGAAAGAAAGAAAGAAAGAAAGAAAGAAAGAAAGAAAGAAAGAAAGAGAAACACAGAGAGAGGGAGAGAAAGACTTGATCACACCTCGCACATTTTCCTACTGTGATTTGAAAGTACTCCTTTTTCCCTCAAGTGACCTCAAAGGCAAGTATTCGTTTTGGCTGGTGAATTTCATTACAGGCGAAGTCCCATCAGTTCATTAGTTACTTTGCGAAAGAAAAGAAAAATGCTGCCTCAATTTACTCAATGGTTTCAAGTGTGTTCTAAAGCTACATTTTACAGAAATGATACAATAGCGCAGTGGCTATTACACTGGCCTTTGTAAACAGAAGGTTGTAGTGATACTCTTTCCCACTACTATTTTTATTTTTCCCTGGATCAAGTACTTTTCTCTGCGCTATTTAAAATAAGTCCAGTCATACATACACCATCCATCTATTGTACTGTATATGACTGGAAAAATGATGAAACCTGGCCTCTGTCCATCTAGCTCTTTGAAAGCATGCATGTGCAAATAGATAAAAAGGTACCACTCCTGTGGGAAAATAACAGTGTTCTGTGCGCCTCGGCCTATAGTCATATGTTTCTTGTCCATTGCTTCTGGTCCTGCCTTCAGATGCTTTGGAGAATAGATTGACCCCCTCTTCCTTGTGACAGCCCCTCAAATATTGGATGACTGCTATCATGTCACCCCTAGTCCTTCTTTTCATTAAAGGAGACATACCCAATTCGTACAATGTTTTAGCCCCCAGTCCCCTAATCATCTTTGCTGCTCTTCTTTGCACTGTTCCCAGAGTCTCAACATCTCTTTTTGTATCATGCCAACCAAAATGGGATGCAATATTCCAAGTGTTGTCTTGCCAAGTCATTAAAAGGTAAAGGTAAAGATTCCCTTGCACATATGTGCTAGTCGTTCCCGACTCTAGGGGGCGGTGCTCATCTCTGCTTCAAAGCTGAAGAGCCAGCGCTGTCTGAAGATGTCTCTGTGGTCATGTGTCCAGCATGATTAAATGCCAAAGGTGCACGGAACGCTGTTCCCTTCCCACCAAAGGTGGTCCCTATTTTTCCACTTGCATTTTTTACCTGCTTTCGAACTGCTAGGTTGGCAGAAGCTGGGACAAGGAACGGGAGCTCACCCCGTTATGCAGCACTAGGGATTCGAACCGCTGAACTGCCGACCTTTCGATCGACAAGATCAGCATCTTAGGCACTGAGCCGCTGCGTCCCTGATACCAAGTCATTATAAAGTGGTAATTAACACATCACGTGATCTTGATTCTATCCCTCTGCTAATGCAGCCTTAGACAGAGAGAAGGATATACTGGACAAATGTCTTTATCTTCCATTTTTTGTTTTCTGTCCACGAATAGCTGTCTGTAAGCGGCACTCTAACCCACTCCTGCAACATGTTGCCATGCTGTTCCCTCTGACATTGGAATCATTGTTTAATGTCATTGATGCAACTGGTGTTTATATACGTAGATATATTTTCATTGCCTTTGTTACCAGCCTATTTATTGTTTAACCTGATCTATGGATGTGGGGTCTGTTTGCAGCTCAGAGCCATCAGCAATTGAAGTGGGATATAAATTCCAGTAAATAAATAAAAGAAATCAACAGATGTTCCCCCAGCAGAAATCTATTCACAGGCAGCAACAGAATGGCAATAGAAAGAGTTATGTCACCAGCCGTGCCAGAAAAAGCCTTCCAAACTTTGCTAGATTTGTATTCAGCTGGTCATGTATGAGGAGCAAGCAGCTAGTGTAAGGATCCTTCCTTCTTTCCTTCCTTCCTTCCTTCCTTCCTTCCTTCCTTCCTTCCTTCCTTCCTTCCCTCCTATCCTTCTCTTCATCCACTCCTTTCCCTTCCCTTCCATTCATCCACTCTATTTTTCTTGCCTTCCCTTCATCCCCTCTATTTCTCTTCCCTTCCCTTCTGTTCCCTTCTTCCACTCTATTTTCCTTCCCTTCCTCCACTCTATTTCCCTTTCCTTCCCTTCCCTTCCCTTCCCTTCCCTTCCCTTCCCTTCATCCCCTCTATTTCTGTTCCCTTCCCTTCCCTTCTCTTCTGTTCCCTTCCTCCACTCTATTTCCCTTCCCTTCCTCCACTCTTTTCCTTCCTTCCCTTCTCTTCCTTTCCCTTCATCCACTCTATTTCCCTTCCCTTCATCCATTCTATTTCCCTTCCCTTCTCTTCCCTTCCCTTCATCCCCTCTATTTCTCTTCCCTTCCCTTCTGTTCCCTTCTTCCACTCTATTTTCCTTCCCTTCCTCCACTCTATTTCCCTTTCCTTCCCTTCCCTTCATCCCCTCTATTTCTGTTCCCTTCCCTTCCATTCTCTTCTGTTCCCTTCCTCCACTCTATTTCCCTTCCCTTCCTCCACTCTTTTCCTTCCTTCCCTTCTCTTCCTTTCCCTTCATCCACTCTATTTCCCTTCCCTTCATCCACTCTATTTCCCTTCCCTTCTCTTCCCTTCCCTTCATCCCCTCTATTTCTCTTCCCTTCCCTTCCATTCCCTTCCTCCACTCTATTTTCCTTCCCTTCCTCCACTCTATTTCCATTCCCTTCCCTTCATCCCCTCTATTTCTGTTCCCTTCCCTTCCATTCTCTTCCGTTCCCTTCCTCCACTCTATTTCCCTTCCCTTCCTCCACTCTTTTCCTTCCTTCCCTTCTCTTCCCTTCCCTTCATCCACTCTATTTCCCTTCCCTTCTCTTCCCTTCCCTTCATCCCCTGTTTCTCTTCCCTTCCCTTCATCCCCTCTATTTCTCTTCCCTTCCCTTCTGTTCCCTTCCTCCACTCTATTTTCCTTCCCTTCCTCCACTCTATTTCCCTTCCCTTCCCTTCATCCCCTCTATTTCTGTTCCCTTCCCTTCCGTTCTCTTCCGTTCCCTTCCTCCACTCTATTTCCCTTCCCTTCCTCCACTCTTTTCCTTCCTTCCCTTCTCTTCCCTTCTCTTCATCCACTCTATTTCCCTTCCCTTCTCTTCCCTTCCCTTCATCCCCTGTTTCTCTTCCCTTCCCTTCATCCCCTCTATTTCTCTTCTCTTCCCTTCCCTTCTGTTCTCTTCCATTCCCTTCCTCCACTCTTTTCCTTCCTTCCCTTCTCTTCCCTTCCCTTCATCCACTCTATTTCCCTTCCCTTCATTCATTCTTTTCCTTCCTTCCCTTCCCTTTGCTTCCCCTCATCCATTCTATATTCCTTTCCTTTCCTTTCCTTTCCTTTCCTTTCCTTTCCTTTCCTTTCCTTTCCTTTCCTTTCCTTTCCTTTCCTTTCCTTTCCTTTCCTTTCCTTTCCTTTCCTTTCCTTTTTTCCCCATTCCCATTCCCTTATCATTCCTTTCCCCTTCCCTTCACTCCCCTCCCCTTCTCTTCCCTTCCCCACGACATCACTGCCGTTTGCACTGTGATTCAGATCTCAAACTAGGCAACCCTTCTGCTGCTTGACTAAAGAAAGGCTCCTAATTTTCTTCTTATTAGAAGGCAGGAAACGAAGCATGCCTGCTGTCGGCCCAGCGGAGCAGCCTATCCTCGAGGCTAGCATCGGTAACTTGTTCAGAAAGAGTTAGAAATCATGGCGCACAGCAAGCTTCCTGTGGGAGACGAAGCAGGAAGACTTCATGGAGAGGAGAAGAAATGGAACGCGATGGGTGGGAAGAAAACGAGACTCAATAAGTAGGGGGAAAAAATGAGGCTGGAGATGAAACAGTCAGAGAAGCTTAATTTTGTTTATTGTGCGTTAGGCTTCATCCAAACTCAATCGTGACATGTTTTCATTTTTAGAGGGTGTTTTTTTTTTTGCATTTGGGTTTGATCGCAGCCCATGCCGATGCCGTTTCATGCTTCAGGTGCTTAAAATGGCTCATTTGAAAGATGTCCACTGGGCCTCCATCTTTTCACTGCTCCAAGAGGCTTTTCACACTTCGCCTCTCCCTGAAGGCTTTCTTTACACTCCAAGGCGCTTTTCCTCAAGTGAGCCGGAAGCAGGATTTCTCCGTGAGATTTCTCGGCGCGTTGGTGCTAAGGCGAAAAAAAGGGAAAAGAAAAGAGAGAGAGGGTGGAGGTTCGTTCTCCGAGCTTGTGGGGTGGCTTCCGAATGTTTCGCTACCAGGCTAGGTAACATCATCAGCGGCGTTTAAGGCAGGGGTGAAATCCAGCAGGTTCTGACAGGTTTTGGAGAACCGGTTGCGGAAATTTTGAGTAGTTCGGAGAACCGGTAGTGGAAATTTTGAGTAGTTCGGAGAACCGGTAGTGGAAATTTTGAGTAGTTCGGAGAACCGGTAGTGGAAATTTTGAGTAGTTCGGAGAACCGATAGTGGAAATTTTGAGTAGTTCGGAGAACCAGTAGCGGAAATTTTGAGCAGTTCGGAGAACTGGTACGGATATTTTGAGTAGTTCGGAGAACTGGTAGCGGAAATTTTGAGTAGTTCAGAGAACTAGCAAATACCACCTCTGGCTGGCCCCAGAGTGGAATGGGAATGGAGATTTTGCAGTCTCCTTCCCCTGGAGTGGGGTGGGAATGGAGCTTTTGCAGTATCCTTCCCCTGGAGTGGGGTGGGAATGGAGATTTTGCAGTATCTTTCCCCTGCCACACCCACCAAGCCATGCCCACCAAGCCACGCCCACAGAACCGGTAGTAAAAAAATTTGGATTTCACCACTGGTTTAAGGGGGATGCCAGTGTCTGTCTTCTTCTGTACATGTGTGAAGTGAGGGTCTTGTGATGGGTCAGGTGTGAGTACCAGTGACTTGAGGATGAGGGTTTCATTCTCCAAGCTTGTGGGTTAGTTTCCGAACGTTTTGCTACCAGGCTAGGTAACATCATCAGCACAGATTAGGGGGACGTCAGTGTCCATGTTCTTGTGTTTGTTGGGACTTCAGGTGTGGGTGTGTCAAGCGAGGGTCTTGTGATGGGTCAGGAGTGAGTCTTGGGATGGGTCTTGTGATAAGGAGATTACCTCAGGTGAGGGCCATTGGGAAGTGAAGTGCTGATTGGGGGGTCTGGCATGGGTTGGTTGAGGGTCAGTGCTGTCTCTGGTTGGCTGTGTGATTGATTTGGATTCTGAGGGGTTCATAGGCTGGTTGTAGGTCAATGTGACACACAACCAATGCACACAATCCCCCCACACACCAACAGTTCACCTCCCAATGACCCTGACCTGAGGTAACTTCCTTATCACAAGAGCCATCACAAGACTCACTGATGACTCACACCTGACCCTGTCACTGCATTTTTGTATTTACCAGAGGAGCTCTTATTTTTGAACTTTCAGACTTACCGTAGCTGATCAGAGCTCTTATCTTTAAGCTAACTGCGCATGTCCACATTCCTTTCTTCCTCTCTAACTTTTTCTTTGTTCTCCGGCCAAGAGAGGTGGCCGGGAAAGCTTTGCCAAGATGTAGTTAATTAGCCAGTAAGATGTTTTATTTTCTTTATAACAAATAAATGAGTTTTTCTTAGAAAATAGATCTTCGGGTTTATTTTCTTAAAGTATACTTCAAGGGAAGGTCATGATCCATTCTCTAATCAAGGTGCAATTACCCAAAAGCAGAATGGGATTAATTGCCACCTTGACAGACCCATCACAAGACCCTCACTTGACATACCGACATCTGAAGCCCTCATAAACAGAAGAACATCAACACTGACATTCCCTAAACTCCGCTGATGATGTTACCTAACCTGGTAGCAAAACATTCAGAAATCAACCCACAAGCCAAACCACAGCCCACTGTAACAGCATTGCCAAAAAGGCATTAAGAGTTGTTAACCTAATCTTGCATAGCTTCTTCTCTGGTAATATTGTACTATGAACTAGAGCATACAAAACATTTGCTAGACCAATTCTCGAATACAGCTCATCTGTCTGGAACCCACACTGCATATCGGACATAAATACAATCGAGAGAGACCAGAGATATTTTACGAGAAGAGTCCTCCATTCCTCTACCCGTAATAAAATACCTTATGCCATCAGACTCCAAATTTTGGGCTTAGACAACTTAGAACTACGCCGACTTCAGTCTGACCTAAGCATAGTACATAAAATCATCTGCCACAATGTCCTACCTGTCAATGACTACTTCAGCTTCAGCCACAACAATACCTGAGCAAATAATAGATACAAACTCAAGGTAAACCGCTCCAAACTCGAATGCAGAAAATACGACTTCAGCAACAGAGTGGTCAATGCCTGGAATGCACTACCTGACTCTGTGGTTTCTTCCCCAAACCCCCAAAACTTTAACCTTAGACTGTCTACTGTTGACCTCACCCCATTCCTAAGAGGTCCATAAATGGGGCATGCATAAGTGCACCAGTGTGCCTACTGTCCCTGTCCTAATATTCCTTTTTTACTTACTCTTTTCATGTATTCAAATTATGTCTATACTTTTACCTGTTATCTTATATACATGCTTGACAAATAAACTTATGGTTATGATCTCACCAGTGGTGGGACTCAAATAATTTAACAATGGGTTCTCTGCCCTAATGATTTCTTCCAACAACCAGTTTGCCAAACTGCTCAGAAAGTTAACAACCGGTTCTCCTGAAGGTGCGAACCGGCTGAATCCCATCACTGGATCTCACCCATTTTTACAACATCCCTCTCCTTTCCTCTTCTTTCTCCTCCCTCTCCTCTACTCCCCTCTCCTTCTCTCTCCTTCCTTCTCCTCTCCTTCCCTCTCCTTCCCTTTCTCCTTCTCTCCTTCTTCTGTCCCCTCTCTATTTCCCCTCTCTCTTCTTCTCTGCTTCTATCTCCTTCCCTTTCTACTCTACCTTGAGTTTGACACCCCTGCTTGACAAAATAAATAAATAAATTAAAAATAAATAAAACAAGCTCGGAGAACGAACCCTCATCCTCAAGTCACTGATGACTCACACCTGACCCATCACAAGACCCTCACTTCACACACTCATACCTGAAGTCCTTATAAACAGACGAAAACCGACACTGACATCCCTTACATTCTGCTGATGATGTTACTTAGCCTGGTAGTGAAACGTTTGGAAACCAACCCACAAGCCAGGAGAACAAACCTTCACCTGCATCCTACACCCAAGCTACAAATAGTCACCATTATTGCAAAGGAAAGAGAGAACTTGGAGAACATTACGGTTTTTCCTTTGCTGATCACCAGGGCATCCATTTCGGGAAGAGGTTGAAAAGTTATTGGGGGCTTTCGGTAGAAGTGAGAATATTAAAAGCATGCTAAATATTTGAAATATTTTTTGTAGGGACTTTTGCCTTGCTATATCCTAAGCAGACCACCAGCAAAGAGAGATGTGGAGAGACAGACATCTAATAAAGATATATTAGATATCGACAAACCAGTGGGAAAAAATTTGTCGCCCATAAACCTAGATGAAAAGCAATATAGTCAGACTACCATTTAGAATAGAATAGAATAGAATAGAATAGGATAGGATAGGATAGGATAGGATAGGATAGGATAGGATAGGATAGGATAGGACAGAACATAAAGAGGAATAGAATAGAATAGAATAGAATAGAATAGAATAGAATAGAATGGAATGGAATGGAATGGAATGGAATAGAATAGAATAGAATAGAATAGAATAGAATAGAATAGAATAGAATAGAATAGAATAGAATTTTTTATTGGCCAAGTGTGATTGGACACGCAAGGAATTTGTCTTGGTGCATATGCTCTCAGTGTACATAAAAGAAAAGATACGTTCATCAAGAATCATAAGGTACAACACTTAATGATAGTCATAGGGTACAAGTAAGCAATCAGGAAACAGTCAATATCAATATAAATTGTAAGGATACAAGCAACAAAGTGACAGTCGTGCAGTCATAAGTGGGAGGAGATGGGTGGTGGGAACGATGAGAAGATTAATAGTAGTGCAGACTTAGTAAATAGTTTGACAGTGTTGAGGGAATTATTTGTTTAGCAGAGTGATGGCGTTTGGGAAAAACCTGTCCTTGTGTCTAGTTGTTCTGGTGTGCGGTGCTCTATAGCGTCGTTTTGAGGGTAGGAGTTGAAACAGTTTATGTCCAGGATACGAGGGGTCTGTAGATATTTTCACAGCCCTCTTTTTGACTCGTGCAGTATACAGGTCCACAATGGAAGGCAGGTTGGTAGCCATGGTTTTTTCTGCAGTTCTAATTATCCTCCGAAGTCCGTGTCTGTCTTGTTGGGTTTCTGGGCCAAGCTGCAGCTTGACTTGGCATTTTCAAGAGAACTCAGAGCAGAAGTTGTTTGTGCATCAAAATCTAAGAATAATATCATCATCATCATCATCATCATTATTATTATTATTATTATTGGTTAATCTTTAGTGAGATTCACAGCCTTTGAGGTTGGTTAATAGCTCAGCAGCTCGAGTCCTAACCAAGGATCTAGGAACTGTTAAGGTATCGTCGGAGGATGTATTATTATTATTATTATTATTATTATTATTATTATTATTGGTTAATCTTTAGTGAGATTCACAGCCTTTGAGGTTGGTTAATAGCTCAGCAGCTCGAGTCCTAACCAAGGATCTAGGAACTGTTAAGGTATCGTCGGAGGATGTATTATTATTATTATTATTATTATTATTATTATTATTATTAGTTAATCTTTAGTGAGATTCACAGCCTTTGAGGTTGGTTAATAGCTCAGCAGCTCGAGTCCTAACCAAGGATCTAGGAACTGTTAAGGTATCGTCGGAGGATGTATTATTATTATTATTATTATTATTATTATTATTATTATTATTAGTTAATCTTTAGTGAGATTCACAGCCTTTGAGGTTGGTTAATAGCTCAGCAGCTCGAGTCCTAACCAAGGATCTAGGAACTGTTAAGGTATCGTCGGAGGATGTATTATTATTATTATTATTATTATTATTATTATTATTAGTTAATCTTTAGTGAGATTCACAGCCTTTGAGGTTGGTTAATAGCTCAGCAGCTCGAGTCCTAACCAAGGATCTAGGAACTGTTAAGGTATCGTCGGAGGATGTATTATTATTATTATTATTATTATTATTATTATTATTATTAGTTAATCTTTAGTGAGATTCACAGCCTTTGAGGTTGGTTAATAGCTCAGCAGCTCGAGTCCTAACCAAGGACCTAGGAACTGTTAAGGTATCGTCGGAGGATGTATTATTATTATTATTATTATTATTAGTTAATCTTTAGTGAGATTCACAGCCTTTGAGGTTGGTTAATAGCTCAGCAGCTCGAGTCCTAACCAAGGACCTAGGAACTGTTAAGGTATCGTCGGAGGATGTATTATTATTGTTATTATTATTATTATTATTATTATTATTATTATTATTATTATTATTTAATCTTTAGTGAGATTCACAGCCTTTGAGGTTGGTTAATAGCTCAGCAGCTCGAGTCCTAACCAAGGATCTAGGAACTATTAAGGTATCGTCGGAGGATGTATTATTATTATTATTATTATTATTATTATTATTATTATTATTATTATTATTAGTTAATCTTTAGTGAGATTCACAGCCTTTGAGGTTGGTTAATAGCTCAGCAGCTCGAGTCCTAACCAAGGACCTAGGAACTATTAAGGTATCGTCAGAGGATGTATTATTATTATTATTATTATTATTATTATTATTATTATTATTATTATTATTATTCCCAATTTTCTTTCCTTTCCTTTCCCCCCTCCCCCTCCCAAAGGCAGACCAGTGTAAAAGGAAATGGGTAGTAGAAGAAGAAGATTACGTTACACTTCAAAAAACTTTCTTTTGCTTTGCTTACAGTAAGCAAAAGACAGGCATCTCGGGGGAATTTTCACTGCCTATTGAAAATAATTGAATCTCATTATCAAGCGTTCACTATGCCTCCATTTCATTTACCTTCAGTCGACCATTAAAGGGGACTTCTGCTCCTCACAGTGTGTTCTGTGAGTGGGTCTTCTGTGTCATTTTTAAAGGAGCGCAAATTAAACTCTTCCTTTAGGCGGTCCCAAAAAAACAACAACCTTGGATCAAAAACCAGGAAGGATCCAAAATCAACATCCCTTCAGAAACGAATTGATTTGTTTATTCTTGCACGAGTGGAACATTAATTTGGTCTCCCAACTCTAGCCGGGGTTGCACAAGAATAAATAAAAATAAAATCCGGAGAAAAGCTGTGAGGGAAAAGCGAATTATTTATTCCCGAAAGCGAAGAGGCTGGCCTATGGAAGTAGCTACAGAGCAAATGGGGGTAGAGAAAGGCTGTTTTATAAGCTCCCTTATGTGGAAGTGTGTATGTGGTGACACTTGAGGGATGCCAGTCTGTGTACATGTTGACCCCCAGAGAAGGGGTTGATTAAATCAAGGGATGTGGATTGGGTCTCTTGGCTTGAACTGTGAGTGTTATAATCAGGGGTGGGCTTCAAAATTTTTAGCAAGGGGTTCTCTCCCCCATTGCTGGGTGGGCGTGGCCATGGTGGGCCTGGCCTAGTCGGCCTCCTACACCACGGCAGGGGGCTGTTTTTGCCCTCCCCAGGCTCCGGAGGTTTTTCTTGAGCCTCCGGGAGGGTGAAAATGGCCTCCCCAGGCTCTGGAGGCCCTCTGGAGGCCAGAAACAGGCCTGTTTCTGGCTTTCCTGAACTTTTTTGCCCTCCCTGAGCCCCTGTGCGCACCCTGCACATACCTGCATCCAAAACAGGCTGCGTGGGGACTCCTGGGAGGCGCGGGGTGGGGTGGGAGAGGCCGGCCAGGAGTGGGATTTGAGGGTTCTCCGAACTCCACAGAATCTTAGCTAGAGGTTCTCCCAAACCCTCCCGTCCTCTCCTCTCCTCTCGTCTCCTTTCCTTTCCTTCCTTCATATGCATTGAGCAGGGATTGGATCCGATGACTCCTGAAACTCCTTCTTTTTCTACATATCTGTGAGATTTTTCCAGCCCCCATGCTAATTACAGTACCCCACTTAGCAGGGGTGGAATCGGTTGAAAGTGCTGCAATGTGGAAGTCAATTCTTGTTCCGAGAAGACCCTTAAGACTAAAAGCTCGTAAGCATCACGAAACATAATCCTGCTTCTGATCTTCACCCCTAGAGCACCCTCATCTCTTCCTCCCGAGAGTCCCTGTTTCAAGTTTAGGGTCTAGTAAATTTAAATCCAGCGTTTTGGTTGGGAAGGAAGCCGCATTATAAGGATCCACTCCAGTTTTTCTTAAAGACAGAAATCTGTAGAAATCTCCATAAATTGCCCCAGGCAGTTACCTGAGACTTTTAAAAAAAAAGATCCTAACAATTCCTGTGGCATCTCACAGCAGGGCCTGCTTCTTTGATAAGGCTTAGCATACTACATACTTAAGAAGACCTCTTTTCAAACGGAAAAAAAAAATGCTAGGGGCTTAGTAGAAGGGAAGGGATAGAGAAACAATTGGAATTTCCCTCTTGCAGTCGCTCAGGGAATGAAAAAGATACATCTTGTTGATTAAAAGAAGGTTAGCATGATTCCATGTTAGGAAAGAAAAGGCCATTTTCTGCAAGGTTTGTTTTCCTTTTTTTAACAGTGACGTTGTCCCAGGGGTTCACTGCTGGGGGTTCGCAGGGGTTCGGGAAAACCTCTAGCTAAGATTCTGTGCAGTTCGGAGAACCCCCAAATCCCACTCCTGGCTGCCCCCGTCCACCCCACCCCGCCCTTCCCAGGAGTCCCCACATGGCCCATTTTGGATGCAGGTAAGTGCAGGGCACGCACAGAGGCTCAGGGAAGGCAAAAAACAGGCCTACCGGAAGTTTGGGAAGCCTCCGTTTCTGGCCTCCAGAGGGCCTCTGGAGCCTGGGGAGGCTGTTTTCACCCTCTCAGAGGCTCGAGGAAAGCCTCCGGAGCCCGGGGAGGGCAAAAATTCCTCCCCTGGTGCAGATGGCTGACTAGGCCACGCCCACCATGGCCATTCCCACCCAGGAACCAGGCAGAGAACCCCTTGCTAAAAATTTTGAACCCCACTCCTGCGTTGTCCACCTGTGCAAATGTTCTGCAGGCCAAGATTCCGCAGAAACTCTTGATATTCAACAGACTGGAGAAGAGTCTGGGATTTTTTAATCCTTGATGTGGGGAGAGATGTTATCAGTGGAAATATCTGGTTAGCATGTCTGTTAAAGATAACTAACACACCATCCTCCTCTTCTTTGCCTTCAGGGGAGGGCGGGCGGGATGGAGATAGAGAAGAGAGAAAATAGGAAGGTGGGAAGATAGGAAGGAAGGAAAATAAAATAGAAAGGTAGAAAAGAAGGAAGGAAGGAAAATGATAGGGAAAATAGGAAGGAAGTCTTGGAAGAAATGTCCTTCTGGGTTCAGTTCCAAGTGGGGAGAAAGACCCTGGAAACATGGAAACTGTTTGGAAAGATGGTTTTAATGGTGGACAGGACCACATGCCTTGAAGATCTTGGGTGAAGAAGAAAAAAAAGGGAAGAGATGCTGAGAGTGCCTAAATTTTATACCCTCTCTGGGCTTTTGAATTTGAGTTTGCATTCTGATTGGTTGTCAGACTCCCATGGGGCCATGCAGGGGCAACTCTGTAGGTTGTCTGTGTCCCAGGCTTGGTTGACTCTCGCTGGGTGATGATGTAATGAAAGGGGCTTTGGGCAATTCCTATTATGGCTCTGCTGAAGGAGGTAGATCTTTGTTATGTAGAATAGACTGGCCCAGGCCTTAATGTCCCATTGACAAAGATTGGGTGGGGGGGGCTGAGTTTCTGCCTCCCATTTAGGGGAAATATCCTGCCCTTTTAATATTTCCTAAAATATTTCATTTTTCTAGGAGAGGGGTGGGTGCTAACTTCCTACAGAAGGAAGGAAGGAAATAGGAAGAGATAGGTAGATTAGGTAGGAAGGAAGGAAGGAAATAGGAAGAGGAAGGAAGGAAATAGGAAGGAAGGAAATAGAAGAGATAGGTAGGTAGGCAGAAAGGAAGGAAAGGAAGGAGGGAAGGAAGGAAAGGAAGGAAGGAAGGAAGGAAGGAAGGAAGGAAGGAAGGAAGGAAGGAAGGAAGGAAGGAAGGAAAGAAAGTAAAAATAAGAGGGAAAATAGGAAGGTAGGTGGGAAGGAAGGAAGGAAAGAAGGAAGGAAGGAAGGAAGGAAAAAATAAGGGAAAATAGGAAAGTAGGTAGGTAGGTGGGAGGGAAGGAAGGAAGGAAGGAAGGAAAATAGGAAAGTAGGTAGGTGGGAGGGAAGGAAGAAAGGAAGGAAGGAAGGAAGGAAGGAAGGAAGGAAGGAAGGAAGGAAGGAAGGAAAGTAGGTAGGTAGGTAGGTAGGTAAGTAGGTAGGTAGGTGGGAAGGGAGGGAGGGAGGGAGGGAGAGAGGAAAGAAAATGAGATGGAAAATAGGAAGGAAGGGATTTGCCCCAGAAAGGAGAGAAGGAGACAAAGAGACAGAGAAAAGATTTCCAACATAAAATGCCACGGCAAGAATCAGAGGGAAGAAGAGGTCTATTACAGGTCTGCCTTCTGATCAAAGTGACTCTAGCCAGAAGATTATCATTGGTTGCCCTGATCTCAAGAACATCCTTCAGGCCCTCTTTATCTGGACTACTGGGTAGTTGTCTTCTCTTTGTGTTCCCCTCTTGTTATTGTTGAATGATGTTAACTGTTCAAGAAAATAGAAAAGTTTCTGCTTGATCGGTTAGAGTTAAAGGCCATTATAGACACGGCGCAGTAAAGATAAGAAACTGCTTAGTGGCCATTTTGTTTCCTAAAATGCGATACCGGCGCTTATCTTACCATAATTTCATCTGCATCTGAGTGTGGAGTCACTCGATACCTACTTTGCAACCAAATAATATGTATGTAATTGGAGTCTTTTCATTTCTACGAAATCAATACAGCCTGATTTGGGTGGTGGGAGGGGACCACAGGGAGCTGTGCTAATTTCTCCTTTGCGTACAGGCAGTTCTTGTTTTACGACCGCAGTGAAGCCCCAGATTTCCGTTGCTAAGCAAAAGAGAGTTGTTAAGTGAGTTTTTGCCCCATTTTATAACCTCTCTGCCACAGTTGTTAAGCGAATCAGAAGCTGGCTGGGAAGGTTACAAATGGTATCTGTGGAAATTCTCCGTCATCCAGGTTCATGGTTGTCCCAAAGGTGATTTCTTTTTTCAAGAGGCAACTGGACTTTCTGGTTTTTCTTTGAAGACGTTTTGCTTCTCAGCCAAGATGCTTCTTCAGCTCCGACTGGATGGTGCAGAATGGAAGGATTGATATTCTTTGCAGACAGCTGGTCATTTGCATCCTTTTAGGGAGTCGTTGAGGCCACCTGGAGGTTTATTTTGGCGTTCCAATAATGTTTCTTTTTTCTTTTTAATTTGATTTATATGCCGCCCTTCTCCGGAGACTCAGGGCGGCTTACAATGCGTTAAGCAATAGCCTTCATTCTTTTGTATATTTTATACAAAGTCAGCTTATTGCCCCCACAAACTGGGTCCTCATTTCACCTACCTTAGAAAGGATGGAAGGCTGAGTCAACCTTGAGCCTTGGAGAGATTCGAACCAGCAGAAATTGCAGGCAGCTGTGTTAATAACAGGGTGCACTAAACCACTGTACTATCAAGGCTCTTAATGTTCCACATTCATCTGCAATTTCAGGTGACCCTGAGGACACAGACAAATCTCCAAGTGGCCTCAACGACCCTCTAAAAGGATGCAAATGACCTGCTGTCTGCAAGGAGTATCAATCCTTCCATTCCTCACCATTCAGTCAGAGCTGAAGAAGCTTCCTGGATGAGAAGTGAAACATCTTCAAAGAAAAACAAGTCCAGTTACATATACACTGACATGTATATCTACGATCACATGGAAGCCACCAGTGATTCTTAGAGGCAGACGGTTGTGTTGAATTGGTCAACTGCAGGAGCCAATTTCAGAAGATACCATTTCAGAAGGGGTGTGAAACTCAAGGCTCGCAGGCCGGATCCAGTCCGTGATGAGGTCAGATCTGGCCCGCGGGTCCATCCTGAAAAATGTAAGGGGCCAGGCCATGTCACATTGGTCTACCCAATGCGAAGAGGAAACATTAGGCCAGTGTGGCTTCGGCCCGATCGACCCAGTGTGAAGAAGAAACATGCCAGCAGTTTGGGGAGTGGCATCAAGCTGGCCACACCTACACAGTTGGTCATGCCCACATAGTTAGCTACACCCACCCAGTTGGCCACGCCTTCCCAGCCCTCCAAGGTCCACCACAGCCCTGATGCGGCCCTCAATGAAATTGAGTTTGAAACCCCTACTTTAGATCATCCTTCAAAAAAAAAAAATAGACATCGGGATCATACTATCACATGTGGTGGACATGTCCAGAAACGAGAAATTATTGGGCAAAAATTCGAATATGGCTAGAGAAAATGACACAGCAACACACTGATCTTAAACCGGAGCTGTTCCTGTTGGGTATCTTACCGGAGAAATTTAGTCAAGAAAATACATATTTGATTATACATGTAACAATGGCAGCAAGAATGGTATTTGCACAAAATTGGAAAGCAGAAAAAAATCCTACAAAGGGAGAGCTAATTAAGAAAAGAATGTGCAGAAGTGAGTAGATTAACATTAGCAATTAGAGGGAAGGAAGAATGGGAGTATTAAAACACATGGGGCAATTTTATCAATGGATAGAGACTGAATATTTTATTTTTATTTATTTATTTATTTTTATATGCCGCCCTTCTCCGGAGACTCAGGGCGGCTTACAATGCGTTAAGCAATAGCCTTCATACTTTTGTATATTTTTATGCAAAGTCAGCTTATTGCCCCCACAAACCGGGTCCTCATTTTACCCACCTTAGAAAGGATGGAAGGCTGAGTCGACCTTGAGCCTGGTGAGAATTGAACTCGCAGTAATTGCAGGCAGCTGGATGTTAAATGCTGCCTTAGTAGGAGGCATTAGCCTCCTACGCCACTCAGGCTCCTAGACAATAGAATATAGACAATAGGCCATGTAAAAATAAGAAATATGGGAAAAAAAGTAAGAGGAAAGATAAATATGTACTAAGAAAATGATGATAGAGGTTGAATATGATGACACACAAAAAAAAATTGTACCCAGATGTTACACTGATTGATTAATAATGAATTGTTTGTTTAAAAATAAAAATATTTTTTAATAAAAATAAAAAAATAAATAAAATAATTAAAAAAACAAATGTGTAAATTAAAAACAAAAACACAAATCTCAAAGGGCAGCCTTGATGGACCACAAAGTCTTTTTCTGCCATCAGTTTTCTAAGTTTCTATATTTCTTTTAACTGTTTGAATGATAACTGGAATGGATGCTTTTCCATTCAGATTTATCCCTGGACAGGTATGGTCTTGTCCTTAATGGGGGTTAGTTCTGCCTGCATACTGGCCTTTGTGTGGCCAATTAATTTTACTCCTTAATTGGTTATCCGATTTCCAAAAATCGCTGTCAGAAAAGGATGCCATTTGGGGGGGGGGCAAATTATGCAAAGGAAGCGTAATTAGCTTTAAATTTTATAGGATTTGCTGAGAGAAAACTAGTGGCATGCACAGTTTGCCTACTGAGATTTAAATTGCATTCTTTCCTCCCTGCCTTAGTTAAGAGTAAACAAATGGCTTGTCTATTACAGTTTCTGAAGAGAAGGAAGCTGACCATCTGGATAGGCTTCTGGGTTGACCAAAAATCTTCTTAAAAGAAGAAAAAAAATGTACATAACCATCAGGGGTGAGCTTCAAAAATTTTAGCAAAGGGTTTTCTTCCCAGTTGCTGGGTGGGCGTGGCCATTGTGGGCGTGGCCTAGTCGGTGTTTTTGCCCTCCCCGGGCTCCAGAGGCTTTCCTCAAGCCTCTGGGAGGGTGAAATTTTATTTATTTATTTTATTTTATTTTATTTTATTTTATTTTATTTATTATTTTATTATTTTATTTTATTTTATTTTATTATTTTATTTTATTTTATTTTTATACCACCCTTCTCCTGCGGGACTCAGGGCAGTGTACAGCCGAGATAAAACATAACATATAAAATTTAAAAACAGTTTAAAAAACAATTAAATAATTTTGGCCCAAAATTTAAAACAACCCAATTAAAACCGAATTCAATTAAAACTGAGAGGATGGGATCAAGCCAGCCCGGCTAGATGGAATAAGTGTGTTTTCAGGGCCCGACAAAAAGCCCGGAGGTCTGATATCGTGCGTATCTCAGGGGGTAGGTCATTCCAGAGGGCAGGTGCTGCCACAGAGAAGGCTCTCCCCCTGGGGGTCACCAGCCGGCACTGTCTGGCCGACGGCATCCTGAGGAGGCCCTCTCTGTGCGAGCGAACTGGTCGGTGGGAGGCTATTGGCGGCAGAAGGCGGTCTCGCAGATACCCCGGCCCTAAGCCATGGAGTGCTTTAAAGGTGGTCACCAACACCTTGAAGCCCACCCGGAAGACCACAGGAAGCCAGTGCAGCTCGCGCAGGAGAGGTGTCATATGTGAGCGCCCCGTCGCTCCCATAATGGCCTCCCGAGGCTCTGGAGGCCCTCTGGCCCTTCCCGAACTTCTGGTAGGCCTGTTTTTCACCTTCCCCGAGCCTCTCCAAAACGGGCCACTCCTGGGAGGGGCAGGGTTGGGTTGGCGGGGCCACCCAGGAGTGGGATTTGGGGGTTGTCCAGACTGCACAAAATCTTAGCTAGAGGTTCTCCTGAACTCCTGTGAACCTCCAGCAGCCCACCTCTGATAACCATTCTCAGAAGATTCACTTCTTTGGGTGTAAGCTTAGTGAACCTGAAAGAGGGGACTTCAGCAAATATTTCAGAAAATGACTATTGATGGTTGTAGCGTCCTCTGCCTGTTGCCGTCAGCAACCAGGATTAGCCGCTGATTGGCTACCAGTTGACAGTTCCTTAGGCGGGAGGCGTACTCGTTAACTATTGGCTATATCTCTGACAGCTGCTGGTATAAATAGCAGTCTGCCTCAAGTTTCTCTCGTTGCGTTCTGGTTACTAGTTGTTAAACAATAAACCTTTGTGTTCGAGTTAAATCGCCTCAGTCATTATTCCACGCCAATAACAAATTTAACAATGGTGATAACCTAACAATTATTAGAATTGTTCATGACTTCAAAACTAAGCATAGGATAGAAATAAAGGAATATCATTTACTGAAATGAAGCAGAAAAACATATGAAAAATGTCTGCAGGAACTGGGCATGGCTAGTCTAGTGAAGAGAAGGACCAGGGGAGACATGATAGCAGCTTTCCAATATTTGAAGGACTGTCACAGAAAGGAGGGGACAATCTATTTTCCAAAGCACAGACAAGGAACAATGGATGGAAAGTGATCAAGGAGAGAGTCAATCTAGAAATAAGGGGAAATTTTCTGACAGTGAGAACAATCAACGCATGGAACAGAAGTTGCCTTCAGAAGTTGTGGGAGCTTCCTCATTGGAGGCTTTCAAGAAGAGACTGGCCTGCCACCTATCAGAAATGGTGTAGGGCCTCCTGTTTGAGCAACTCTATAATTCTGTTATTCTATTAAAATAATAATGAGAATAATAATGGGCTAAGAAATCCTGGAATAAAATAGAAATAAAGGAATATACATTATTGAGATAAAGGAATATCAATTCCTGGAAGCTTTCATTCAGACAAAACAGCCATCAACAGACTCATAGGGATAAACCACATTGACACACCATTCAATACAATAACAAAAAGCTAAGAAGGAAACCAAAAGACATTCATCTCTTGCAATCAACACCCAGATAAGCAGGGATTAACTCCAGACAAACGATTGGACAGATTCCACAGAATATCAATTACATTAGAATATATAGAAATGCAAATTAGGCATTAAAAACCTAGGCAACTCTAAGGGAATATCCGACAGATGTTGAATAAGCACTTGAACAGCGAAAATAATGGATACACCAGACCCTCTTCCTAAAACTGGATAGCTATTGAAATCAATAGAAATTAAACACTATACAAGGTAAAAGACAGAGAGAATATCCCTATTCCACAGAATGAAATAAAAGCAGTTTTTTTTTCTGAAAAGAAGAAGAAGAAGAAGAAGAAAAGGAGATGTGGATTAACTTGACACTGTTCTATTTTGTAGAACAGTTTCCTGTTTTGGAAGTTTTGTGTCTGAATTATTTTGAATTATTAATCTGGGTGTAATTTCACTAGTCTGTTCGGCGGTAAAAGAGGATTGTATTTATTTGAGAAAATGAAGATGATCATTGGGAAACCTATCTTTCCCTTTCCTTTCCTTTCCTTTCCTTTCCTTTCCTTTCCTTTCCTTTCCTTTCCTTTCCTTTCCTTTCCTTTCCTTTCCTTTCCTTTCCTTTCCTTTCTTTCCTCTTTACTTCCCCTTTTTTAACTTCCTTCCTTTCCCTTCTCTTTCCTTTAACTTCCGTTCCTTTCCTCTTTCCTTTCCTTTAACTTCTTTTCCTTTCCTCTTTCCTTTCCTTTCTTTAACTTCCTTCCCTTCCCTTTAACTTCCTTTCTTTCCCTTCCCTTCCCTTTAACTTCCTTTCCTTTCCTCTTTCCTGTCCTGTCCATCCCTTCCCTTCCCTTCCCTTCCCTTCCCTTCCCCTTTCCTTTCCTTTCCTTTCCTTTCCTTTCCTCTCCTCTCCTCTCCTCTCCTCGTCTTTTCTTTTCTTTTCTTTTCTTTTCTTTTCTTTTCTTTTCTTTTCTTTTCTTTTCTTTTCTTTTCTTTTCTTTTCTTTTCTTTTCTTTTCTTTTCTTTTCTCCTGTGCCCCATATAGTCACAGCAGTCTGCAGTTCTCACCAAAGTCTTCAGTTTCTTCCTGGCATCTCCTTAAATGACTGTGCAATACAGACTTGCCAGTTCATACATTTTTTAAAACACTTCTTCTTCTTCTTTTTTTGGGAGACAAAGACTTTGTTCTTGATAGCATTCATCCCAGCATAGATCTGCAGGAAGCAAAAAAAAGAAAAAAGAAAAAGAAAAAGAAAAAAAATTCCGCCATTCACTGTAGGAAGAGCGAGCTGCACTTTTATTTATCCTCTTCCTTAACATTAGAACAAAGCCTGCTTTCTCACCGCTCCTTCTCTCCGTTCTTGGGCGGAAAGAAAGAATAAGAATAATAATAGCAGGACTGCTTTGAAAGGGACATTCAGCTGCTGTCTTTGCTAAGATTTTTAGGAAAAGTCACCTAAAGATTGTGGGGTTTTTTTTAAAGGACATTGCATATCAGTCAGTGGCAGTTTCCTAGCTTACCTTGGCTGAACTGAACAAATTAACTCTGGCTGATTTCAGCAGTGGGTTTCACAAATTCTTGCACTGGTTCGCTGTGCACACGCGCTTCATGCACGCACGCCAGGGATTGTATTCACTTACCTTCGCTACCGGTTCACAAATGTGAGTGGGCGCACATGCGCAGAGTGTCAAAAACGGTACGTGATTACGTCCGGGTGTGTGGGCAGAGCTTCCCGCTGCCACCGCTACCAGTTCCCCGAACCGGCTAGAACTGGCTAGAACCGGTTGAATACCATCATTGGCACACATGCCTTCCACACATGCGCTTTGCTCTCATGCGTGGCTTCCGCACATGCACCCAGCCTCAAAAACGTGGCTAAATAGGATGGCATTACACCAGGGTGGGTGGGTGGCAGTTGCCGCTACTGGTTCAGCTGAACCAGTGCGAACCGGTTCACCCAAACCAGTACAAACTGGTTTACTCAAACCGGTACGAACCGGTTCACCCAAACCGGTACGAACCGGTTCATTCAAACTGGTACGGATCGGTTCACCCAAAACAGTACGAATCGGTTCACCCAAACCGGTACGAACCGGTTCATCCAAACTGGTACGAATCGGTTCACCCAAACTGGTACGAACCAGTTCACCTGAACCTGTACAAACTGGCTGAATACCACCTCTGGCTGATTTGTATTTTGATGGGAGACCATCAGAACAGGGGGCACAGAATTTCCCTAGGACTGGGGAGTCTGTCAGCCCTGAGAGGTAGTCCACACACAAAAAAACCCAACCAGAAGTTTTCCCAAAGGTGCTTTTCCTTCTCATCCCAGAAGCTTCTTCAGTTGAGAATTATGCTGGCTGAGGAATTCTGGGAGTTGAAGTCCACAAATCTTAAAGTTGCCAAATTTGGAGACCCCTGTTCTAGGACAGTGAGTCTCAACTTTGGTAACTTTAAGATGTGAGTCTATGGAGACTCAGAATAAAAGAACAGAACAGAATAACAGAGTTGGAAGGGACCTTGGAGGTCCTGCTGAGGCAGGAAACCCTATCCCATTTCAGACAAATGTGTTGTCCAATCTCTTCTTAAAAACTTCCAGTGTTGGAACATTTACAACTTCTGGAGGCAAGTCCTTCCACTGATGAATTGGTCTAGCTGTAAGGAAATTTCTCCTTAATTCTATGTTGCTTCTCTCCTTGATTAGTTTCCATCCATTGCTTCTTGTCTTGCCTTCAGGTGCTTTGGAGAAGAGCTTGACTCCCTCTTCTTTGTGAGATATTGGAAGACAGCTATCATGTCACCGCTAGTCCTTCTTTTCATTAAACTAGACATATCCAATTCCAGCAATCGTTCTTTATATGTTTTAGCCTCCAGTCCCCTAATCCTCTTTGTTGTTCTTCTCTGCACTCTTTCTAGAGTCTCAATGTCTTTTTTACATCATGGTGACCAAAATTGAATGCCGTATTCCAAGTGTGGCCTTACCAAGGTATCATAAAGTGGTATTAACACTTCATGTGATCTTGATTTTATCCCTCTGTTAATGCCGCCTAGAACTGTGTTGGCTTTTTTGGCAGCTGCTGCACATGTCTGGCTCCTGTTTAAGTGTTTGTCAACTAGGACTCCAAGATCAATAGTTACTACTATTGAGCGAGGTACCACCTATACTGTACCTGCGCATTTGGTTTTTGTTGCCTAAACGTAGAACCTTATTTTTTTTCAACTAGGATGCTTGCAGTAAGCAGAGCTTGAAGTCAGCAGCCAAAATGGTTGTTTCCAACTTTATGACTCCATGCTTCAAATTGCTGTTGTTGCAGGCTTATGATCAAGAATGATATATTTTGCATCTTCGTGAATCCCACACTCTTTCCAAATCCATTGTAAACTGTGGCAGTGCATGACAAAGAAACATCTGAATAAAAGCTCACGCTTCACATTGTATGCACAAATTGTTATTTTACTATTCCCGCTCCCCCCCGCTATACGCGTTTCTTAAATTTTTATGGTGATCTATTCATTTGACCTAGCAAACGAGTTTTTAAGCATTGGGATTATTCCCCCCCCCTCAATAATTCCTGTCCAAATATATAACTTTTAAAAAGATCTTCAGTCGGTTGGTATGAATTGTAAAAGCTCTGGCATTGTTTGATTTTCAAGTGTGTGCCCACAACGTCTCCCTATGTTATGAAAAATGCAAAAACTCTTAGTGGAATTTCAACTCAACAAATTATAGTTTGCAACGCTTAATTTATGAAAGCTTGGTAAATACAGGAGAATTTATTTTTTTATTTTTTTATTTTTTGATAGGCGCTGCTTAAATTACACAGAGATCACTAATTATACACTGTTCTGTTCCAGAGTACGCAGAATGAGTGCCACTGAAAAGAAAAGCGTTCAAATTAGAATTTCAAAACAACTGCCGCTTATTAATTTTCCGCAGTGAAATGATGCTCCAGTTTAGGAGCTTTCAGGATTCTAATAGAGAATTTGCATAAGTGCTGCTATGCAAAACAAGAAGAAATTACATCATGGATATGAGCACGTGAGAGATTTTCGAAATCAGCAGGCTTCAACCTTTCCAGCTTGGCGGTCTGGCCCAATGCACAGGGTGTGTGTGTGTGTGTGTGTGTGAGACTGTGCGTGCATGCGTATGAGTGGCAGGCACACTCTTGTACACATAGTGCTGTTTGTGTGAGTGACAGTCAGGCTTGTCCTCTGCTCGTACGAGTGGAACTTCACATGTGAGCAGAGAGTGCTTGCACTCGTGTACGAAGCTCCATGCGCATGAAATGTCAGCCTTGGACCACCAAACGGGCCGGGGCCGCCATTTGGGTGGGGGAGGAGTGCATGTGCACGTATGGCAGACAATGGCCAGGCTGCCATGGAACCGTCACCTGAGAGATCCGCATCGCTTCGCTCCGTCGTCCATGGGCGACCCCAGATTTTGACTCCTGTCCCCATGGGGCTGCCGCCTGACTAGCAGAACCCTGGCTCTACCTGGCTGAGTGTAAAACAGCTGTTCGTCAGACCGGGAAAACAGCTGATCGTCAGAGTGTGGGCGGCAGCAGGAATCCAGGCAGGATAAGCCGGGATGGGCAGCTAGGGGTGTGGCCAGACTGCAGAGGCCATATTAGCGGTCGGTGGTAGGGGCAGTCGGTGGGGCTGGTTTGGGCATGTCGTGAGAATGGCCGATGGTCGGATTCCGAAAGATCTCCTGAATGGAGAATTAGTGCCGGGAAAGCGCCTCAGAGGGAGACCACAGCTGCGATATAAGGATATCTGCAAGAGGGACCTAAAGGCCTTGGGAATAGACATTAACAACTGGGAAACCTTGACCTCCGATCGTTCAGCTTGGAGGCTGAAGACGCAGCATGGCCTTCTCCAATTCGAAGAGACACTTGTTCAGCAGGCTGAGGCAAAGAGGCAGTCCCGGAACCAGCAAAATCTGGGAGTTGGGCAGGGGACAGAATGGATCTGCCCTCAGTGTGGAAGGGATGGCCACTCTCGAATGGGCCTTTTTAGTCACACTTGATGCTGTTTTAGGACCTCTTTTCCATTTAGGAATGGAGCTTTGAGTGCCAGTGCCAGAGCCCACCACGTGCGCAAGTGCAGCTTCACGTGACTGTGGTTGCCCACCACTCGGTTTTGTGGTCCGGTAGTGGGCTGCGACCCAGGGATTGGGGGACCCCTGTTCTAAATCACTTCCCTCCCACTTTTGGAAACAGGGTTACTGCCTTCCCTCCCTTCTACCTCCCCTCCCCCTCTTTCCCTTCTCTCTTCTTCCTTCTCCTTCCTTCCCCTCCTCTCCTCTCTCCCATCTCCCCCTCCTCCTCACTCCACCCCTCCCCTCTCCCCTCTCCCGTCTCCTCTCCCTTCTGCCTCCCCTCCTTCATGCATCCCTTTTACCTCCCTTCCCCTCTCTTCTCTTCTCCTCTCCCCTCCCCTCCCTGGTCCTGTCCCTTCTGCCTCGTCTTCCCTAAACCTCCCCTCCCTTCCATTCCCCTCCTCTTCCTTCTGCTTCCCCCCCTCTCCTCCCCTCCCCTTCTGTTTTACTTAGCAATTCGGAAGTGTGTAAGCAAGTGGTAAAATGCTGAACGCTTCACTGCCTTTTTATACTTTATTAAATATTTAATTCCTGCCCCGTGGCTCTACGGCCATGAGTCAGCATCCTATAGCTTTCATACATTTCATTGCCTCCAGTGCTAAAACCTGTTCCCCCACTCCTTTTTTCTCTCCCCATTTTTTTACTGTACAGAAAGAATTATCTCTCTACCCATGGTCTTTAGGCATCCCTCCCGTACCTGGCCTTTTTCTTTTCTTTTTTCTTTTTTCTTTTTTCTTTCTTTTTTCTTTTTAACTGTACGACTTGAGAACCTCATAATCTTTAATGTATTAATCTTTACAATGAAAAAAGACAGTGTTGTTATCAGCCTTTTACAGCTGGGAGACTGAGATTAATGTGAAAGGAAAGATTTAGAAGGAGGTTCGGGCTGGGTAGACTGCTGAGCCCAGGTAGAGCATCTTCCGGGGGTGTCCATTATTCGGTAGAAATCTGACAGATTATGACAATCCTGTGCCACGTATGACAGACCGCTCTCTGAGCCACCTCGGAGCACAGTGCTCAAAAGGTGGGCAGGATCAAAGAATGAGACAAAAAATGAAGGATGGAGGCCGGTCCAGCTTTTCAGTAATGGTGGGAGTTTGTGGTCCAACACATATTTGCATTTTTTTTAAAAAATCTCCTAGTTTCATGCATGGTTTAGAGAGATTTCTGATTTTTTTAAAAAGAACATTGTAAAAAGCATTCCGGGTTCTATGAGAGGACTGGACCCAAGACCTAAAGGGAGCTATTTATTTATCTATCAATCTATCTATCTATCTATCTATCTATCTATCTATCTATCTATCTATCTATCTATCATCTATCATCTCTCTCTCTCTCTCTCTCTCTCTCTCTCTCTAATCATCCATCCATCATCTATCTATCTATCTATCTATCTATCCATCCATCCATCCATCCATCCATCCATCCATCCATCTATCATCTATCTATCTATCTATCTATCTATCTATCTATCTATCCATCCATCCATCCATCTATCATTTATCTATCCATCCATCCATCCATCCATCATCTACCTACCTACCTATCATTTCTCTCTCTCATCTATCTATCCATCCATCCATCCATCCATCCATCCATCCATCCATCCATCTATCATCTATCCATCATCTACCTACCTACCTACCATTTCTCTCTCTCGTCTATCTATCTATCTATCTATCTATCTATCTATCTATCTATCCATCCATCCATCCATCCATCCATCCATCCATCCATGTACCTATCTACCTACCTACCATTTCTATCTCTTTCTCTCTCTCTTTCTCTCTCATCTATCTATCTATGTCATCATCATCTATCATCTGTCTATCTGTCTGTTTGTCTGCCTATATCTATCTATCTATCTATCTATCTATCTATCTATCTATCCATCCATCCATCCATCCATCCATCCATCCATCCATGTACCTATCTACCTACCTACCATTTCTATCTCTTTCTCTCTCTCTTTCTCTCTCATCTATCTATCTATGTCATCATCATCTATCATCTGTCTATCTGTCTGTTTGTCTGCCTATATCTATCTATCTATCTATCTATCTATCTATCTATCTATCTATCTATCATCTATCTATCTATCTATCTATCTATCTATCTATCTATCTATCCTCTAACTATGTCATCAGCATCTATCATCTGAAAGTCTGTCTGTCTATCATCTTCACTGCCCATTTCACAAAGCAAGTGACTCTGGACAACAACAAAGCTAAAAAAAATAATAATAAATTCTTAAAAGAAATATCATCATTAAAAACATGAGAAACTATAAAACAAAGCTCAGAGAATAAGTAGTAGGTGGAAGGATGATGATAATCATCATCATCATCATGATCATGATGGAGCTACCTCACTAGTTTGCCAGCCCGCTGGGGTTCCCAGACCTGCTCGTATGAACAAGTCTTGAGGGACCTTCAGAAGCTCAAAAGTCAGAACCAGAGCCACAGCCTCACTTCTGGAAGGAGACTATTCCACAATATGGCTGCCACAGAAGAAAAGGCCTTCTTCCTAGATCCCATCAGATAACACAATGAGTTGGAAGGGACCTTGGACATCATCTAGCCCAACCTAGTTCAAGCAGGAGACCCTAAACCATTTCGGACAATCTCTTCTTAAGTGATGGAGCACCCACATCTTCTGGAGGCAAGTCATTTCACCGATCCATTGTTCTAACATTCATTTCCATCCATTGCTTCTTGTCCTGCCCAGGTGCTTTGGAGAACAGGTTGACCCCCTCTTCTTTGTGGCAGACCCCCTGAGATATTGGGACCCTGCTATCCTGTCACCCCCTAGTCCTTCTTTTTATTAGACTAGACCAGTGGTGGGTTCCTCCCGGTTCAGTCCGGTTCGGCCGAGCTGGTAGCGGTGATGATATGACGTCACCGAATCGGTTCTCCCCCCCCCGCCCTCCTCCCCCACCCCCCACACGTTATTCTTACCTTTTATTTGGTCCCACCCCCAATCTATTGCTGCCTCCTGAGTCCCAGCTGATGACTAGAGGGAAAAAAAACTGTTTAAACTCTTGCCGCGGGGCTTCAAAGGGCCGCCCTACAGCTGATCAGTGTTTTAAAAGCAAACAAATGAGTCGGGTCGTAAGTGCGAGGACTGGTCATAAGTGCGAGGACCTTCCAGAAATGACTCTGACCAGCTAGCCACGCCCACCTAGTCACATGACCTCCAAGCCACACCCACAAAAATAAGCCACGCCCACAGAACCGGTAGTAAAAAAATGTAGAACCCACCCCTGGACTAGACCTGCCCAATTCCTGCAGCCTTTGTACGTTTTAGCCTCCAGGCCACACCACCAACTCTCTACCAAACACCTTCTGGTAAATACTCCCTATGTCATAATAGCAGCCTATTCAGGGGTGGGTTCTAAATTTTTTTACTACCGGTTCTGTGGGCGTGGCTTATTTTGTGGGCGTGGCTTGGAGGTCATGTGACTAGGTGGGCATGGCTAGCTGGTCAGAGTCATTTCTGGAAGGTCCTCGCACTTACGACCAGTCCTCGCACTTACCACCCGACTCATTTATTTGCTTTTAACACTGATCAGCTGTAGGGCGGCCCTTGGAAGCCCCGCGGCAAGAGTTTAAACAGTTTTTTTCCCTCTAGTCATCAGCTGGGACTCAGGAGGCAGCAATAGATTGGGGGTGGGACCAAATAAAAGGTAAGAATAATGTGGGTGAGGTGGGGGTGTGGAAGGGGGGGGAGAACCGGTTTGGTGATGTCATATCGTCACCGCTACCGGCTCGGCCGAACCGGACCGAACCTGGAGGAACCCACCACTGCTGCCCAATTCCTGCAGCCTTTGTACGTTTTAGCCTCCAGGTCACACCAACTCTCTACGAAACACC